>NC_043701.1:54546123-54769421 GCF_006229205.1 Suricata suricatta | reverse complement strand
ATGAGTGGATATGTATTTTTTTGTCTCATGTAGATTTCTTTTTTACAAAGTAGAAGTAGGGTTTTAGAGTATTTTATTCTCTGTAAACATTTTGGATATAGATTATCCGTGTCACTCTGGTCTCGTAAACTGCTAGGAATTAGATGTCAGCCCCCGGAATAAGGATCCTATGGGACAGGCTCATCCAGTTTGGATGCTGTAGATGGAGACATGACTGGTCATTCATGATTCACTTGGCACCTATGTACTGGGCATCCAGTATGTACCAGACACCATTGTGTGGGAGACACAGCAGTGAACAAACAGGCCCCTGCCCTCATGGAGACTCCATTCTAGTTGAGAGAGAGGGAGCTCAGAAATTAAAGTATACAGCATGATGTCAGGAACTGGGGAGTTCCTAGAGGAAAGAGAGAGCAGGGTAAGGATAGGTGGAGAAGAGAGGCTCCAGGGACACCCTGTGCTTGCTTGCTTTGCAATTGCATCCCACCTCTGGGTACAATATCCAGAAACCCATGGTGACCCTGAACTTGCATGAAAATGTAACCCGGGAGTCATCACCTCTATGCTCCCTGACAAGACTATTTTATTGGCCACCAGTGTTTTTTGTAGTTGTGTTTTTTATTTTGGGACAGAGTTTGATTTTGTTGATGACTTCATTAAAAAATAGACAGTTTGTATAAAAATTGAGAATCTGAGCCTCTTTTTTAAAAAAAAGTTCTTACATTACATGGCCCACATTCTGCTTGGCAGCAATTGTCAGGAGCTGAGTGAGGGGGCCCCTGTAAGGTCAGGGGCCTATCACGTTCTCACTGTCACTACTCCCACTTAGTTCACCTCCTGCTGGCCTCTGAAGGCAGCTCTGGCTCCAACCCGTTTGGATGCCAGCCCTGCAATGCTCAGAGCAGTGGTGTCTCCAATGCGAGGGGGCCTTCCTCACTGGGTGGGCACCAGGGAGCTTTCTCCTCCTTCTTTGTCTCACATAGCCCAGCAGAGCAGGGAACTCAGTGCAGGTTACACTTATTTCATTTGTGACAGTTCCAGGACTAAATAACTAAAATGCTTTTGGAGTATGGGTTCCTTACATTCTTGGCCATCCTCTGGTTATTTCATCTTTTGTCTTTGATCAATTCAGCCCACCAGATCCTTCCCAGACTTTCTCTCCCACAAAATGCAATTAGCCAAAGTCTGCTATTTTGTTCCAATTACCATTTATTTCATTTTGGTGTGGTTTTCCAGAGTATGATGCCCTTCACTACCTGGGAAGAGTAATTGCAATTGCGAGAGGCAGTGTCCTCTGAGCTCGGCACAGGTGCTCAAAGGGCATGTGCCCTGGGATCCTTGGCTTAATTTCCAAGAATGTCAGCATTTAGGAATGTCCTCCTCCTTCTCTTAACTGGTTCAACCAGGGTTGCCCTAGAATTCACTCATTTGACTTATACAGGATATTTGCAAGTGTATGTAACTGACATAACCATATGTTTGTAATCCCCATAATCAGTATGTAAGTGTAATTTTCACTTTAATCTTTCCTGACTCCTTAATGATTAATAGGTTCTTTGTGGGCAATGCCTTACCCTCTGTTGCATGGGTCTTTCCTCTTGTCGTAATCACACATCTGAGGCAAGATTTTGCCCCGATCAGTATCCCTGTCAGTCCGTATCTGTGTCAGCGAAGGGCAGGCTGCTCCTCACTCACAGGCCTGTGCTCGTTCTTCTGAGAGCAGATCTCTTCATAGTCACCCTAGGTTGCCTCTACCCAGGAAACAGTAGCTTGGCGTCAGCTGGGAGCTTATAAATGCAGACTGTCAGGCCCACCCAGGAAATGCTAAATCAATACCTGCATTTTAATAAGATTGCCAGGAAATTCGTGTGGACTTTTAAGCATTGGCCACAGTGTAAGATGTCCTTGGAAACGAAGTAATTCATCATAAACATCTAAATGGTCATTAGGGAAAAAGTAATCTTGCAGTGTAGTTAACAGTGGATATAGAATGTGGAAAAACCAATTAAAGTCACTAAAAAACACTTGTTAAATTAAATAGAATGTTATTACCAGTCAGGCGAGGCTGAAAAGTGGTTAAGAGCTGACATGGGAGTCTAGTGGCCAATGTAGGTTAGGGTCCTGCTTTGCTCCCAGCTGTGTGACTTTGAGTGAGTTATTTAGCCCAGTCATCTGCAACCCCACTTGCTCCGTACAATCATCTGTAGGGTTTAGAAAGAAATTTTCAGCTGCCTGGGATCCATCAGTAGAGACACTGGTTCAGTAGCTTTCTGCAGAGACCCAAGCATCTAGATTTTAAAATATTTATGTCATTTTGAAGCACAGCTGAGTTTGGGGACCCCTGGCACCCTCATAGAGCGTCTACCTCCCCTTTCCACAAATGAGATAATAAGGTGGGGTTTTTGAGAGAATTTAATGGTAGCCCAGAGGGAAAGGTCATGTCACATGCCTGACACAGAGGTGTTGCTCAACATAGATAATGATAATGGTGATGATGATGATGGTGAGGGTGATGACAATGATAAGGAAGACGGTGGTGGTGCTGGCAGTGATGATGATGACAGATTTCGATCACACACCCTCTGGATTTGCACAAATCTACGTTCCTTTTCTGAAATATAAGCTTTACTTTATATATGGGTCTGTGTGGAGGCTCATTAGCATAAAGTGTCAGAATAAATATGATTATTTTATTTTGGCTGCTGGTAGGTCCACACCATACTTGAGTCTTCCCTTTTAATAATGCTGGATGTTTTATTTTAATTTTTTAAAATTTATTTTTAATTAAAGTATAGCTGACCTATAATATTGAGAGGTACAAACTTCCAGTTACAAAATAAGTCAGTCACAGGGGTGAAAAGTACAGCATAGGGAGTAATAATGTGTTTTATGTTTGTTTTGTACCTTCAGTTTCTCCAGGTGCTATACGGTATATCATCCCCCTTGACATTCCCTCTGATCTTAACTTCACTTGATAAGGTCTTAGAGAAGCAAGGGGCTTGCCCACTGCACAACTTGAGTGGGGGCTTGGGTCTTTGGTCTGCTCTTTTCCTACCAAAAGCTCGTATTAAAGGCAGTTTTCCTGGCAAAATCTTCTTGGTTGACTGATGAAGAATCTCTCCCACTTGTTAGATTAACAACTGTTTAATAAATAGCTTTGTTTCCTGGGTCAAGCTCTAACTTAGTCTTAATTTAAGTCTTTTCAAATCTGAGGAGACCAAGCACAGAGGAACAGAGGAATTTTTTTTTCCGGAGGAGAGTCAATGACCCATGAGGACAAAAATAATAAAAACCCACTTAAGTGAAGAATAACATAACTCAGGTAATTGTTAGAAGAAAATATGATACGGTCCACTGACCCTATATTCTAGCACTTGTATCTGCAGTTTTTCATGACACCCCGAATGTAATTAGTTTTTGGAGATGTTGCCAGGTGGCAACTTTGCTACTTTCCCAGCCCTTTTGGAATTATCTGACAAGTGCTCATACTGGAAAGCTATGTCAAGGAGGCACAGGATGTAGTAGAAAGCACATCTATCAAACATTAGGTCAATACACAACCTACTGACACCACACTCACAAAAAACACAACAAAAATCGGCTTGCCACCTCTAGTGCTGTTTTGCCTCAGCAGAGGGTTCAGCCCTCCAGCTCCCAGAACATGATATATGAAAGTGTGTGAAGACCCGGGACACCCTCGGGTCCATTTCTGTTGAATTATTATCCCTCCTCTCCTTTCCACCAGCACAGGGTCAACTTCCCAGAAAAATGGCCTCTCTCTACTCTCATGAAAACCACAGGATCAACTGTAACTGTTATGTGTCTAAAGTGTGTCTGCCATGGTCACTTGTAGCCCCAAGACTCTAGTGGTGTCATGAGAAAGAGGGGTTTCTAATTACTTTTTTTTGGGTCACTTTGCCATTGCTCACTGTGCTGCCCAGTGGTGTCTCCATATTCTCAGTCAAGTAATCAGCTCTTTGTTTATTTAGTATTTGTGTATGAGAAGTATAAGTCAAGAAAGGGAGCACAGGGTCTTGGTTAATGAATATGATAGATTGAAAATTAGAACCTCCAAATCCATATTACTCAAGTATTAGGACATCTGGAAGCTCAATAGGTTTGTCCAATGTGATCCAAGGTGCTAACCCATTTATGTTGATTCTTCATCAGGAATCCTACTTTCAAGCCAAAGGGTTTTCAGAGAAAACAATTGAAGAATCAAATGCTGTTTCAGATACAACAGATACTTTCATACTACAGATTCATTCATAAATATTTGTGGAGTAGTACTCTGGGCCAAATGTTGTGCTATGTGCAGGGGAAAAATGGTGAGCAAAGCCCACCATGATTTTCCAGGCTTATAATCTCTTGAAAGAGAAAATCACTCAAATCACAGCTTATATGGGTGTTCAGAAGGGAAAGAATATAGCTCTGTGAACACACATCAAAGGGGTCCTCTACTTAGGCTGGAATTTAGGAAGTGTACCTGATGAAGGGAGTACTTACTGGGGAACTGATATGTGGACTGTAGTTAATTAGGTAAGAAAGGAAGATTTTCTTATTATAAAAATTGATGTCATCTGCTTCCAAGAAAATCTGACCTAATTATTTAATATGGAGAGGTAGAAAAAATAATGCAAGTTAATACTTTCTAGTTGGTCTTTCCAGAACCATCTTTGTAGCAGTTAAAGTGTACTGCTCATTACCTTGCAAACCATCTCCTGTGTGTCTAGGCAATTGCTTTTCAAGTTATTCCACACTCTAGATCCATAGGAGGTTCTCATAAATATTTTGAGAGTCTTTAAGGAAGAGAATAATGACTAGCTATTTGTTTTATCATACTACCCAGAATAGTAAATTTGAAGAGTTAATATGTTGGTCACAGAGCTGTGTTTGGCAGAAAAAGCCTACCGAGCACCATAAAAAGAAAGAATTACAGTTCAAGCCAAGTAAGAATATAGTAGAGTAAAAGATGAGCACCAGAGTAATTTCTCCTAATTACTAATACCACAGTGAAATTCTGGAATAATTAATAAGTAACGCATTAGCCTAATGTGTACCAAGGGAGTGATTGGTTAAGTAAAAACTACTGCACTAAAAGTGATACTTCCTAGACGAGAGCATTCGCCTCTCTATCTCCTTTCTTTGCACGTGGCTTCCCTCTTCCCCCTTCCCCAAAGGGAAAGAAATGTGTATGGATAAGGTATTGCAAATCATTTGTTTGATTCTATTTGTGCTCTCTAAGGCTCAATTTCAACCTGAGATCTAAACATTTTAGTATAATTGATACAGAAATCAAGAAACAAAAAGGTCTACTCTCTTCCTGTCCCAGAATTGACAATTTGTGTTGCAGTGATTACCACTAGGTATTTGCTCATTCTTTCCATCATGCATTCATTCTGTGAACCTTAGCTCATTACCGAGCTAAGGGCTGTGGAGCCACCGAAATGAACAAGACACAGCAGAGGTTTACATAGGTACAGTATATGTGTGATATTCCAAGATGGGGTGTTAGTAGTTGTTCGTAAAAGGCTTCTGTGGTCAGGTAAGCTTGGGCAGCCCTGGGGTGAACAAACACAATCTGATTTCTTTGCTGTAGGACCTCATAGAGATTTTAATGTGAGATGAGAGGGAGATTCAGACATGCAGCATTTATGTAGCATTTTTTTTTAACATCATCTACTAACTCATGATTCCTTTGGTATGTTCTGGGAGTTGCACATCTAAGCATTTGAGCAGGATTCTGCCTTCCGGGTAAGGAAGCTGATATTAGTAGGGTTGGTAATATCCTAGCAGGAGGCATGGGGATCAGGCGAGACAGAGTTCTGACTAATGGAGGAAGCAGCAGCCTCTACTGGGCAGAGAACTGAGACAGAATACAGTCATATAGACCAAGCAAACTTATGGTGACTTATTTTATTTGCATCATTAAATTTAATAATAGTAAATATTCATAGTAAAAGCAAGGTGTTGAGGGTCAGTAAGTACCAGGAATTTCAGCAGAGTGGATGAAGTCTGTAGGCTCTTGCTTCAGATTTCTTAGGTTGATATCCATGTTTTGCTACTGCTGACTTCTGTGACCTGAGGCAAGTTACTTTACTTCTCTAAAACTCATTTTTTCATATATAAATGGAAATAATAATAATACTGCAAAGGAAGAAAGCATAAAAAGCAGAACCCTCATATCAGATAACATAAGTATATGTTGCAATGCATATAATTGCTAATATTCTGTTTTGATCTACAAAAGCTGCAATTTCAGAAGACTCACACTAGTAAGATTAAAACACCTTGTCTTTTTTCTGACACCATCTCTCACACAGTGCTTTTTCTATTCTCTGACACCTACTGGGTTCCAGAATATCAGTTCAGTTCTGATACAAACTCCCAGAGTTAGGGCACACCCTACAGTTTAACAACTGGTCCCATCACACTGCTCCTGCTTAAGATCCTACTACAAATGGGGTGCCCAGGCTACCTTTCTGTAGGCCAACTATAAATTCTTCCCAACTAAGTATAAATATGGGTTCCCATGACTCCTTCCCCTGGTGTTCAATAATTTAGTAGAATGACTTACAGAACTCAGAAAAGCACTACACTTACTATTACAGTGTATCATAAAGGATTCCAGTGAACTGCCAGAGAGGTACATAAAGTGAGGTCCTAACAGGGTCCTGAGGCATAAAGCCTCTCTCTCTGTGGCGTTGGGGTGCACCACCCTCTTGGTACATGGATGTATTCACCAACTTGGAAGCTCCCTTGAACCCTGTTGTTAGGGACTTTTATGGAGGCACTATTGATTAAATCATTGGCCATTAGCAACTGATTCGAAAGTTCCAATCTTCTGCTCACATGTTGTGTTTTTCTGGTGACCAGACCCGTCCTACAGCTCCAGTCATCTCATTAGCATAAATTCAGGCACAGCTGAAATGTGCTCATATGAATACGAAAAGATACTCCTATCATTCAGGAAATTCCAAGGGTCTAAGGTGCTTTGTGCCAGGAACTTTAGTTTTGAAGACAAAAACCAAACATACATATGAAACCACACACCTCTTAAAAGCAAACATCTCCTAAGAACAGAAAATTCTCAAACTGAATCAAACTACAAAATTTATGTATATTATATTTAAAAGAGACATGTATAAAGTAAATGAGAAGAGACAAAAAATGAATAAATAAGAGTCAGCTTCCTATCAAGTACTATTTGCTGGGGAAAAGTTCTTGATGTGACAAAGATTATATTATATTAATGGAAGTCATGATCCCCAGTGGAAGAGCCACAAACCTCTATGATCCTCTTAATAATGTAGCACTGAAATAGGTAAAGCAGCAGAAAATGAGCAGAAGTGTACTTCTGTTGAGAGTTCTGGCTCATCCTTTGGCATACAAATGTGAGATAAATATTATTACACAGAAGCCCAATAATATACGAAGTTAAAAGTTATACCAGTTTTTGGTTCTGCTTGAGGGTTTCTGATTCCACATGTAAGATGCTTGGAAGTTTCCATTCTATCCTAACAAACAAGAAGCTGAACAGACTGAAATATAAGCAACAGCTTCTGAATATTTCAGGGAAGGGAGACACAGGGCAAATCACTGCCTCCATGACTGGAGAGCCAGACTGGCAAATACACGGAATCATGGCTTACCAGAGCAGACTCATGAGTAGACACAGCCATGGGAATCATACACGCTGAGGTAGGAAAGCCTAAGCTGTAATTGATGATTTGCTGGAGGCTCAGTGCAGACAACTCTGAGAATTAGAAACTCCAGGGATCTAGTCTTAGGGGGCTCCCATGATTTTGAGGGATTTCTTTCCAGGAACTGAAACAGGTTCTGACAATAAGGGTATACTTCTGGCAAAGGGAGGGGGAAAGGAACACCTTGAAATACCTGAGAGCCCTCTGTTCTTATTTTTTTTTAATTTTAATTTTTTTTTGTTTTTTTATTTATTTTTGATACTGAGAGAGACAGAGCATGAGAGGGGGAGGGGCAGAGAGAGAAGGAGACACAGAACCGGAAGCAGGCTCCAGGCTCTGAGCTAGCTGTCAGCACAGAGCCCGATGCGGGGCTCGAACCCCCAACCGTGAGATCTGACCTGAGCCGAAGCCGGAGGCTTAACGGACTGAGCCACCCAGGCGCCCCCCTCTGTTCTTAAAAAGGCCTGCCCTCAGCGGAAACTAGTTAACCAGAGTCTGACCTGCTGGCTTATTATCAGAACCTAATTGACTGAATGGAAAGGAAATACCCAACTCTAGCTATCCTGTCTCACCTAATTGGGGGTGAGGGTGGGGGGAATACAGGGAAACACTTGTGAAGTTGTTGGGAGGAATTTGTGTCTCTTCAAAGGTCCTTCTAGCTGAATTAAGGATCAAATTGACATGAGACAGGTTAACAGAAGGAAATCAGATTTAGTAGTGTTGTGTACAGGGAATCCACACAGACCTGGAAATTTGCCACAGTCAGGGAAAATGAGGTAAATATGCCATTCTGAACTAAGAAGAAAGGGGTTGGGGTCTGGGACTTCAGAGGACAGGGATGCAGTTCACAGGGAGATAAGAAAAGCAGATGTTTGGTATTTGGTTATTTGTCCTGCCATACAGATGAGTCACTCAGATAAAATTTATCTCTGCTAATACCTGTATTCTAGGGAAATTCCCCAATTTAGATTCTTTTGTGTGGTTAAAGGAGGAGCAAATGTTTCTTTTGAGCCCACAGGGTCTTAAGTACCTTCAGCTCAAAATAACTCACATGCCAAGTGTCCTGAACCCCTTTAGACTTCACGCTCTCACTTAAAAGACAGATCTAATCACTGGACTATAAAATGTTCTTCTCCCCCCATTTCTTACCACCACATTTCTAAAGGCTTATTTACAGAAGTTCCTTTTACCTTGTCCATCATGTCAGGCTATCAGGAAAAATGGGACAAGGCATACTAAAAGGCAAAAAACACAATTGCTTTAAAGTTTATTTATTTTTGAGAGAGAGGGCATATAAGAGAAGCAGAGACAGATGGAGAGAGAGAAAAAGGATCCCAAGCAGGCTCTGCACTGTCAGCACAGAGCTTGGTGAAGGGCTTGAACTCACGAATTGTGAGATCATGACCTGAGCTGAAACCAAGAGTCAGTCACTTAACCAACTGAGTCACCCAGGTGCCCCAGAGAACGTGATTTGAGGAGATACTTTTGCAAGCATCAGAACCAGACATGGTAAGGATGTTAGAATTATCAGACTGGGAATTTAAAATAGTTGTTATGTATATGCTAAGCACACTAGTTAATAAAGTAGACAGTGTGAAAGAACAGATAGGCAATGTAAGCAGAGAGATTAAATCCTAAGAAAAAACTTAAAGGCTTGAGATCAAAATTGCTGTAAGAGAAATGGAAAATCCTTTGAGGTGGACTTATTAGAAGACAGGTTGCTGCCAAGGAAAAGAATGTCTGAGCTTGGGGATATGTCAATGGAAGCCTCAAGGGGTTGAAAAGCAAAGAGAATAAAGATGGGAAAAAATGGAACAGAACATCCAAGGACTGTGGGACAACTACAAAATGTATGACGTACACAGGATGGGAATTCCAGGAGAAGAAAGAGAAAAGAACAAAAGAAATATTTGAAATAATGGCTGAAGATTTCCCCAAATTAATGTCAGACATTAAAATCACAGACCCAGATATCTCAGAGAACACCAAGCAGAATAAATACCAAAAAGCTACACCTAAGCATATCAAATGCAAACTGTAGAAAAATCAAAGATAACCCTGAAAGGAACCAGAGTAAAATAACTTTCTTTTTTTTTTTTCCGTTTATTTATTTTTTTTAACATATGCAATTATTTTCCATCATTTACACTACAGTAGTTACAATTACACTCCAAACAGAAAAGCAAAGTAAAAAATCAAAACACCAACTTCTGTTTCATGTAATTAGACTTATACAGAAATTAGAAGGTTATGTAACAACTAGTTAATCACCTAATTTCACAGCTATCTGAAGTGGCAATCGTTATATAGCAGCTTATCTATGATACATTCAAGATACATGATACAATTTATCACTTGCCCATAAGCTAAAACACAGCCTGCTTAATACCTTTCCTTAAATTCCACCTCTATACTATAATATACTTGAGGTCCATGCAAAAAAGTAGCTACCTTTTATATAGGAAATGGATGATAACTTTCACCTTTAGAAAACAAAAGAGAGAATTACATCTAACTTTTCCTTGGAAACCATGCAAGAAGACAGCAGAATGAAATATTTAGTGTTTAGAGAAAAAACCCACCAACCTAGAGTTCTGTCCCTTTCACATTTAAAAGTTTTCAAAAGTGAAGGAGACATAAAAACCTTCTCCGACGAACAAAAATTGAGGGAATTTGTTTCCAGTGGACCTGTCTTGAAAGACATGTGAAAAGAAGTTTTTAGAAACAAATAAAATAATATAGGTCAGAGACTCAGATCTACATAAAGAAAGGAAGAGCACTCAAGAAGGAATAAGTGAAGGTAAAATGCAGGAAGCAATTTGTTCAAAATAATAATAGCAACAACGTATTTGATTATGTCTGCTTACTTGCATATCTTTTTTTTTTTTAAACATTTATTTTTGAGAGACAGAGACAGAGCACAAGTGGGGGAGGGTCAGAGAGAGAGGGAGACACAGAATCTGAAGCAGGCACCAGGGTCTGAGCTAGTGGTCAGCACAGAGCCCGACGCGGGGCTCAAACCCACGAACCGTGAGATCATGACCTGAGCTGAAGTCTGATGTTCAACCAACTGAGCCACCCAGGTGCCCCTTACCTGCATATCTTATGTGCATACTTATGCGTGCTTTTATAAGAGTGAAGCGGATGACAGTAATGATACAAGGGAGAGAAGGAAGGAATTAGAATTCTTTTGTTATTATAAAGTACTTACACTATCCATGCAGTGGTATGGTGTTATTTGAGAGTGGACTTAGATTAGTTGTAAATGTATGTTAGAAACACTTGAACAACCAAGAAATAAGCTAAGAAAGGAGAAAAAAATGGAATTACATAAAATTCCTAATTAAAACCACCAAGACAGAAAAAAGAGTGGAAGACAGAAATAGGAACATAGAACAAAGGCAATAAATAGGAAATAAGAACAAATGATAAATATTAATCCAAATATATCAGTAATTATTTCGAAGACCAAAGGTCTAAATGCACTAATTAAATATCAGACATGGTCAGAGTAGATCAAAAATTGGATCCAACTCTATATTGTCTACAAGAAACCAATATAAAGATGTGAAAGTAAATGGATGGAGAAAACTATGCCATATTAATACTAATCAGAAGAAAGCAGGAGTAGCTGTATTAATTTTAGACAGCAGACTTCAAAGCAAAGAAAGTTATCAGAGATAAAGAAGCATGTTACATAGTTAAAGGAATTCGTTCTCCAAGAAGACATGACAGTCCTTAATGTGTATGTACCTAAAACACTGTGTTAAAACTACATGAGACAAAAACTGATAGAACTGCACTGAGAAACAAATGAGTCCATTTTTATAGTTGGATCTTTCAACAGCCCTAATCAGAAATGGACCGGTCCAACAGGCAGAAAATCAGTAAGGACAGAACTGAGCTCAGTGTACCTTCTATCAGCCAGATACAATTGAGCTCTATTGGACAATTTCATCCAACAATAGCAGAATACACATGCTTCCTAACATGGGACATTCACCCAGATAGACCACATTCTAGGGCATTAAACACACTTTAAAAATTATGAAATAATAGAAATAATTCAGTATCTGCTCTCAGACCACAATAGAATTAAGCTAGAAATCAGTAACAGAAAGATAACCTTAAAATCCCCAAATGTATGGAGATTAAACAAGCACTTCTAAATAACACATGAGTCACAGAAGAAATCTTAAGAGAGGTTTGAAAATATTTTAAATTAATTGGAATTAAAAACCAACTTATCAAACTTTGTGGAATGCAACAAAAAGAGTGCATAGGACATTTTTAGCATTGAATGGATCTATTAGGAAAGAAGATCTAAAATCAATAATCTAAGTTCCCACTTTATGAAACTAGAAAAAGAATAGCAAATCAAAGCCAAAGTAAGCAGAAGAAAATAAATAATAGGACTTAGGGCACAAATCAATGAAGTTTAAATCTTAATAAATTGAGAAAATCAATGAAACCATAATGATTACAATTATAATTCTGCTCACAATACAACTAGACAATAAGGTGGGTTTTTTTTTAATTCCAAGGTTTTTTAAAATGTTTATTTATTTTTGAGAGAGACAGAGTGTGAGCTGGGGAGGGGTAGAGGGAGAGATGCACACACAGAATCTGAAGCAGGCTCCAGGCTCTGAGATGTCAGCACAGAGCCCGATACAGGGGCTTGAACCCATGAACTGTGAGACCATGACCTGAGCCGAAGTCGGATGCTCAACCGACAGAACCACTATGCACTCCTAAAATTCCAACTATTTTTAAAATTGAAAAATAACTGTTGTCCAAAGAAAATATTGAAGCTATAATTTTGACTATTTAGGACATAATGTCAATGTGATTGTTATACATTAAAATATCAAATAAAAAAACAAAAAATATATCAAATATTGCTAAAATTATTTACAGGGAAAAATTCACAATTACAAAATCAAAGAAAAGAAAACTAAGCATTCAGATGAAGAGATCAGAGAATCCCCAGCCAAACAAACCTAAATTTAGAAAGAAAAATTAAATTAAAATACAAGAAAAAATTGATGTACTAAAAATAAAACACGGGGAAAACGTAGCATTGATCAATAAATCTAAAAGCATTTAGTTGGGGAAGGACAACACTGTGGCAGTTCTAATTAAAAGAAAATAAATATCCATGATTAGAATCAGAAAAGGCATCTAGGGGTGTCTGGGTGGCTTAGTTGGTTAAGCATCTGATTTCAGTTCAGATCATTATCTCACAGTTCATGGGTTCAAGCCCCGTGTCAGGCTCCATGCTGACAGCTCAGAGCCTGCTTTGGTTAGATTCTGTGTCTCCCTCTTTCCCTGCCCCTCCCCCACTTGAGCTCTGTCTCTCTCTCTCTCAAAAATGAATTAACATTAAAAAATTTTTAAAAGAAAAGGCATCTAAAATTACAGAAAGTTCAAAGATATATTAAATAAATTTTTATGTTTAAAGTTAAAATACTGTATTTTAAAGTCTTGGATTGATTTCTTAGAAAAGGAAAATTACCACACTTACAAAGTAGAAGATTTCAAAATACCAAAGCTATGAAAGAAATTATACAACTTGCCAGAGAATATCTATTAAAGTTTCCAGAACCATACCATTTTAGAAATGGATAATTTAAATTTTCAAGACATACATAATTCACATGATGACTACCAGACATGAGTAGTAATTATCAGTAGTAGTAATAATCAGAGAAGATAAAACACGTGTTTCTTTATTTCTTGAGGCTCTCGTAACCAGTGTCCAAACCTACAAGTACATCACAAAGTTAGAAAAATAGAGACTGACATCTTTCATAAGTAGAGGTGCTAACATCCCTTTAGATCATTAGCAATCAAAATCAACAATCTAGAATTCATTTGTTTATTTGAAAAGTGTTTACTGGGGCGCCTGGGTGGCTCAGTCGGTTAAGCCTCCGACTTTGGCTCAGGTCAGATCTCACGTTCGTGGGTTCGAGCCCCGCGTCGGGCTCTGTGCTGACAGCCAGCTCAGAGCCTGGAGCCTGCTACCGGTTCTGTGTCTCCTTCTCTCTCTGCCCCTCCCCCTCTCATGCTCTGTCTCTCCCTGTATCAAAAATAAATAAAACATTTAAAAAAAAAGTGTTTACTGAGTCTCTCTAATGTGCAAGCCATTCTGCTAAGGTTACTAAATAAGTGTCTCTGCCCTCAGGGAGCTTCCTTTCTAGTGGGGGAAAACATACACACAAGTAACTACAGACTTAGTTACTTGATTGAGATAAATGCGAAGAGATCCACCGTGTGCTGGAACCAGTGCATGATGAGGTGACTCTTGCTCATGGACTCAGTAGTTGAGAGACATAGTTCAGAATCAGAGCACCAGGATCTGAATCAATGAAACTTTTAACATACTGGTTCTCAACAGGGAGGGATTCTGTCCCCAAGAAGATATTTGTAATGTCTGGAGACACATCTGTTTGCTACAACTCTGTAGATGCTACTGGCATCCAGTGGGTAGAGGTCAGGGACGCTGCTAAACAACAGCCTGCAATGCACTGGATGACTCGCAACAAACAATTATCTGGCCCCAAATAACAATCGTGCTGAGGCTGAGAAACCCTAGGACATGGTGATGAATCCCAGGGGGGACAAAGAGTCAGAGGCTCTCCGTCCCCCTCCACTCCGCTCCCTATCTAACTTTT
The DNA here is from genome assembly GCF_006229205.1 of Suricata suricatta. Lineage (NCBI taxonomy): Eukaryota > Metazoa > Chordata > Mammalia > Carnivora > Herpestidae > Suricata > Suricata suricatta. The sequence goes on along the minus strand of NC_043701.1, from coordinate 54,755,044 downwards.
CACTGGATCTTTTCCCCTTAATATCTCACAGAAGCTTCAAACTTGATATGTGTCATCTTCCCCTGGACATCTTGTCTCCTTTTGAGTTCATTTTTTTTTAAGTAAATGACACCACCATCTACCCATTTGCTCATGCTAGAACTCTGAATGCCATCCTTTGCCTCACCATGGAAATACTACCCTGAATAAAATTCTGACAATCTCCCTCTTATATATCTCTTCAATCCATCTACCATGCTCCTCTGTGGGACTTCTACTTACTTCTTCAGTCTTCCTACCATTCCTGTTCCTGCTTCTCTTGTAATAAACATGCCAGGAATATTCTATATTTTAATTGTACTGGCCACAGAGCCTTTACATATTCTCCTCTTTTGGGCTTCAACAGTTTGCATTGCCTATAATTGCACATACTTCACTGATGAGCTCATTCAGGTCTTAGTGTGGATGCCATTCTGCCAGGAGGCTTTTTATGTAACTTCAGGCCTGTAGCCATCAACTACTCTCCCTTGGCACTTCTCTGACACAGTAACAAATTTATTCTAGAGTAACATGAAATTAAAACTTCGAACAGATATGGGTTAGGAAGACAATTTCAGTATAGGAGTGAAGGAACTGGTGAGGATATTTAGAGAGTTAAAGAAAGGAAATGAACAGAAAAGGCTAGATCACCCAACTGTGGATACACCAGGTGCAAGGAATAAACCAGCACATAGAATACTGGGGCATTTCTAGAGTACTTGTAACTGCTGCCACAAGTCTGAAGTGTTGAATAACATACAATTGGTCTAATGAAGCCAGGAAAAGAGAGCTGTGGTTCTCATTGGGGGAGAGGGGCAGTGCCCTAAAGGAACAATTGGCAATGTCTATAGGCATGTTTTGGTTTTCACAGTTGAGTGCCTGCTTGTGGCATCTGACTTGTAGAAGCCAAGACCCCTGCAGTGCACAAGGCAGTCCCCCTAATAAAGAACTATCTTGCTCAAACTCTAAAGCAAAGTTGAGAAACACAGTAAACATAGTTTGTGCACATTGACACAGCATGGCAGCTGCCTTCCTACAGAACAGGTGAGCTAAGAGACCAAGGTAGAAACTACAATGCCTTTATGACTTAGCCTGAGAAGGGACACACGGTCACTGCCATATTTATTGGTCACTCAGACCAGCTCTGACTCAGTGAGGAAGGACACTTTGTAATGGTGTGAGTTGTGGAGGTAAGGATCATTGGAAGCTATCTACAAGGTGGCTAAATATCTATAAAAACAAGTGACGATATTAGAAAATAAATTAGTATAACATTTAGAGATGTCCAATTGTCAAAGTAAAAAAAATTGTCAACTGAAATATTAGAATTAAAACGATTTAAATGATGTGACAGGAGACAAAATAAATACATCAATAGATTTCATCTAAACCAGTGATATAAAATTAGAAAATAAGAGGGAAAGAAAATCCAGTTATAAAGTATCTAAAGCTAGCTGCAAAAAGGAGTCTATGGAAACTTTTTGAAGAAAAATACAAAATTTCACAAAGGGACGTAAAAGATTGGAATATTATTGAAAGATACATCAAGTGGTTGGGATGGAAACAGTGAACTTTATATAACTTCATTCTTCACAAATAGAGGCTGGATGTAAATCTAAAATCCAAGGAAAGAGATTTACATAAATATAATTTCCCATGTGTTTTATATATGTATTTCATTAAACAGTTGCAGAAATTATGTAGATGAATAAATGGAATGATATAACGAAGAAACTTTAGGGAAAGAAGTGTGAATGTTCAGCATAACATTAATATATTATAATGTAATTTAAGGTGGTGTGGTATTAATACAGTAATATAAAGGAACATCAGTGGAACTATATAAGTAAGCCAGAAATTGGCCCTAATATAAATTTTGTAAGTAATAGTGATGGAATAAAAAACTCTTTAAGTAAAAAATATATTACACAATAAATATTAGTTACAATTAATTAACTACTTAGAAAAAAAACTTAACATTTATTTCCCCCATTAGCCCCATAGCTGTCCCTAATAGATTCACATTAAATATAAAATGTGAAATCATAACAAGTCAAAAGAAAATATGGATAAATTTTATCTTCAATTGGAGAGAGAGACATCTCTTAATCATAAATTAACAGAATTATAAAATGGGGAAAAATCTAGATATTTGACAATATAAAATATTAGACTCTCTGTAAGTTAGAAGAAACCCACAAACAAAATAAAAAACAAGTAAATATTAGCAAATTTAGTCATATTTATGGAATGTGTGGATATTCTAAATATATAAGAGAAGTAAGAAAATATATTTTTATGATAAGTAAAGTAGTAATATCCTATGACAAAATAGAAAAGACATGAGTTGTCTGTCCATTGATTCTTCATTTGGTATATATACATATATAGTTTTTAGGTTTGTTTTTTTTGAGAGAGAAAGAGGCAGCATAAGTAAAGGAGAGGCAGAGAGAGAGAGAGAGAGAGAGAGAGAGAGAGAGAGAGAGAGAATCCCAAGCAGGCTCCATGCTGCCAGCACAGAGCCTGACATGGTGCTCGAACTCAAAACTGAGAGATTATGACCTGAGCCAAAACCAAGAGTTGGAGACTTAACTGACTGAGCCACCCAGGCACCCCCATTCAGTATACATTTATTGAGCACCTATGGTGGACTAGACACTGTGATAGGTGTGAGTCATACATGTAAAAATTTATTGAACCACTGAGAATATATTTAGCCATCCTAAAACACAAAACAGAAATTATTAAAAAAACACTGTCATTTTGCCTATGAAACTAAAAAAATTTTAAATGATACTGCTTATTGCTGTGTGCTGCGACAGGCACTCAAAATATGCAGAAGCAAGTGTAAATGAGTCAATGTGAGTCATAGGTTTTGGCTAGCAGTTTCCATGCATCAGTACTATTATGACTGAGTTATCTGGGTCCTCAGAGAATAACATAACAACAGACTCAGCTATTGGCACAAATAATAAGCTATAAATAGTTTATTTGAAGCATACATTTACAATAGTGAAAAATTAGAAATATATCACAGAATTAAAAAAGGGATTACTTTAAAATGCCTAAAGCAACACTATGCTATCGAATAGTGTGTAACCTTTATAACACACATCTCCTAAGAACACTTAATAAAAATTGCCCATGGCATAATGTTATATAAGTAAAGTACAATGTATACAGCAAAAATACAATATTTTTTGGCTGAAAAATGCATGTGCATGCATTGGAAATAGTTGGGGAGGAAATCCCTGATATATCAGCACTGCATGTCTTGAGGTGATGGGGCTTGAGGTGGTTTTTGTTGTCCTCTGTATGTTTTTGTTTATTTTATAAGCTATTTATAATTAGGTGGCATTGTTTTTATCATAAAAACTGTGAATGAGGAAGAAATGGTATATATTCGTTCTGCAAAGGCAGGAGGAGGAAGTAATGTAGATGCAGGAAGCATCTCCCCAAATTATGGAACTGCTTTGTAGCTTGATCATTAATTTATCCATGTAGTTCCCTTCCACTACTCTCCCTCTCTCTCTCTCACGCACGTGTGTGCCCACACACACACACACACACACACACCAGTAACAAATCTAATCGCTGTTTAAAAGGACAAAGTGAAAACTAGAGAGGTAGCTTCAGGTTTATTCAATCAAATGCTTTAAAGAGTTTTTGCCAATATCCTGCTAATTGATCCGTGGGGCCCTTTCCTCTAGTAATTTATGGTATTTTATGGTGTCAGCTATTATTGAATTTCCTTACTAGATTTTGTTGTTAGAATTGTTTCATAAATCGAGATCTATTGTAGGGAGTGACATTCAATAATAGTGCTGGAAGGAGACGGCAGGAAGGGGAGAGTCATAAGATTTCAAGAATTGATTGTGCAGAAGGCCTCTTGTCAAAAGGCCAGTCTGGTTCCAGTGGATGGAGGCCCTGTGGCAAGAAGTGACCCTTTTATTTATTTTGCTGTTTGAGTAAAGGATACCAGAAACTGTGGGAAGTCACATTACATAAAAACCATGTAACAGTTAGTTCTGGATCAATCTAACACACTGACTTACAGCCTGGCCTGTTCTTTAGAGTTATCTAAAGGCCGGCAACATTGATTTCTACGTCAGGACTCATAAACTCCCAGTACATGTGGCTTCTCTGAGAATTCCCCTTCTGTCCTAGCAAGTGACCAGAGACTTCCAGTGATGCTTCCTCCCAGTTTGTCACACACACACACACACACACACACACACACACAGGTCTAACACAGTGGTTTTTAGAATTTAACTAGATGTTGAATTAAATCTTTGTAAAAACTCTTACGTTATCAGATACTATTCAAAATAAAATGTAGGCAGAAATTCACATCATTATTACATTTTAAGAGTTGTGATCAGTAGCCCTGTCTTTTCAGAATTCCTTATCTTTATGTCATCATAAATTATTATTAATCGCAATGAAAAGTAAGCTTTGCATTTCTTAGATGGTACTATTTATTTTTGAAGAGCTAGGTTAGGTCAAATGTAGTCTTTTGGGAATATGCGGGGAATTCTGGAATCATGGAGGTAGCTCTTCTTGGAATATGCCTGTCCACTGGCATAGACCTCAAACTGAAAATGATTAATGTTTCATAGTATGTGCAAAATTAGTTCAACTTTGCTGTCTCCTGAGGAGGGTGGTTCCCTTTATGGCACATGGTCTAGCTTTTCTTTTTTCTATTTTGTTTTTCTACAATGAAGTCAATGACCTGAATTACAAGGAATGCACTATAGCCCTCCTTTGCTGGAGGGATAGAAAGTACATTCAGCAGAAATGCAAATATCTCTTATTCCACTTACATTTGTCTTTCAGAAAATATCAGTTGGATACTCTCCAGGTTGGCTGGAAGCTTCATCTGGGGTTTCTCTTGGGTTCTCGGGATGCTCAGGGCTTTTTTCTCTTCCTCCTTCTAGGCCTGCTCTTCTTCTTTCTCCATATAAGACAAGATTTTATATTTGTGAAAGACAAATGAATCCATTAATTAAAATGTCTTGATGAACATATGTCCATCATGTTCTTCCCATTTTCCCATTCAGATGAGGGATGTTCCTGCTTCACACTTTGTGGAGACAATTGCAAGGGTCAGAAATGACCAGAGAAATCTTCCAACCTTTCAGGACGGGTGAACTGCCTACCTCCTCTCTAAACCCACTTGTGCGCTTGCCCCTGCCCTCTGTCTCCTAGGAGGACATCACCTCAGCATCCTCAGACTGCTAGATCATTCCCCTAAGTACGCACCAGCAACTTCTCCCACACCTTCTCATCTCCTGCCTCCCCCAGACTTCAGAGGTGTCTGGGCTGCCTCCTGTTCCTTTCCTTCCATCCTGTGATCAAGCTTCTCTAACTCCAGCTCTTGTTACACTCACTGCTGGCCTCCACTTTGGAAAATCCACTCATCCGTTTTCAGTCCTCATCTCTCAGCACCTGACACGGTGGACAGCACCTTCCATGAAACACTGCTTTCTCCACTTCCAGGAAAACATCCTTTCCTGGGTTTTCCCCCCTAATTCACTGACTACTTCTTGGGCTCTTTCCCTGACTCCCCCAAACCGTGAACTGTGGGCTGCCCCAGAGCTCAGAGCCTGGCCCTCACCTCCCTCTTGGTGGTCTCATCCACTGCCATGACTCTACAAAACATCCATAAACTATTGACTCCCACATTTATATGTCCATTTTGGACCTTTCGCCTGAACTGTATGCTTGAATGTTCAGTTCCTGTTGGAGAAATGCAATTGGATGCCCAATAAACACCTCACATTTAAACTCTCCAACTGACATCCTTATCCGCTGCCCAGCTTCCTCCACTCGGTCTCCCCACTTGATGGCAATGCCATCTTTCTGGTTTCTCAGGCCAAACACTGCAGTCATCCCTGACTCACCCTTTCTCTGCACCCCGCATCCAAACCTCCATCTTCAAAAATAGATGGTTTCTCAGCACATCCACAGTTACCACCCTGGTAGGGGGATCAGGATGTCTCCCCTGATCACAGCAGCAGCTTCTTAACGGCTCTTCCTGTCTCCACACTTGGTACATATGGTGACACTCCTGCCAGCATGCCCCTTTCCAAAACCAGTCTGGAACATGCCACTTCTCTGTTTGAGCCTCTTATGGATGGCTCCAGAGGCCAGTTCAGCAGCCTCTGAGGCCCCATGTGGTCTGGTTCCCGCTTTCCTCTCCTACTCACTCTGCCCCAGCCACATGAGTCTCCTTGCTGTGCTTCCTGCACTCCGGCACCCCTACCTGGGTGTTTCATGCCCAGTCTCCACTCTGCTCCCTGATGTCCAGACAACTCGCCTCTTCTCCTCCTCAGATATAAGCCTGCCTTACCACCCTATTAAAATTGCAACCACTCCACACTTGAACTTGCTTTCCTGCTTCTTTTTTCTCCACAGCCCTTATCCCTTCCTAATATAGTCTATAATGGGTTCCATTGACTTGTTTATGGTCTTTTTCCTTCATTAGAATTTAAGCTCTCTGAGGGCAGAGATTTTTGTCTATTGTTTGCTGCCCAATTGAGAGTGCCTAGCACAGAGGCAGGAACACAATCAGTTGCATGAATGAATAAATCCAAAGATTTTCAGTAATTAAGAACAAGGACACACAGGTATAGATGCATTTTTTTATTCCTTTGAGCTGATCTAGGTTACATTTCCTCCGCATTTATCTCAGATGCAACATTTAGATGGGTTCAAGGAGAGGGGCATTAATTTGAATTACAAGTAAGGGCCCTTTCTTTCCAGATAAGGGGACTCTGTGATCCTGAACTGAGTTGCATTTGCATTTTCCTGAACTGATTTTGAACAAGCAGCAGAGCAGGACAGCCTTGGGCTTTTGAACTGGTATCTTTTTCTTTTTCAATTTTCTTTCTTTCTTTCCTTTTCTTTCTTTCTTTCTTTCTTTCTTTCTTTCTTTCTTTCTTTCTTTCTTTCTTTCTTTCTTTCTTCCTTCCTTCCTTCCTTCCTTCCTTTCTTTCTTTCTTTCCTAGTTGCTACTTAATAGACAAGGAGGAAAGTTCCAGAATGAACTTTTATGAGTACTTTTTTTTTATGAGTACTTTTGGGTGTGGGAAGGGTATTTCTCAGTTTCAATTAAGTGAAAAGGAGACACATTGTTATTTATTTTTAATTTATCTTTTAATGTTTATTTATTTTTTGAGAGAGAGAGACACACAGAGCATGAGAGGAGAATGGTCATAGAGAAAGGGAGACACAGAATCAGAAGCAGGCTCCAGGGTCTGAGCTGTTAGCACAGAAACTGCTCGAGCCCATGAACTGTGAGATCATGACCTGAGCTAAAGTCGGACGCTTAACTAACTGGGCCACCCAGGCGCCCCAAGAAGAAGCATTTTAAACAAAATGTGATTTTTTTCATAACCTGAACCCCTGAACTTCCATTGAATCATGTCTGATGCCTTCAAAGCCTCTCCCACTATATTGAGAACAAACTGCAGGTCTTTCCGTGGTCCTGTGTCACCTGTCCCTGCCCACCTCTGTCCCATGCCTCTATTTTCCTTGTTCACTATATGTAGACTCATGTGTCTCCAAGTTCACTGTGTGCACTGTGTTCATGCGATCTTCATGCGCTTCCTTGAATCGTCAACAGTTCCTGTTTCTTCGTTTTGCCTGCATTGTGCTTTTGCCTAGACAAGCAAAGGATCTGTAAGGTCAATACTAACTGTATAGTAATATTAAGACTTTATTTGCCTTTTCACCTCACCCTCTTGTGAGGTGCACTGGAGTTTTTCAGAAGCTCCATAATGTATTAGATCAACAGACTGAAGTAAGAAGCAGGCATGAGGATTCAGCTGCCTTCTATTACACCAGACCTTTACCTTCAACATGTAAAACAATGCTATAATTCTTTTTTGTTTGTTTTGAAAAACATAGTTATTTTGCATAAAATGTTACCTACGTTAATATTCTATGAGTTTATTCTTGTTGCTTTTATTTTCTTTAATATTTATTTATTTTTGCGAGTGAGCATGAGCAGAAGAGGGGCAGAGAGAAAGGAGACCAAAGGAGAGAAAGGAGATCCAAAGAAGGCTCCTCACTGTCAGCACAGAACCCGACATGAGACTAGAACTCACAAACCAGGAGATCGCGCCCTGAGCCAAAGTTAGCCCACTCAACTAACTGAGCCACCCAGGTGCCCCTATTCCTGTTGCTTTTACATGCTATCAAACATATGTTTAGATTTTTCAGATTTAATTGTGAGTGTGATAAATATTGATAGATAAAACCCACATAAATAAAAGTTTTTTGAGATGCGCAACAATATTTAAGAGTGTAAAGTTATCTTAAAACCAAATGTTCAGAATCACAGACTTAGAGCTACAGCTATACCAATTTAAGGGTAACTGTATTGTCCAGTATTGCCAGTGTCCCTCAGCCTCCGTCCTACTAGGCTGTCAGCACCTGCAGGACCTTGAGACGGAATGGGAAGAGAAGCAAATGCTTGACCCTCCTGGGAAAGGATACTTTACTGTGGCAACAGTCTATTTCATTCAGGTTTTCTGAGAGAAACAATTGAAGTTAATTAAATCCTCTTTCATCTCCTTTGGGCACTTCCCTGCTCAAAACTCCTCCTCAAATCAGGAGCTGCTTCTGTCAGCTGTGGAATAGCCACACCCACTTCCTGGTGCTCAGAGATAAGGCTGGCCTTTGAGTCAAAGGCAGGGGTAGAAGGAGGACCTTGTCTCAGGGGCCTGGGTGATGGTAATGATGGGGTCTCCAGCAGTAAAGGCTCACCAGTGTTTGAGATATGTGACTTCTTTAAAGCAAGCAGAGTCCCGGGGTTGGGATCCTTCTCTTTTGGGTCTGTGGGCTCTACTATTCACAGGCCATTTTACTGTAAGAAATGTAAGGCCTGTCTTTCCCAAGATCTAAAATAATTTTCATTCTATTTTTAATAAAATAATAACTTTAGGGACACCTGGGTGGTTGAGTCCGTTAAGCATCAAACTCTTGGTTTTGGCTCAGGTCATGGTTTCATGGTTTGTGGGTTCAAGCCCCACATCAGGACTGTACTGACAGTGTGGAGTCTGCTTGGGATTTTCTCTCTCACCTCTCTCTCTCTCTCTCTCTGCCCCTACCCGACTGGTGCTCGCTCTCTCTCTCTCTCTTTCAAAATAAATAAACTTAAAAAATTAGAAAATAAAATACTAATTTTATGAGATACATTCACAAGCACTTAGTCCACCTTATTCCTATGTGTAGTCATAGTATTTAAATTTTGATGTTACAAATAGTAAATTAAGGAGCAAGAGGGTAAGAGACTTGCCCAAGTTTACAGGTCAAGTGAGAGGTGGAGAGCCAGAACAGGGGCAGGATTTATAATTCAAAACCTCAGAGGGGTCTGATTTTATTCATTTTGTGTTTTATTCACATATGTGAGCTTTCTATATGGACTTTTTTCTTCTTGCTTTACGGCTTTGATTTTATTCAAATTTATTAAACTTAATTATATGAACTCAGTGTAACTTTTTGTTGCAAAATTAGTTAGCTGGCTTTTTAAAAGAGCAGATTTTACCAATAACTGGAAATTGCGGGGAGATTATTTAACAGACACAGTATGAGTCTTGGAGCCCTCACTATAAAAAACAGCTTAAGACAAAGGACCAGGTCGGGTGGGGAATGGGCTGGGCTGTTGTCAGAGCCTCCTGGGATTAGATGTTGAGACAAATGGAATCAGGCTGTCACCTGGGGAGCTTTGTGTACCCAGGCCTGACCAGGAGCCAATTAAATCAGAATCCCTGGGGTGGGGTCCAGGTATTTACACGTATTTGCTAAAGCTGCTTGGGCCATTCCAAGCACTATTGACAACTAGGGGACTAGAAAACCAGACTACAACTCTGTAAAGGTCAGTGAGGCTCCCTGAATTTCATGAAGCATATGCCACTTGGATTCCAACTATTTACGAGGAGTACAGTCAGGAATGAACTTGCACAGAGTCAAAAAAAAAATGAAGGACCCAGACCAGGCTGGAAAACAAAAGCAATTAATAAGTAGCAGCAAGCTTTAATCTCTGATTCCAGGAACATGCCTAGACTTGGAAGAATAAGTCATACTGAAAGCACCAGGAATCCAAGTTGGGCAAAGGCCAATGGTCTAATGGCAGGAACTGGTCTGAGGTCTCTTGGTCTATGATGTGTAAGTCTATACTTACACCTTGCCTACAACTGCAACACAATAAAGAGTCTTTGAAGCTGTGTCCAAGAGGGAAAGGACAGTCTGAAGCAAGTGCGTCACTGCCCTGGGTTCCAAAGGAGGAGCTCAAAAGTCTGGAGGCTGGGGCTCAAGGAAGGCAGGTAGAGAAATGAATTGAACAGAAATGGAATGAGAAATCAAAACAGTCCAAAGAAGCTTCCAGTGAGGGGTGCCTGAGTGGTCCAGTTGGTTAAGCATTCGACCTCAGTTTGTTATGTCCAAGTTTCGAACATCGTCCTCAAAAACCAGAGACCCCCAGGGAGACTGAGTCACGCATGCAAAAGCAAAGGGCTTTATTATGGGCTTAGGCTCCGCGGGCCCAAACTCAGGCTCACAGACTTTACCGGCACAGTGGATCCATGCTGAGAGCCCCAAACAAAGTGGGATAGGGCCTTTATGGGTTTGAGAATGGGGAGTTACAGGAAATTGTGACACAGGTATAGTGACTCAATCACTATCGCCTATCAATATTGACAGTAACTTTAACCATATACATTGTTACTTTTGCCAATCACAACATTTAGAGTATTGACCAATTACAGAGTGGGCCCAGGACCCTCACGTAAGGCTTGACTAGCCTCAACCAATAGGTGATTATCTATAGCTTCTATCTCTAGGCCCACCCTTAGAAATGTTAAAGGTGTTAGCTGGCCTTTCCTGATTGGGTGTTACGAGGGTGGTCCCTCCTGCCTTGGGCAATGTGTGCCCTTCTATTATCTAATGATTCTGAGAAACTGACATTTGGGCCTCCAAGGTCAGAGGGAAACTTAAAGCCTATCATAGAGTCAGTTTGGTTCAGACCTGCGTCCTTACAAGCTCAGGTCATGATCTCACAGTTCATGGGTTGGAGCCACTTATCAGGATCTTTGCTGTCAGCACGGAGCCTGCTTCAGATCCTCTGTCTCTCTCGCTCTGCCTCTTTCCAACTCTATCTCTTCCTCTCTCAAAAATAAATAAATATTTTTAAAAATTAAAAAAAAAAGAAGCATAGCAGCAGGCTGCAGAGACCCAACAGCTGGGACTAAGCTAACCTCAAAGCATCAAGCCCAGTGATCATGCCACCAAGACTGGCCTCTGCTGAAGCCACAGGGCTCAGTTTGTGGTTCGGCTGGTCCTCAAGTCGTCAGGCATTTCCTACTCTGACTTTTGCTCTCCTGATGGTGCAGTTGATCTCTGCTCAGTTTATTCCTTGAAAGAATGAATATAATGTCAGCTTCTTTATAGAAAGTATTTAAAATAATATTCAGCAAGCATTGGTAAATTGTTCACTCTCAAAAACGGTAACTGTTATTTTTTCTTTTCTACTCCTATTGGCAAATGCAGAGTTTCTGTTTGCCAACTTTTAAAATGGTTTTGTGTCCAACCGAAGTCTGAACTACCTAGTGGCTACCCAGAATCACACCTTTAACTCTGCCAGAAAGTCATAGTCCCAAGGCTACTTAGAGTCTGAAGGTCAGAGAATTCAGGAAGTTCCATGAGGCTACAGAAATTCTTGCCCTGAGTGCTGAAGCACCCTGAACTTCCTGGGGCAGTCATTTAACTTCATCATAATGAGAAAGTGATAGATTTGCAAGTGATTTACATAAAATGACAGCAGTAACATTCATTTAATCGAAATTCAAAAGTAATTGAGGGATTTGCTGTAGAAACCAGGACACAGCAGTGAGCAAAACAGTCATGGTACTCATGAAACCTGCCTTTGTACCAAAAAAAGACAAACATATAAATAAATGGATCTATATTTGTTTGTCCATGTTAAGTGCTATCAAGACAGCACAAAGGAGGGGCACCTGGGTGGCTCAGCTGTGGCTCAGTTGGTTAAGTGTCTGACTTCAGCCCAGGTCATGATCTTGTGGTTCATGAGTTCGAGCCATGCTTCAGGCTCTGTGCTAATAGCTCAGGGCTTGATGCCTGGTTCAGATTCTGTGTCTCTCCCTCTCTTTGCCCCTCACCCGCTCATGTGTATGTGCCTGCATGAGTGCTTTCTCACCCTCTCCCCCAAAATAAATAAACATTGAAAAAAAAAAGACAGCAAAAGGAAAGGAGAAAACAAACACAGAGAAAGGATGCTACTTGGTTCAGGGTGGTTGGGGATGAGTAGATGTGCTGAATTGGATCAGAGGTGTGAGAGGTAGAGTCAAGGATGCCTCTAAATGTTCAGTCTGAGCAGGGGGAGGAACGGAGTTAGTAAATACTGAAACGGGGAAGGGCAGATTTGGAGCTGAGTTGACCAAGAACTTGTTTTTTTGGACATGTTGTGCTTGGATAGATATCCTATCCAAATTGTAGCTAGTTGTGGGGGAAACCCACCAGCAGTAATCATAGGATTCTCTGCATGTTTTTTTGTTTTTTTTTAATTTTTTTAATGTTTTATTTATTTTTGATACAGAGAGAGACAGAGCATGAGAGGAGGAGGGACAGAGACAGAAGGAGACACAGAACTGGAAACAGGTTCCAGGCTCTGAGCTAGCTGTCAGCACAGAGCCTGATGCGGGGCTCGAACCCACAAACGTGAGATCTGACCTGAGCCGAAGTCGGAGGCTTAACCGACTGAGCCACCCAGGCGCCCTCTCTGCATGTTTTAAATGGGGACATTTCTCCATGCCTTTTCTCACTGATAGTATTATAGTAATATCTCCTCTCTCTCCGGGGCTAGCACAATTGAACACACATTCCTCAATGAGTGATGGAGGGGATTGGCAGGACTCTCTGCAGTAAAGACTGATAAATAGCAGAATCAGGGGGAGCTCTTGCAAATCAGATGCACCACAATGACACTGTCAGAATTTGGGAGCAGAAGGGAGGGAGGAACAGGATGCCCATATGTATTTGGAAAAAATCCCCAGGTAATTTTTAGAGTATTCCTCCCTTTTGACATTTTTGCAGGAACACTGTGATGTAGCTTTCTGGATTTTTAAATCGAGAGGTTTTTTTAAAGAGAAAATGTGCATTGTATTTGGAGTAAATAAAATTATTGCTAGGGAAAGAAAAATAGACAAGAAGACCAGGAGTCACAAGCCAGAGGTTTAAAGTCCCACTTTGCTGCTCACTGGGACCCCAGGCAGGACCCAGCCCCCCATCCTGGGCCACTGCCCAGGACGATTGTGTGACAACTGAGGAAGCTTCTTAGAAACTGGAAAATGGTGTGCAAGAACATATTATTCATTCACTGTCTTCTATCAGTCTTGCTTTTCCAACAGTTCATTTTCATTCTGTTACTCTCCATCCTTCCTGAAGAACTTGTAATAAATGGCATGATCTTCCCCATTGGGGGCAATTAATCCCAAAGACAAATTCCCAATGTTCAAAACTCCCCAAACCCCATCCCAGCATGCCTCTCCCACCTTACCTCACATTCCAGTTAAGTTCACGTCCAGCTACGCTACACACAATTGAATGCAAGCTTCACGTGGGCCAGGCCTTTTGCCTCTTTAATTCTCTGGTTTATCTCACTGCCCACAACAACACCTGGTTGGTAGCAGGCACTCAACAATCTTTGTTCAACAAAGGAATGGAGTATGGTGTTTTAGGGCTTGCTGATGCTGTTTAGCTCTACCCCTTTGGAGGCTGGTTTCTAGCTCTATTCTGAGACCTCTCTGGTGTTCTCACTTGCCAGAATGACAACTCAAGGGTTCAGGAGATCATGGGCTAGAGTAGAAGAGAACAAGGATCTGGAGACAGTTATTCAAGCACTGTCAATGGACCAGGTGTGTGCAAGATTGACCTGGCGCCCAGGTGGTATAAGGGAGGTAGGCAAGAATGTTGTAAGTACAGAGCCAATAACCCTGGTGATAGGTCACAGCAGAATAGAAGCAAATTGAATTTTCTGCTGTGTCACCATATTTCCCCATGAAGGACTAGTCACAGGGGTGGCCAGGTACCACCAGCAGCAAGCGGCATGATGTGAGGTGAGGAAGGGTTGGCAGAGCAGGGCAGGTCACTGGTGGATGACCTTCTCTTCCATTTAGCACTCTTGACACCACCCTGGACTCCTCTGACTTCATCATGTGTGTGAGGCATATGGAGTTGTGGGTGCTCTGTATTGAGCTCAGTTTTTCTGATAGTTCAAGGCAAAATCTAGGTGTTTGTGTTAGATAATGCTCCATTGCTATCACCAGCACTTTCCCAAGGCCCTGTCTCCAGTCTACAGTGTCACAGGCTCTAAGGTTATTCAGATCTCGAAAGTCTTCTGGAGTAGAGGTGGGATTTTGTTTTTTTAAATTAGAGACAACTTATGTATCACATCACCTTTAAACACTTTAGGTCAAAAGTCTTAGACTCATTCAAGTGGCAACCTCACAGTGCCACCTGGCAGAGACCTTGCTGCATCCCCCATGATCTCAGACACTCTGGTACCTTTAACATGGCATCACCTCTTCTCAAGAGCAATTAAGTGTGGCCCTGCAGGTGACCACAGCAGAGGAAATCTTCAAGACAATGGCAGCAGTCCTACAATCAGGCTTTCTGTGACCTGAAGCAGGTAGTGGGAGAAAGACTGATTTTTTTTTAATGTTTATTTATTTTTGAGAGAAGGCAAGGGGACAGAAGATGTAAAGCAGGCATCAGGGGCGCCCAGGTGGCTCAGTCGGTTAAGCATCCGACTTTGGCATGGGTCATGATCTTGCAGTTCGTGGGTTTGAGCCCCACACTGGGCTCTGTGCTGACAGCCAGCTCAGAGCCTGGAGCTTGTCTTCAGATTCTGTGTCTCCCCCTCTTTATGATCCTCCCCTGCTCGCTCTCTCTCTCTCAAAAATAAATAAAACATTAAAAGAAAAACTAAAGCAGGCATCATGGTGACATCACAGAGCCTGAAGTGGGGCTCAAACTTACAAACACTGAGATCATGACCTGAGCCGAGGTTGGACACTTAACCGACTGAGCCACCCAGGCACCCTAGAAAGGGCATTTCTTTTTTATTTTATTTTATTTTTTTAATAATAGTTTATTGTCAAATTGGTTTCCATATAACACCCAGTGCTTCTCCCCACAAGTGTCCCGTCTCCATGACCATCACCCCCTTTCCCCCTCCCCCTCCCCCTTCAGCCCTCAGTTCGTTATCAGTATTCAATAGTCTCTCATGATTTGTGTCCCTCTCTCTCCCCAATTCTTTTTCCCCCTTCCCCTCCCTATGGTCCTCTGTTAGGTTTCTCCTGTTAGACCTATGAGTGCAAACATATGGTATCTGTCCTTCTCTGCCTGACTTATTTCGCTTAGCATGACACCCTCGAGGTCCACCCACTTTGCTACAAATGGCCAGATTTCATTCTTTCTCATTGCAGAAAGGACATTTCTAAGAAAGCATCTCTTGGCAGAGAGAAGTAACTTGATTCAGAGAAGCCCCAGAGAGATTGGCTGCCACTGTCACGGTGAAGCTAGCTCTTTCCAGTCCCACTGAAGCAGCATTATATATAAGGCCAAGCAAAGAGGGGTTACTCAGCTCGCTAATACCTGGCTCCTCAGTCCTCATCCCTATCTCCACACTGGCTGTAGCAACCATTTCCCGAGGAGGTCAGGTCTTATTTTACTGAATGAACAGAAGTTTGGGGAGATCAGGATCACACAGCAGTTAGAAATATATATAAGGCCAAGTCAGTCTGACCTCAAGGGCTTTTGCCCCCAGCCCTACCCTGTGTGTCACTGGGAGATCCCTTCTCTTGTTCTTCTGTCTTTGAGTTGCCAGTGGGATTGAGAACTAAGAATCATTCTGGGCAGTGGACCTGGATCAGCCCACCCTTGGAGGGAGGTTTTCCTCAGAATGAGAGGAAACCCAGAGGACAAGGAGAGGGCAAGAGGCAAGAGGGCTTCAGGGGCAGCTGATGGAGGAGCCAGCAGGTGACTGTGAAAGAAGAGGACCTCGGTCTTGCATGAGTGTTTTCCAGCTCATCTAAAGCCTTGCAAATCAACCTTTGTTTACACCTGATTATCTGTCATAGCTCCAAGCAATAGCTCCCAGAAAACTTTGGTAAGAGAGAGACAAGTGGTTGTAAGCCATTCTTACCAGACAAACACAGATCCACTAAATTGTTTTTAATTTTTTTTATGTTTTTTTTTAATTTTATTTTTGAGAGACAGAGAGAGACAGCGTGAGCAGGGGAGGGTCAGAGAGAGAGGGAGACACAGAATCTGAAGCAGGCTCCAGGCTCTGAGCTAGCTGTCAGCACAGAGCCTGATGTGGGGCTTGAACCCATAAACAGTGAGATCATGACCTGAGCTGAAGCCAGATGCTTAACTGCCTGAGCCACCAGGTGCTCCCTAAATTTTTAAATTTCAATGGTTTTGGTGACAAAAGCATATGGTTTTAAATTATTTTTAACATCTCAAATTATAGATTATTGTTTTTAAAATCTCAAAATGCTGTTTTTGACTTGGACATTTTTCACTAGTACGTGGTCATGCCAGCTTAATTAGCCGTAGTTACAATGGAGAGAAATTCGAGTCATCTAAATTTCCAAAAATAAAATTACTGTGATAATTACTACAAATATCCATGTGCTAATTATGGTGATAGAAATGACTCTTGTAGCATATTTTTAATGACATGGAGAAATTGTTACACTCTAATGGTTATGCATAAAAAGCTAGATACAAAAATGTGTAGTATCAACCACCTGACAAAATGCACAAAGGAAAAAGGAAGGAAGTATTGTAAATGACCATTCTGGGAGCCTCTGAGTAGTATGGTTATGGGGGCATCATATATTTTTTAAATTTTGCATATTTTTCCAATTTTTAGCATGTATTATTTTTCTACACCAAAATCCCAACTCGGAACTTACACAGGTCCTGGGAATTTACACGATGTGGCTTGAGTTTTCTTCTTGCCCAGGAAAGGCTGTGGTAAGACTGAGGCCCATGGTCAAGACACACACCTAAATGTTCTGCTCTGAGGTCAGCAGCAGCCATGGCTTCCCGTGGGATGATGGAGCTGAAAGAAGGGCCAGGATGTGATATTGTCCCTGCTTGTCCTCCACTGGGTGGGTCTCTTGGCTCCTGAGCAAACCCCCCATACCATTCACTTATCTTGGTTCACTTTATGGTCCCTTTGCTCCATTCTAGATTGAGAAGTGAAGCCAAACGTGCACTAAGCCTGGTGAATCCATTTAGTAACCTTTCAAAGGTTCTGCCTTGCACCTCTCAAGACATTTTGACCTTCAGAGTGCGCTTGCCTGCCTTGGTATCTCTGGTCCTGGCTGGTGGTAACAAAAATTCAGCTGAGTAAATCTGAAGATCAAATTGGTTTTATTCAATGATTGATGAATTGTGCAGCATCCCATCTAGCAACACAAAGGAGCTCCACTGAACTGTAGAGAAGGAGAGGTTTTGAAAGGCAGAAAAAGGAAATTATTACCAAAGAATGCATTGTTTCAGCAAGGGTGCCTTCCTATGGGAAATGGAACGGGTCTGTTGGGTGGATGAACTCACTAGTGCTGACCAGGTAATTCCGTGTTTTCTCCTTAAAAGTTAAATTCCTGCAGGGGTTGAAAATGCAGTTAGATTAGGTATTAAGCCTTGGTTTGCTGGCATGGGATTTAGCACAGGCGACTGACTCCATTTTGGGTATGCTGTCTCCTTCTTAACAATTCTCTCCTTTTGATCAGACTCAGCCTGACTGAGAAATGTGACTAAAATGCAAGGCATTAGCACCACCCAAGGACTCTGTAGTTCTTGAAGCTTTTGTCAACTCTTTGTGTGGAGTCACAGGTCATGACATTCTTTGCCTAATCTCTGTGGTATTCAGAGACCATGGATTAAGGTTCACAATTTTTCTGACATTCCAGTCTTAGGGAGATCATATTCTTGGGGGTTAGCAGCTGCAAACATGCATTTAAAAGCTTTTGAGAGACTATAATGCACCAAGGAGATCATTATGACTATTATAAACAGTATAATTCCCAATACCTGGAGTGCACTTTGGAGTCATGGTCCCCAAGATCCAAGTCAATCAAAATCAAAGAAGTCAAAGAAAGACTCTGCTGAAGGAGTCACCTTCTAAAGCCAAACTGCTTGCTCAGGCTTGCTCAGTGATCTTAGAAGTGTTAATCAAGGTGAAGTAATCCATTGACACCTCTTTGCTCAGTTAAATGATAATCAAGGGTTATCCTATTACCAAGAAAGACTTTGGCCAGAGAGTCTAAGAAACTTTGTGGGCAGCTACTGTTTTGGCTATGAATTCTGCAGTACCTTTAAGGGTTAAAGAGAGGTTTCTGATCATATTCTCATTTACATTTACTCCTAACCAGAAAATATGGCCCTGCCAAAGGAAGTGAATCCTGATCCTGAGTCACAAAAGGCCTCCTGGTAATTCCTTTCTAACTTGATGTTGTAAATCCAGGGGAGTCAACAAATGAGGTGTCTTCGTTTTTTGTTTTTTTTGTTTTTGTTTTTTTGTTTTTGTGGAAAGTTAGGGACACTGTTAGATAATCTACGAGACATGGCTTGGTTTTGTCCAGCCATCTAGGCCTTCATAGGCTCAAGGAGCATAATGGCCACCACAGATAAAATTAAATCCTGTCAGGGCACAAATCATTCCCACTCAGGTGACACTATTAATGGATATATAGGAGTTTTTGATGATAAATCCAGTTTTATGAAAGGCAAGGTTATCTCCCCATTTCTTAGTCCTGAGAGAAACAAATGGGGGCATCATCTTTCCAGGCTGATGACAGAGTGAGGGAAAGAGAGGAGACAAAATTTTCATGTTCAGTTAATGCATGAAGTCTTGATCTGGCATCTTGTGTGTAAGTAGCCTATCAAGATGTCAGCATCTTCTCTTCCTCATCAGTTTGATTTGGAGGTTTCCAGTGTTTTTATAGGACCAGGTGTAAGGTGGAACCTTCTTCAGCTGTGAGATGTGTATCTGTTTCAGATCCCTGAAGTTTGGCTACCATCTGGGTAGTGAAAAGGATCTGGCATCTTCTTTCAAGGAGATTCAAGGGCAGTCTTTGGTTTTAGTGATTCCACATCAGAAGGATTGGAGAAAAGTCAGAACATTAGTAAGTTGTTGCCAGATATTTCAGGAAACCAGAAGGATTCAGGATCCAGTCCAGTTTATAGGTATATAACAAAATTTCAAAGATAATGAACTGTATCACAATCCAGTGTAGACAAGGGTACACTCCTTTTTTTTTTCTCTATAATTATCCCCATTTTTTCCAAGGATAATCACAGTAAAACTAATTTGCTTGCATTAGACTTGAACTGGTCATTTACATAAGAGTAATGTTTGACTATATAAGCTCTTTTTAGGATCCCTTTGCTGGAACCTTATAAGCAAGATACCAGGCCATTTTTTTTTTCCAAGGGGCTTCATGGCTCCATAAAGTCAACTTGAGTTCCTTAAAACTGTCTGTTCAGATCTGAGTCTATGCATATCTATATAACATAGGACATTCCAGTCAAGCCCTGGTAACATAACCAGTATTTCCCATTGTGTCCTGTTAAAAGGAAAACAGATGCATATTGAACTCATATAATAACTATTTTACCATGAAAAGAATACTCAAGAGTTTCCAAATTGTGGAAGGATATGGTAGGGAGAAGAAGTAAATATTCCATCTTTGTTTACAAGGGTATGCTTTACCAAATTGTTGTAAGTCATAGATAGTTTAAGACAAAAGATTTCTTAAATCTGGAAAAACAAAACATTAAAGGACCAGCACTGTTTCAAATAAAAAGTCGTAAAAATTACAGTCATCCTTCTTAATTCGTTCAGTCCCATGTAATTAATTCTTATTTTGCTTGAATCCAGTTTTTCCATTAGCTCTGGAAATTCTTACCTATTTCAGTTTTATGATCTTACAGGCTTCTTATGATCAGAAAGCTGTACTTGTCAAAATTTTTTCTTTGAATCTCCTTAAGATGAAGTACTTTTGCAGGAACACTTCAGCAAATCATCAGAATAAAATAGTAGCTGTCTGTAAATGACAAAAAAAAAACCTGTTAAAAAATGTCCATTGCTAGAGATCTGATGAGAGTTCATTAAATGAAATTGACAGGGAAATTTGGTTATTTTTGTAATATACATTTTAAGAAAGTAACTAATGTCATAACTGATAACTTTATGCCAGGACCTAGCAGATTTTAGAGATTTCATACAATTTCTAGGAAACTAATAACATATACAAATACAACATTTAAGAAGGCCTAGTATTTCTTATTTGACAGTGTTTCCCGTGTAATTTAACATATCAAATATGCCTGGGGAGCCTAGCTAGCTCAGTCAGTTGAGCATTCAACTCTCAATTTTAGCTCAGGTCACGATTCAAGGGTCATGGAATTGAGCCCCATGTCTGGCTATGTACTAACCACGGAGCCTGCTTGAAATTCATTCTCTCTCTCTCTCTTTCACTCTCAGTCTCTCACTCCCTTTCTCTCCCTTTTCCCCTCCCCCATTTGTACATGCTCTTTCTCTAAAACAAAATTTAAAAAAACATATCTAATATGACTAATTAGTTTATTTCCCATTTATAAAGAGAGAATAAATCCTTTAGATGTTCTAGGGATCCTCTGAAAAAAATACTAAACTTAGTTTGATTTCAAAAGCACTTTATTTAGAATTTGATTTGGGAGAAGTTTGTCAAAAACATCAAAAGATTTGGGGCGTGGGTGGCTCAGTCGGGTAAGTGTCTTACTCTTGATTTTGGCTTAGGTCATGATCTCATCATTGTGGGATTGAGCCCCCACATTGGGCTCTGTGTGGAGTGTGGATTCTCTCTTTTCCCCTCCCTCTGCTTGCAGGGGTGCTCTCGCTCTCTCTCTCTCTCTCCCCTCTCTTTCTCAACAAATAAATAAACTTTTAAAAGCTTTATCAAAATGTTTTAAAATATTTGGTCAAATAGGATTATAGGTCATTATAAAACTACTTAATAATCCATTTACATATAGGGACAGTTAAAGATTTCACAGGCAAATACATAAAGTTGAATAGTTCTGTGGCTTGACAGATTGTGAAAAACAACAACAAAACAAACAAAACATAGCTTTTTAAATAGACTCACATTTTTAAGTAATGAAGGAACTGCTAAATACACAGGAACATAGGAAATTACTTTGACAAGATAAAATATATTTCTAGGCAGATTACTTAAAAGGTCAAGAAAAACTTTTTATAATCTCTTATTAAGAATAAATCAAGGGGTGCTTGGATGGGTCAGTTGGTTAAGTGTCCAGCTTTGGCTCAGGTCATGATCTTACAGTTTGTGAGTTCAAGCCCCGTGTCTGGCTCTATGATGACAGCTCAGAGCCTGAAGCCAGCTTCAGATTCTGTGTCTCCTCTCTCTGCCCCTCCCCTGCTCACACTCTGTCTTTCTCCCTCTTGGAAACAAATAAACATTTAAAAAAAAAATTTTAAGAGCAAATCATGAGAACTTTGTCCAAGAAAACTTTGTCCTTTTGACAGACAGAAAATAAAATTTAATTTTGTACCAGTTTAAGTATCAAAATTCATTTAACTTAAGTTCATTCTAGTCTTAGCTTGTTGCACATTAAATCTTTTAAAAAAAATTTTTTTTCCATAAGTCTTTTACAATGTTCTTTCTTACATTAAGATTTTGTCCTATGTTTTTTTTCTTTCCCATTTTGAAATAATTAGCCTCGCTTTAGGACGAAATGACTTTCATTTCCCTCCAAAAGATGCATTTCCATTCCTCACACCTTCTTTTCCTGAAAACACACATCCTACTTGACTTGCGTTCACAGATGTTTCCTTGGGAGCTTTAATTTCTAACAGCTTTAATTATGTAAGAATTTTAAAATTCTTAAAAATCTTCATTTTTAGTGAAAATAAAGAAGCGAACAACTATGACTTCTCTTTTATATTAGCATTCTGTGGCTTGGCAAATTTAAAAATACCTTTTATAATTTCTAGAAATATGTTTTCTATGGTAAATTTTTTATTCTGCACAGAAACATGGCACAAAACATGTTTATTAATAATGCAAATATCTTTAGGTTCTCTGTAAAAGGAAGCCTATCACTAGTAACTAATGTTTTAGTATTTTATCTTCCTTGAAAATGATCTAGGTATTTAGTTTTATATATTTAATATTTAATAGCAATTCATTGTTTCACTTTGCAAAACTTTAAGATTTCAGGTTACCAAAAAGATTTGGGGGAGAACTATTTAAAAAGTTTGGGGGCACCTGGGTAGCTTAGTTGATTGAACGTCTGACTCTTGATTTCGGTTTATGTCATGATTCCCGGGTCGTGGGATGAAGACCCTCACTGAGCTCTGCGCTGAGCGTGGACTCTCTCTCCCTCTGCCTCTCTCCCATGTCACGTTCTCTCTCTCTCTCTCTAAAATTAAAAATAAATATATAAATAAATTTACCTAAAACCTTTTATTCTATTTATACCCGTTTAATTTTCTTGTTCTTAATAATTATGTTTAGATTACCCACAAAAACTTCATGAGACATCAAAGCCAGCCATCATCCCAAGCTATTTATTTTTCTTGCTGACAAATTTTATGAGATAACATGAACTTATTTGACCAATAAAGTCAGGTAAAAGGGAAGTTGTCTTTCATCTGCATTAAATATAATCCAAACATATATCTGCATTATATTTAATGCTGGTAACTTTGAAGACATGCCTATTTTGATGAAACCAAACCTAAACTACCTTTTATTTGCAAAGATTATCCCAGGTCACATGAAGCTGAAAAGTAGTTGGGTTAGTTTCTATTATATTTTTGAGATTTTTTTTGAGATTTTTAAAAAATGAATGATTAATTTATATAAAAACTGTGCTCGCTTTGGCAGCACATACACTAGAATTCATATAAAAACTTATTTAAGTCATCTAAATAGAGTTCTTTTACAAGTTAATTTTAGCAATCTCACCCAAAGATAGAAAACACCACACGTCTACGGGGCTCCTGGGTGGTTCAGTCATTTAAGCGTCTAACTGGCTCAGGTTATGATCCCATTGCTTCTGAGTCTGAGCCCTACATCAGGCTCTGTGCTGAGAGCTTAGAGCCTGGAGCCTGCTTCAGATTCTGTCTCCTTCTCTCTCTGCTCCTCCTCCACTTACTACTCTCTCTCTCTCTTTCTCTCTCTCTCTCTCTCTCTGTCTCTCAAGAATAAATAAATGTTAAAAACATTTTTAAAGAATATACCACACATCTAGAACACACATATATAGACACATATAAACAAACATAAATATATAAACAGAAACTTTATAGCTTCCTTTTTATGAAAATAAATTGGATTTTTTAAAAATTAGATCAGAAGAAACAGGGGCTAAGTTGTTTCTCTGGTAGATGGAATAAGTGAAGGCCGCCTGGTCAGATGTCTGAAGCTAAGTTTTAAATGACCTTTCCTTGCTTTGTTTTTTTTTCTTTCTGATAAGGATCACCTCTCTGAAATTTGTACTTTAACATTTATGTCTCAAAAGCACAGGGAAAGAAGGCAAGTTACAAGCCTTTTAATATAAATAAGGGAGGCTTGGGGAATGGTTAAAAGGAATAGGTGACCTTTGAACTGCCCACAGAGTTACATTTCTAGTTTTCAAAGATTTGTAAAGCAAGAACAGTTGCTCAAAGAATTGGATTGCAACTTAAATGACATCATAGATTGATCCATCTATCAATCTTTTTATAACGGTTTTAGAAAGTCCCCCCATACCCCCTGACCAAGAAAATTTTATTTAAGCCTAGGGGAGAAGGCCTACAATAAAAAAAAATTTAAGCTTTGAAGTTTGGCCAATTGATAATTACAGAGCCACTTTGTAATTTTGGCTGGAGCAAACAGCACATATTTTTGGCAGTGTTGAGTAGCCCCTTGGACTCAAGAAGTGACCTCAAAGAAGGCACAAAAGTTATTACCTTCCCAAGATCCAGAGTCACTCCCAGAGGTCACCAGATGAAAGAACGGACAGCCTGCATCTCCTGGGCAGTAAGAAACCGAAGCCATGCCTTTAGACAAGCCAGAAGGCAGTAGCTATCTCTGGGGAAAAAAAGACCAATAACCAATGAGTGTGGGTTTTGAAAGGAGCAGACATTGTGAAATTTTATTTTCTTCTAATAACTGGGGATTACAGACAGAGATTCCTAAAGGATTACCGTGTAAGCATCCTCACCTTTACCCAGCTTTTACCAATTTTTCCAGGCTCCCATCTGTAGCTTCAATATTTCCTAGAATTTGGCAAGTGGCTTCATTAGTTTTAGTTTTAGTTTTCCCTTGGCCATTTAAGATGATAACATAGGAGTTGACCAGAAAAGCGCTCAGTGTCCTCAACTCTGGGAAGGGCGCATATGAGGACCCTCCTTTGGAGGTAGATATGGGAATGTCCATCAGGCCATTAACTTGGAGGACTTTTGTTAACATTGTGTAAAGACAGCTCAGACAAAGGATGACTAGAATGAGTACTTACATGAAAGAAGATGGAGGAGAGTAGGAAGAATTGGGTAAGTCTTATATTCCTTTGTTTTCAGTACCTCTTGTGTCTTTAATCTTTCATTAACTTCTTATGAAAAATTTTCAATGCAGCTATTTTGGAAATTTGAAACCTTTTTAATCTTATGCATGCCAATTAAAATAAGTATTCCATTCTTTTTTTTTAAATTTTAGAATTCTTACATCTAAGTGCACTTTTTATATGATCTTTTCTAATTGGAAAGTTCCAAATTCTAGATCACTTTTGGAAGATTTTGTCATATTTATAGATATTTATAGTTTCTAAGGCCATAGATTTTAGACATAAAATAAGTAGGTGTGCCAGAAGGTAGCATGCTTGGCTCTTTAGGATTTAAGGATCCCACTAGCCAAGGCTTTGGGTTTCTCAAAGCCAATCTAATACCTAAATAAGATGTGTCACTGGGTTGTGCAGTGTTTTACAGTGTACCTTGTTGCATGGAAATTTTCTTGAGGCTGGTGGGGGAGCTAGTATCAATTCGAACCCATTCTGTGACCAACTTATCCAAACATTGGATGTCTTCTTGAAGTGTTGAGCATTGTTGCAAATGCTCAATCTGTGGACTTCAAGATGGCAGCATAGAAGGATCCTGAACTCACCTCTTCCTGAACTACATAGCTATGTAACAAAGCTATCGTTACATACAGAACAGTTAAGTATCTGAAGGCTAGCTGAATAACACCTCCACAAAGATAGAAGGGCCACATCAAGATAGGAGAGGCAGAGACTTGGTCTCACAGAAACCCCATGCCAGGCATGGCACCCTCAGTCATGGAGGATCTCATAGTATGGAACTTGTTTCTGAGGCACAAGGGGTTTATGCCACACATCAAACATCCCAAAGCATTTGGCCTTGAAAACCAATGAGGCTAAATTCCAGGAGAACCATAAGGCTATAGGGAATGGAAAATCTGCTCTGTAAAGGCTCATGCACAGATTCATTCTCAACAATTTGAAAGGTGTCTGGACCATATGTGAAGGAGACTCTCTCATTTATTAAACTTAAAGCATCTGCCAGAAAGCCAGGAACCTGTTAGGAACTCTTTCTGGATAGAAGTGCTGGTGGGCTCCATTTTTGCATTCTCCTTTTGCTTTCTTGGTGCTGATGCTAGCAGGCAACATTTTTGCACTGCACCTTTATTTAGCCGGTTACCTCCGATGGCAGTGCCCTGCTCCTGTATACTGCAGCTGTGACCTGCCCCACCACAGCTGGGGGACACCCTTTGAGTATCAGGCTCTGTTGGCTGGAGGAAGCTGTGCTTCTGGGCTTCATAGGTCTGAAACAGTCAGAGAGACAGTCCTCGTCAGTCTACCACCCCCACGACACTGTACTAACAGCAGACTGAAATACATCCCCAGTCTTCATGTTAAAAAAGCCCTAGTTTCTTGTCTTGGAGGCTCAGCTTGTGGGTCAGGCATCAGGTTTGTCACACAAGAGGCTATAGAGGTGCCCACAGGGAACATGGGCAAGGAGACACCATATTCGTGCCCTCCCTTGGCTTTGCCACAGCTCACTGATAACTCCCATAAAGGAGCTTATACATAGGTCTAAAGGCCATGCTTTTGCAACCAGGAGATGTCTCTGGATCTCCTGGTCTGGAAATCAGCAAGGTTTATAATTGTGGTCACACGACACCATATATTTACATACATTAAAAGCTGGTGCCTGGGGATCTGGCTTATAATTGGCCTGAAACCAGACATTGTCTAATATCCCTTCCTTTGAAACACTGACAGTCTTGGAACACCCTCAACAACTTGGACCTAAAAAGAATGAATCAGGCTACTGAGATAATCTCAAAGGCCTGAGAAACAGCCAAAAGTTACTGCAAGGTTGAACAACTTGTTCATTGCCTGTACAAAACCACTCCTTTGAGACCAGGAATTGTAGCTGCTTTGCCTAATACAGAGAAACAAACACAGAGAGAGTCAAGTAGAGAAATATGTTCCAAATGAAAGAACAAAACAATCTCAGAATAAAATCTTAATGAAATGGAGATTAGTAAGCTACCTGATAAAGACTTTCCAGGTAATGGTCATAAAGAAGCAAACTGAACTAGAAAGAATGAACACAGAACTTTAACAAAAAGACAGAAAACAGAAGAAAGTACCAAACAGAAGTCAGAGAGCTGAAGAATACAATAACTGACCTGAAAAATACATGGAAATGTTCAACAGCAGACTGGACAATGTAGAAGAACAGATCAGTGACCTGGAAGACAGGAGAGTGGAAATCACCCAAACAGAGCAGCAGAAAGAAAAAATAATTAAACAATATTAAGATAGCTTAAGGGCCTTGTGTGGGACAACATCAATATCTGCATTATGAGGATCCCATAAGGAGGAGAGAGAAAGAAAGGGGAAGAAAAATTATTTGAAGAAATAATGGCAGAAAACATCCTTAATCTGTGAAACATACACACATCCAGCTTCAGAAAGCCCAGAGAGTTCCAAATAAGATGAACCCAAAGAGATATATGCCAAGACACATTATTATTAAATTGGCGATTTTTAAAGATAAAGAGAGAATATTAAAAGCAGCAAGAGGAAAACAACTTGTTATATAAAAGGGAACACCCATATGACTCTAAGCTGATTTTTCAGCAGAAGCTTTGTAAGCTAGAAGGGAGTGGCACAATATATTCAAAGTGCTTAAAGGAAAAACCTCTAATCAATAGTTTTTCCAGCAAGAATAGAAGGAAGAGATAGAGTTTTCCAGACCACCAAAACCTAAAGAAGTTTATCACCACTAAACTGGCCTTACCATAAATATTGGAGACTTACTTAAACTGATAAAAAGAAAAGCAGTAACTAGTAATAAGAAAACATATGAAAGTAAAAATCTCACTGGTAAACGCAAGCATATAGTAAAAGTATTGGATCAACCTCTCATAAAGCTAATATAAACGTTAAAAGACAGAAGTAGTAAAATTAACCATAACACAATTGCTAGTTAAGAGATACACAAAATAAGAAGATGTGAAATATTGACATCAAAGACAATACATGGAAGGGAGTAAAAATGTAGAGTTATTAGAATGTGTTCCAACATAAAATGCTATCAATTTGAAATAGACTGATACACACACGCACGTGCGCGTGCGCGCACACACACACACACACACACACACACACACACACCACTTATATCAATGGATAGATCACCCAGACAGAAAATCAGTAAGGAGACACAGGCTTTAAACAACACATTAGACCAAATGGATTTAATAGATAATACACAGAACACTCCATCCAAAAGGAGCAGAATACACATTCTTCTCAAGTCCACATGGAACATTCTCCAGGATGGATCACATGTTTGGGCACAAAACAAGCTTCAATATATTCAACAAGACTGAAATCATATCAAGCGTCTTTTTCGATCACAATGGTAAGAAGCTAGAAGTCAATTATAGAAAGAAAACTGGAAAAATCACAAATATGTGAATATTTAACAATATGCTACTGAACATCCAGTGGATCACTGAAGAAATCAAAGGAGAAATAAAAGTACCTGGAGACAAATGCAAATGGAAATACAACAGTCCAAAATCTGTAATATGCTGCAAAAGCAGTTTTAAGGGAGAAGTTTGCAGCTAAACAGGCTTACCTCAAAAAACCAAGAAAACAAATACCATTAATAAAGTAAAATGAAAAGTTAAAAAAAAACAAGAAAAATCTCAAATAAGCAATCTATACTTAAAGGAGCTAGGGAAAAGAATGAATGCCAAGTAAGTAGAAAAAGGGAATAAAGACCAGAGTAAAAATAAAGATAGACTAAAAGCACAAAAGAAAAGATCAATGAATGGATTCAAAGAACATCATTAAAATGTCCATACTACCCAAAGCAATCTACAGGTATACTATATATAGAAAACAAAGACTCCACTAAGACCTGTTAGAACTAATACATAAATTCAGTAAAGTTATAGGACAAAATCAATATACAGAAATTTGTTGAATTTCTACCCACTAGTAATGAACTATCAGAAAGAAAAATTAAGAAAACAATACCATATACAATTGCATCAAAAGAATAAAATTCCTAAGGAATAAATTTAACCAAGGAGGTAAGAGACATGTATGCTAAAAACTGTGAGACACTGATTGAAGAAATTGAAGATACAAATAAGTAAAAAGATATACTGTGCTTGTGGATTCAAAGTAATTCCTATCAAAACCCCAAGGACATTTTTCATAGAGCTAGAATAAGTAAATGGAATCACATAAGACCCTCCCCCCCAAAAGGTAAAACAAGTAATCTTGAGAAAGAAGAACAGAGCTGGAGGTATCACATTCCCTGATTTCAAACTATACTAAAAAGCTAGAGTAATCAAAACAGTATGGTGTTGGCATAGAAACACATAGATCAATGGAGCAGATAATAAACCCATACACATATATGGTCCTTAATTTATAACAAAATAGCTAAGAATATACAATAAAGAAAGGAAAGTCTTTTCAATAAATCATGCTGGGAAAACTGAAACAGCTACATGCAGAAGAATGAAACTAGACCACTATCTTACACCATACACAAAATAATTCAACATGGATTAAAGACTGGAATTTAAGACCTAAAACCATAAAATTCCCAAAAGAAAACAGGCTGTAGTCTTCCATCAAGTCATCTTCAACTAGTGATTATTTTCACATCTTGGCTGTTGAAAATAAAGCTGTTGAATACACGGGTGCATATATGTTTTCAAATTAGTATTTTCACATTCTTTGGATAAATGCCCAGAAGTGGACTAACTGGATCATAGGGTATTTATATTTTAATTCTTAAAAGTTATTTATTTTGAGAGAGAGATAGAGAAAGCAGGGGAGGGACAGAGAGAGGAGGAGGAGAGAGAGAGAGATTGAGAGAGAATTCCAAGCAGGTCCACACTGTTAGCACAGAGACTGATGCGGGGCTCAAACTAATGAACCATGAAATCATGACCTGGGCTTAAATCTACAGATGGATGCTTAACCGATTGAGCCACCCAGGCACCCCATATGTTTTAATTTTTGAAGAACTCTTGGTACTGTTTTCCACAGTGGCTGCACGGATTTACCTTACCACAGTGTATCAGGGTTCCCTTTTCTGCACATCTTCTCCAAGACTTGTTATTTCTGTCTTTTTGGTAATAACTAAGAGGTGTGAGGTGATATCTGATTGTGGTTTTTACTCATATTTCCTGGTAATGAGTGATGCTGAACATTTTTCCTGTGCTTCTTGCCCATCTGTATATCTTCTTTGGAGAAATGTCTCTTCAGGTCCTCTGCCCATTTTTAAATCAGGTTGTTTGGGTTTTTGCTGTTCAGTTACTTGAGTTCTTCATATATTTGGGATATTGATTCCTTACTGGATATATATGACATTTTTCTCAGTGATTTTGTGGGGCCGGGGGAGGGATTAGGGATCTCACTCCAAAGGCAAGGGAAACAGAAGCAAAAGTAAACAAATTGCACTGCATCAAACTACAAAGTTTCTGCACACAAAGGAAACCATCAACAAAATGAAAAGGCAGCCTACTGAATGGGAGGAAATATTTGTAAAATTAAATTGGGTAGGACTTAAAATATGTATCCTGGTTCTTTTACGTTCTGATGGGCTTGCACCATTCTCCCTTCAGGAGTATCCACCCCGCTCTGGCCCTGCATTTGTTTCTTCTGGTAACTCTTCCCTTGGCACTAGGGTAGGTGTGACTCCTCAGAGGGCTTCGCTGATTTTTCACACAAGCGTGTTCTTGTTTTCCAGGGCAGATGCCATAGCTTACACTCTCATTCATTGTCCAGTGTTTGACACATGCATTTGTTGACTGAAACATGAAGATCGGCTGGGAACCCACCTTTAGCAGTTTAAGACCGTCCTGAAATGTGGCTCTAGCCACCTCTGAGTAATATTAATAAAGCCAGAGTAAAATGCTGGCCTCTGACTATGGGTCATAATTGAGGTTTTGACATGGAGCGCATGTAACAGAGGTGTTAAGACCTGTCCTCTGCAAAGAACAAAGCTAATGTATTGGAAATGCATGCACTTAAGATTCATTAGCAGGTACTGTGACTCCGAAGGAACTCAAGATTCATCTTGAACAGCCTTTCAGAAACCCAAATTACTTCATTTCTCATTTCCCTTTTAATATCACTGTCTCTTGGGGCTTTGTGAAAAAGCCTAAGGAGCAGTTTGAATGGCAACCCAGGTATCTCGTTGTGGTGACACTGTCTCTGTTGCTGCCTTCCTGCGAGGGGGAGCTGTGTGTCTGCTGCTCCTACATCCCGTGGCTGCTCCTACAGCTGTCACTCCTGGGAAGGATAGGAGACTTTAATCTCTGATGTTTCCCACCTACGAGGTAAAAGGGAAAGTTAGAGATGTTATCTGAATAATTAATTCAAGCCTCAAATGAAAAAACTGTATTTTATTTCTAAAATATCCAGGCACCTGGGTGGCTCAGTCGGTTAAGCCTCCGACTTCAGCTCAGGTCAGGTCTCACGTTCGTGGGTTCGAGCCCTGCGTCAGGCTCTGTGCTGACAGCTAGCTCAGAGCCTGGAGCCTGCTTCCAGTTCTGTGTCTCCTTCTCTCTCTGCCCCTCCCCCTCTCATGCTCTGTCTCTGTCTGTATCAAAAATAAATAAGACATTTTAAAAAAATAAATAAATAAAATAAAATATCCAGATCATTGAGACTCTTGTATCCTATTTATCTGGGTAGGCAGCTTATCTTTTAACTAACTGAAATGGCAGCAAGTGCTCTTGAATATAATACTGCATCACTGAGACCCACGAGTTTTAGGCAATCAGCTTAAGAGTGAAAAATGTCTTAGCCAGATGATAATCATCTAGTGTGCCTTCGGGTGATTGTTACAGAGAGTCAAATTAGACGGTCTTCTCATTAAATTTAATGTAAACCTATACCATACTATTGAGCAAAGATCCCCCATGGCTGGGAATTGTTGGGAGAAGCAATGGGGCTTGTAATTTCAATGTCAGCTGCATCCTTTGTGCATCACAGACAGGCTCAAGTGATGGTCCCAGGCATCCAAATAAGAGAGAGACTAGAAGAAAACCATTCTATTTCTTTAGTCTGGAAAACTGAAAATACTGTCTAAAATCCCCAGCAGACTATAGCTTTTGTCCATGATTCCAAGCAGCCTCAATTGATTATCCCTTCTCCTTCGTTCTGAAAAATCCAAAAGGTGTATTGGTATGACAAATGTTGGAAGGGATTCTCTGTGAAAGATATTCAAGAATTGCAGCAGTGTGTCATGTTTGAAAAAGGAATGGCTAAGTGTTTCTTTTCTCTTAATATTCTTTTAGAACTGAGCGAGACACACATGAGAAGTCAAGTAGGGAACACCATTATCTGGATAACCACAGCCTGAATGCCACTTCCCAATCCACTCTAGCCGTAATCTTAGTGATGTCTCTCCCAACGCCATCAGAGCCGAATAACCAATTCTATTTTTTGTTTTCAAAATAGAATACTTCCTTCCTTTTGCCATTTCCATAAATAACCAATAATAATGTAATATGGTACTTATCTAGGTCACTTGATTTGCTGTTTTGACCATGGGGATATTCTGATGCTGTGGGAACTTTCCGAAGACTTTCACAGATTTAGATGCTTGTCCATTTAGTTGAGGTTCACTTGAAAAGCAACGCTTTGTCTCTGCTCTTATGTTAACTCTCTCTTCTATAGATGTTCAAATCTTGATGGAGACGCTGGTGGGTTGATTTTTCTCCCTATCATTCCAACTTGCCCAATCATATTATCTCAAATCACTAAAGGGGCTCCTGGGTGGCTCAGTCAGTTAGGCATCCAACTCTTGGTTTTGGCTCAGGTCATGATCTCACAGCTTTGTGGGTTTGACCCCCACATCAGGCTCTGCAATGGCAGCATGGAGCCTGTTTGGGATTCTCTCTCTCCTTCTTTTTCTGCTCGTCCCCAAGATGCATTGTCTCTGTCTCTCTAAAACTAAATAAATAAACTTAAAAAATACCTAAATCACTAATGATAGGCCTCATTCTTTTCAGTAGTATCAATTCTTAATTATTTCCTTCTTCCAAGGGATATCTCCTGATTTAAACCGTCTTTACTGACTCTTGTGTTATAACCTGGGTGCTGAGCTGGGACAACCTGGTGTGGCTAAGGGAATGAGTGACAGCTAGCAATGGGCTTGAGCAGCCTGAATTAGAAATATCAGGAGCGGGCACAATGATGGGAGGGGAGGGGCTTGGGAAGGAATGCATCACCTGGGACCCCATCTGGCATGTGAACTGGCCATGCCATTTCTCAAG
Source organism: Suricata suricatta (assembly GCF_006229205.1). Classification (NCBI taxonomy): domain Eukaryota; kingdom Metazoa; phylum Chordata; class Mammalia; order Carnivora; family Herpestidae; genus Suricata; species Suricata suricatta. The sequence goes on along the minus strand of NC_043701.1, from coordinate 54,722,096 downwards.
TTAGGGAGAAGGATAAGTATGACACAGAGGGGAGAGACCAGATGTATGCTATTTATGTTTGCCTCTTTATTACTGCTGTAAGTTGTCATCCCAAAAAATGGTCTCACGTATTCATGCTGAATTAATATCAGATGTGGATGTGTTCATCTGGGGCACTTTGAGAGCAAGAGGAAGTGCTGCTGTGGCTGGTTCAGCTCCCCTGTGTATTGATCATGGGTCATCCTGGGTAATGTTCCCAAGACAGGCACTTCTGTTAGCGCTGCAGTCCAGACTGGTGCCTTCCTCCATCCTGACGGGTGATCTAAAAAAGCCATTTTGTTGACCTCTTCCCCTCCTGAGGGGAGAGCTGTGCATATCTATCTACCTGGCCAGTAGTTCCCCCAGGACTTTGGCAGAAACTGTCTTCCATGTTCCTTCAGTCCGAAGGACTGTGTTCAGAATCACAGTATTCATGAGGGCACAATGTAGGGGAGCCCACCACCACCTCCTAACCTATCTTCAAAAGGGCTCAGTGTCCCCAAAAGAAACACCTCTCTCCTTCCCTTGGCTTTCTTGGCCTTAACATTGGTTTTGATTCTGCTCCAGACTCACACTCCCGCCTCCGCCCTGCTTTTGCTCCACATACCCTCTGCTTCAGACACACTGGTCTTTCAGTCCCTGGACATACGTGGGCCTCTCTTCACGCCTTTCCATATGTTCTTTCTGCCTAACACATTTCTCTCTAAGTCTTATTTCCTTCCCTAACAAATGAGTAATTATCTTCCTATCCTGCAAATCCCTCTAAACTTATTTCTTTGTCACCCTCTATTAGAATGATTAATTTCTGTATCTTCTCACCACTAAATAGTATCCAGCCCAAAGCATATCCCTCATCTCCAGTGTGGCAAAGCCACACTGTATGTGCTCATGTATGTTTAACTTACATGTTAGTTAGCCCTAATATACCATTGGTGATGTTACTTTGCTATATAATGGTAAGGAATAGCCTTTGTTCTGTATTCTATGGCAAAATAAGATTACAAATACAGTATGTTCCAGAAAATCAATCCAATTCAGTTTGTATTGATGTAAATGTTGGCAGAGCTTTGAAAATGAAGGATGCAAAAATCTTGACATTTATCTCTCCTGATTAGTTCTGAGCAAAGTGTCCCAGGGCAAATGTTATTAAATGATGCAGTGTCCCCACCAATACAGTGAGGCACAAGTACTACTTGCCCTAGATGCACTGAGACTGGTGGACTCCCAGGTGAATGCAAGGACCACAGGCCACCAGTGGAAACAGGCCACACCTGGTGATGTCTGTGTTCTCCAAGACTATGCCTTGGGATTGCTCCTTAATTTACACACCCCCTCAAGGATTTCCCCAAGGACCTCAAGGACCTTGTTCCTTTACCTCTCATCCTTCTACCATGAGATTTAGAGCCTTGGTTGCAGATGGCACTATGAGTTTGGACTTAAGGGACCATCTGTTGAGGGTGCTCCATACAGGCAGACTTGGCTTTCACGATTGCCCTAAAACAGGCTTCCCCAGACATAGTGGGCTCCTTGCCCTTCCCACTCCTCTCACTGCTCTGGGCTGATGTTTCTAAGGTGAACAGACAGTATCATTTCCCAGATCAAAAATCTCCTGTGGCCCCTCCTCCAAGGAGGAGGTCCTATGTCTTGGTGTCATGGGAGCCTCTCCTCTCTTCCCCCCTGGCTGCCCGTCCTGACACTCTTCCAGGCCACTGGTAGGAGCCTTGCTCAATCCACAGGTACACCATGCTTCTTTGTCAAGCTCCGCCTGTAGACACAGAGTTCCTTCTGCTTTAATTGGATTTCCCTCTGCCCCTGCCTGGCTGGTGACCTTCCCACTTCTCCTTCCAAATATGGTGCCTCTGTTCTCCTGCCTGAAAGGGCATTTCGAGCATCTGTCTCCTTCCCATGAGGACCTTGCCTACCTCTCCTGTCGTGGTCCTTGTCATTGTATCAGAGCTGACCACTTAAATGCTTGCCTTCTGTGCAAAACTCTTTGAGGAGAGGAGCACTATTTAATCCATCCCTCTGTGTGAACTCGATACTTGGCGCAGTGTCTCATACATACTAATGACTCAATAAACATCTGCTCATTGAATAGGCTAAAGGAAGGAAGAAAGCAAAAGATGTTTTTTTTACTTAAAAATCTCACCAACTATGCTGGGCCCAGCCTCCCAGGGGGTGCCAGAACTTAAGAGAACATCTCTTTGGTGCCCTGAACGTCACTACAAATAATAAGGTACTTAAAGATTAACTTCAATATGGATGCAAACTTAGCACCTCATTTGCAATCTTGTGGAAATGTCCTTCTTAGAACTATATTCATTGCCTGACCACATTGCCAATTAGTCGGCAGCTCTGAGCAGGACTGTGAATAGAGGAGCAAAACACACTGTGGCTTACCTTCTTTGCAAGCCTGATGCTCCCTCCTGAGTAAGACAGTGGGGTCCTAGCCATGGAGCCTGGGTTCCAGGCATGGCTGTGCTGCTCTCGTGCTGTGCCCAGGGCAGGGCAGTGCCCATTTAGAGCAGGAGGATGGATTGGATTAGACCTCTCACCACTCACTCTGGGTCAGGTTTGTTAGGCAGGTAGAGGTGCCCTGGGTATAGAAGAGACACAGTGACCCCACTTGGCACAGCAGCCCTGCAGGGCTCCAGGAGGGGAGCTCTAGTGGTCAGGGATGTGGCTCACAGCTGCCCAGTTCTGCAGCCTCATTGCTCCCCCACACTCCCACCAGGTGGCTCCCAAGTGGTCAACGGGGTCCCTGGAGCTTGGGTGCCATGGCCTGCTGGAGCCACACTGGAGTTCTGGGAAATGAGAACATATTCTTTACTTTAGCATGTCAACACATAAAGAAGGAACTTTTCCAACTTGCATCAAGATGGGGCCCTCCTGAGGAAGACAAGGACATGTCTGAGATTGAAAAAGGAAAGACATCTGTGCATTTCTATTCATTGTCTGTCTCTTTTAAGTCTGTCCATCTGTCTACCAATCTCTCTCTCTCTCTGTCTCTCTGTCTCTCTCTCTCTCTCTCTCTCTCTCTCTCTCTCACACACACACACACACACACACACACACACACACACACACTGGAAAACCACTTTCAGTGACATATATTTTCAAGTAGATCAGAAGGAGATGCTTCCCTTCAATAACATGGGACAGCCCCCCTGTCTCCTACCTTCCTCTCTCTCTTCACCCCCAACACCCTACCCATTATTCTGGCCATAGAAACTTCCCAGACTTTGACAGCTTTGTTCTTAAACACTTCCAAGCATAAACCTCCCAGATGGCCCAGAGTTGCACCAAGAATTCCAGATTTGACTGAAGTGGTGACAGGTGCATATCCTCAAAGCAGGAGTAGGCCTCCTGCTCACCTCTCTTACATGTGAGCTGCAAGAATGGCGTCGGAGCAACAAAGATGTCCCTCTGCCACCATCACTGGGGGCCCCAGAGAGAAGTGTGGGTGGGGGCTGTTCTGTTCTCTTAAACCTATTGTTGGATTTGTTTTCCATTGGTAAGGCTTTTTGTGTTCCTAAAATAATTCACTTGACTGTCATTTCAACAAATCCCTTGTCTGTTAAATCATGACTTCCTGTGTGGATATTCCTTGACTTAGTTTGATTTGCTTATTAAAATTTCTTCCGCCTAATGTTCCCTTCCAGCCGGCAATGTGTGGGATTCTATTTCTTCTTCAAAGAGCCCACACAATTTAGTTTATGTAATTCTGTGATATTCCTCTGCACAATGGCCAGCACAAAACACAGTTCTTCAACACATGACTTCAAGACTTAAAACACAGTTTTGAGGCATAGTCTCAGGGACAGGTGTCAGGAGCTGAAGTGTTGGATAGAGATGGTAGTATTGCAACTACCTCCTACTTTCCTCGTTGGAAGTCCTTGGCCATCTGACAGATCACAGCCACCTCTGTCCCGTGAGCAAACATGTGAATGTACAGGCAAGACTCGGATCTCCGAATGCGAAATGCGGAAGGGGATCCAGGGGTGGAACTTCACCTCATCCCCACCTCTCCCTTCTTACCACTGTCATTCAGGAGCCTATAATAAGGATTCTTAAAGCCTTGTGCTTTAAGCAAAATAGGCACTGAGAAGGTTTTCTGAACTCAAACAGCAGAGCATCGTGTCATGGCTCTGCAACACAGAGACAGATGGACCCCATCCCAAACCATCCACTCATTCATTCATTCATCCAACGAAACATCTACTGAGCACCCACTACCTTCTCACCAGGCATTGCTTTAGCTGGAAACGCAGATCCAGAGGAGGTGGGCAAGGCCCGTGTTCTTTTGGCACTTGCTTATTGATAGAAGGGAACTGATAAAAAATAAGACAGTTGTAGCTAGAACAGGTCATTCAGGCTCCAGTTTATCTGCATCAAGGCCAGACAGAGAGATGTGGGGTTGAAAATAGGCACTGAATTGGGAGCAGGAGGTTTGGGGCATAAGGGGTGGAATAAACCCAGTGGGGTTTTGAATGTGGTCAGAAGGAAACACAGCTAAACACAGCCCCTAATAGACTCTTTCTATTATAAACTTGACTTCTGTCAAAAACGTGTGCAAGAATCTGCCACTGTTTGTGGTTTTAAAGGTTTTTAAAAGATAATGTTCACCACATCACATGGTGTTCCCTATATAAAGTCTAAAGTGAAGCACTTTATTAAGAACCTGGAGGGAGAAAAAAATTCTAATATTCTGATCATGAGAACTATGCTTTCTTTATATCTTCTGGGTTGTCAAAAAGATCAAAGGAGTATCTGAATCAGTTTCTGCAACTGTATCTGCCCAGGTTATACTTTGCTGAGAGCGCCTAAGAGTGATAAAAGTGCCCACTTCAGTCACACAGAACAGGCTCAAATCCCCGTTTCCTGCTGCAAGAGGACCTTGGGAATGTTTATTAACCACTGTTCTGAGCTGGGTGATCACTGACAAGGGAGGAGTGATACTCGATAGGTTTTTAATGTGATAATGCACCAACCTCCCGGCATAGAGTAAATGCTCATAATTATGATCCTTCTTCATCTTGCTACCTCGAGATTTCTGTCAGGTCTCTATTCTCCTATTTCCCTGTACATTTCTTCTGTGGTAAATTTTCTCAAATCTATTGTAGAAAGGGACAAATTACATGTAAATTTCTTTTAAGTTCCATTACTCCCTGATGACATAACCAGAGCTGAGAGTAAGGATTAAAAAGCTTCGGGTATCTACTTGCTCAAAATAAAATCTGTTCCTGAACTCAAAAAACTGTTATGGTCCTTCCTCCAGCTAAATAATGCCAGTTTCTATAACCTTGTCTCATATAATTTAATGAGGTTTCCTTCAGGGCCTGTGTTTTCCACTCACTGTTTTTGATTTCTTAGTGTAGAGGCAATTTGTAAGAATCATTTTCTCTATTGTAGATATGGCTTTTGTCCACTTTCTTTTCATTTCTGAGATGGTACTCACTCATGGACTTTCTGTATTTAAAAACAGAAAAGCTATTAATGACTTGGTCAGAAATTGACAAAGCAGAAATCGACAGAGCAGGTTCGTCTCCCTGTGTTTTGAAAATAAAAATCCATGAAAACATGTCTCTTCTCTAGAAGTGAGGACTTTTTCTTTTACGAGTCCATCTCCTTACAGAAGGTTTTGTTTTTGCTAATCTACTATAGTGAATAAGAATAACTTAAAACATTAAACATGCAAGGCCTGTTCCAAGGTTTTTAAAAATCCAAGAACAAATCACTTAATTAAAAACATTTTAACAATTTTGAGTTATTTAAGTTGCAAAAACAAGCAAACAAGTAAACAAAACATCATTGTAGGATCCTCTCTGCACGTAGGAAAGCAGCCAGCAAATGGAAGCTTACTCCCTAGGAAGTAGGTCACAATGTGATCAGATTGTTTTCAGCAGCTCACTCATTGGATTCATTTGTTCCAAGGGTCAATTAAAATCTATGCCTAACCCAGCCCACAACCAGAGAGCCTTGATTAAAACCAATAATTGGAAAATTACAGTGTTGCTGAAACTGTGACTAATATTCTCTTCGTCTCTTATAAGTGTCTATTACCCGTCACCAAGGCAAGAGAAAATAAAAGACACTTGAATTACTTAGTGGACTGGAGGAAAAAGAGGTAAGCAATTTAGTGATACTGTTAACGTCCTCCTCATACAGAGAATAAGAGAGCCACACCAGCTTGCAGAGGGTGAGGAGAAGGCAGGGCTCTGTCCCATGAGATTTGCCTTAGCGATTAGGAAGAATTGCGAGGTTGTAAAACAGTAGAATCAGTGTCTGGGAAGAGAGTGTTCTTTTATCCAGGGCCATTTAAAAGCAGGACAGGTCCACCTCTATCTCCCACTGTTCAGATGTGAAGGGAGAATGATTAAATTGTTTCTTCCACCTGGATGAGTCTATAGTGAATCCGTGTGAATGCCCGGGGAAAACAGCCACAAAGGAATCGCACGTTGGGAATCAGCTATCCACCTGCTGTGTTCAGGAGGCAGCTGTCCTGAGTCTTTAACAATAACACCTGTTTAGGGACATGATGGCATTTAGTTTTATGTTAGCCTTTGTATACAACGTTTTGTCTCTATTTTCTTCTCTCTCTGCACTATCTACTAACCTATCATGTCTTTCTGTTTTATCTATTTTGAATAGCAAACTTAAACCCTTTCTGCAAAAAGAAACAACATAATTGAAGAAAATCAATCATATTAATTAAAGTTTCAAGGCCTTTTTTGGGTGTGCATGTGCGCCAAGTCAGGCCTGTCCCGGGGAATACAAAGAGCAGGGAACACTGGCTTCAAGTCTTCACAGCATAGTAACAGGTCAACTAGCAGCAATACAGCAAGAATCTCTGCAGGGGACGGAGATTCCTGGGGGATCAGGGGCAGTACCGCATGTTCTGGGGAATGGGAAAAGGCTGGAAGGAGAGGTTATAGAGTTGGTGCTGGAGCATAATCTTGAATGCTTGAATCCAGGAATGGTATTCCTGCTGCAAGTACAAATGGAGAGGATGTGGCCAAAGACAGGGGAGAGAGAGTGCAGGCTTCAGGGAAGAGCTCCGAGGGTACCCTTATTAGTCCAGGCAAATGCCTTGATTCCAATCTAGTAAATTACTGACAAAGGTCTTCCTTGACTAATGTTTCCTTCTATCCCTTTGTTCCCACCACGTGGACCGTGATCCCTGGTGTAATTTGACAGTTTCAGGAGAGTTGCTTGGTTTCCAAAGAATTCTAATAAAAATACCACAGCAGAAGTGTCTTCCACAGAAGAGAAACCCTCTATAATCTCTTTTGAGGTCCTGACAGATACTACGTCGATAAAAATCCCTCCGCATCAACATCAAGCAAAAATATCCTTTTTCAAGCACGAACTTTTCAGATAAAGGGTTGCTCCCCTTCAAAAAATTGGTATATAAGATACTTTTACAAATACACTAAACAGTATAATGTTTGGTTTTTTTCCAGTTTTGTGATTAAACCAGTAGGGCCATGACTAGAAATGATTTTTGGATTTATTGCAGCAGGATTTAAGTAGGAGGGCTCTAGGGATGGTGTGAGGGGACCTTGGCCAGTGAATGAGCCTGACCAACCGCCCCAAACCTGTGTTTCACTAAGGCTTTTTCAGTAAAGCAATACCAGTAGTATTTTGTGTTTGTTGAGTACTTACTATGCTAAGGGCTTGATTAGCATTATTTCATTAAGTTCTGAAAACAGCCCATTTAAAAATGGGTTGCTGAGGACCAGAAGGATTAATTAAGTAAATCGTCTTGGGATACACAGGTTGGAACTTGGTAGGTACTGTACCAACTTTGGTTTAACCTGTACTTATAAACTTGGATATTTAATTCCCAGTTGTTTTTAATCTCCATAATAATATTGTAAGATGTTATTAGTCCACATAAAGTATACATACACTGCAGAAATTTTATGCTCTAGCAGCAGCCTTTCTTTTTTGAAGATTTTACAAAGGTCTCTAGACAAAGCTCCTGGAGGATGGTCAGGTTACCGAGGTCCTCTCTGAACTACCCACAAGAGCCAGCGCACCTGGGAAGTGCACAGATCACTCATGCTTCCTGGACTTTGCTGGCCTTCCTGACAGGAAGACTGGTTTCCAGGTGATGCTGTGGTCTGTCTGTGTTTATACTGTCACAATGACAAGCATTAAAAAAAAAAAAAAAAAAAGACCATATGGTACCAATAGTGTGATGAGATGCTTTCTGAAGTCTGGCTTTTCTGCCTATGGTAATTCCATGGTTACCGCCAGTGGGGCCAGAAGACTGCCTAACAAGAGACTCAAGTAATGAGTGAATAGGCATGCCACATGGCCATTAAGGACCGAGACACAGAATGCCAACACTGTGCTTCATCAGGTTAATGGACTTTTTACAAGTGCCTTGTTCTTGGAAGATGGAAAAAGTGCAGGCCTAAATTACTCCTAAATAGACTTATGTAATCTAAAGAGACTGTCGCTGGGGCTGGTCCTCGTGATGTGTAAACAAAAAGTCAGTAACTTGCATCTGATTGATGTGTGTAATAAGTACCTGCCCCTGGGATCTAAACTGAATGACTCAACACATTTTTAGGCCTTCATCTTCTCTTAAAAACAAAAGGGTTACTAGTTGTAGGATAGCATGTACTTTTAGAGTCAGGAACCCCCAAAAATGTACATTTAAATTCCAGTTTTAATATACTTTGATGAATTCAGAACACTTGCTTATTTCAAAAAAGTCCCTTGTGCAAGTTCGAAATGTTGTTTCTCCCCATGTTTTAAAAGCTACAAGTAACCCAGCTATTGCTGAGTATCGGCTCAACTCACATTAAGTGCTCAATGTTGCAAATGATAAAAATAAAAAAATGCATTTTTTTTCTCATCAGATACAATGGTTTCTACAATAACATTGGCTCCAAGGGAGACATAGTCCTCTGAGATTGGATTTTGTTGAAATTATGGTGTTTGAAAATTACTAAAGTATCAGAGGTCCTTAATAGAAATCTCAGATGACTGGGAACATTCTGTAGGTTAGAGAGTTGTAATGCATGACCAGTGACCTCACCCAGCAGGGACCGCCTCTAATTCCTGGCTGTGTGTAGGATCTCAAAGCCTGCAGGGATCACTAAAATGTTCAGTGATAATAGCCATAATCTACCCTAAAGAAGGATAAAATTGGATCCAACTGAATTGATGCTGAATTTCTCAAGGGATGGCACTCTGGGGACAGTCACACCACCAGGGCCATTTGGACCTCCTAATACCCATGGGCTAGAGGGAGCTGGGAGAGACAGACCCAACAGAGCATGGAAAAGCATGGCCCCTTGGGGAGCTTGCATTTTTGTTCTTGCCGTCCCTGTGTGAACCCTGGGGAAGATGCTTTGTGTCCTATTTCAGATCTCCTGTGGAGGGGGGCTCTCACAGCTCATCTCTCCCAGCACATCCTTCTTTCCCTGGGAAGACAGTGACTGTGGAGCTGGCCTCTTCCACCCCTGCTCATTGTCTGTTTGCCCCCACAGAATCTGTACCAGAACAGGTTTTTAGGCCTGGCCGCCATGGCATCCCCATCTAGAAACTCCCAGAATCGCCGCCGGTGCAAGGAGCCGCTCCGTCACAGCTACAACCCTGGCCAGTTCCACAGCATGGCCATCAGGACTGGCCCCCATGGCACCGTCACCATCCCCCGCTCCACCAGCGACACCGACCTGGTCACCTCAGATAGCCGCTCCACGCTCATGGTCAGCAGTTCCTACTACTCCATAGGGCACTCACAGGACCTCGTGATCCACTGGGACATCAAGGAGGAAGTGGATGCTGGAGACTGGATCGGCATGTATCTCATCGGTGAGTAGGACAACGCTCAGCCAGACCCGCTGACAGTGTGCCGCTGACAGAATGGTCTCTGCAGTGCGGTTTGGGTGGCCAGCGAGCGCAGCACTCACAATTCACTTTTACATACGCTTTAATTTTTCAACAGACTCTGTAGTTTAATTAAAGTGGACAATTTACAACCAAATATTTTATGCACCAATTTTTTAAAATTTATTTATTTATTTTGGGAGAGAAACAGCACATGAGTAAGGGAAGGACAGAGAGAGAGAGAAAATCCCAGGCAGGCTCCATGCTGTCGGCACAGAGCCTGATGTGAGGCTCAAACTCACCAACTGTGAGATCATGACCTGAGCTGATTGAAGTCAAGAGCCAGACACTTAACTGACTGAGCCACCCAGGCACTCCTGTACAGCAAATTCTAACACACTGCAGACCCGTGCGCTAAGGCTTCTCTTACCATCTCTACTCAGTGGAAGAAAACTGTGAGGTAGAAGGGCCAGCTATGATTGAACACGAATGTTATTACCATTTGCAAGTATAGAAGCTCTTGTAACTATGAGTAAGTTAATATCAAAAGCCTGTTTTCAAGTCCATATGTTCATAAGACCAAAGCAACACCATATACACAACCGATGAACGCACATCTCTGTGAGGGGCTTTAACTTAGTTTCCAACATAATCATGCTCCTTTTTTCATCTGTTCTTTGAACATTCTTACTGCTTTGTATTCAAAAGATGTAATGGGCTTCAGTGGGCAATGAGAGTAAGCAGACCACAGGCTGGAAACGGAGTAATGGCTGAGAGGAAAATGGCCGCACAAGTCTGTGGGCTGCAGAAAAGAGATCTCACAAATTAGAAATCACATGGAAAAATGTATTTGATCTATTTTACATAATAGAGTAGAGGGTGGTGGAAATTGATGTTAATCTATTTTATTTATTTATATTTTTTTAATGATTTTTACTTATTTTTGAGAGACACAGAGAGACAGCATGAGCAGGGGAGGGTCAGAGAGAAAGGGAGACACAGAATCCAAAGCAGGCTCCAGGCTCTGAGCTGTCAGCACAGAGCCCGACGTAGGGCTCGAATCCACGAACCATGAGATCATGACCTAAGCAGAAGCTGAAAGCTTAACCGACTGAGCCACTCAGGCGCCCTGATTTTAATCAATCTTCATTGGCAAGCAAAGGTGTGGTTGCTGGGGCATGGGAGCAGGGGTCGCTCAAGTCAAGTTCAAGGGAAGCCAGGCCTTCTGCTGTCAGTCGGTGCAAGGAGCAATTTACACAGTCACACACACAATGCTGATTTAACATCATGGAATATCACATAAACCAACGAATTGTTGTAAGTATTTCACAACCTGGACTGTTTTTCTGAGAAACTAAAGGGGATCTTACTGACTAACTAGCTGTGAGGGAAATATTTTTAGCCCTCTTACAGGTTTTGCCATCAGCTTGCCTGATGTATTTACAATATATGCATTATTGTAAAGATGGAGAAACATAATTTTTGAAACTTGTACACAAATAATGGCTACTAGCTAAATTGGACTTAGGTAAAATTGAATTTGCTTAAAAAATAGTTCTTGGGTAAAATTGTTTGGAGACCATTAATCTATCACACAGCTTGCAAAATAACAGCCCACCAAGCATATTTTTAGTCCACATTGTTTTAAATTTGATTAGTTATCAACATTGAAAAATGTAGAGATTTCACATTGAAATCCAAATTTCTAACTTCTTTCACAAAAGCCCTCAATTTGGCAGACTGAGCCTGTAATTCTACTTGGCTTTAGTTTACTAAAGTTAAGCATTAGCTGCCTCGTTTAGCCTGGTCTGCACCCTTCAGTTTTGCCACTGTCTCCCTCACACCCATTTCTACTTTCATTGTGAATGTTACTTGTTTAGCACCTTAGGCAATTAGGTTTTTGGCCCCAGATCTAGTTTTGAACCATCTCTTTGATGCTGTACCTTCCTGCAGTGGTGAGTCCTGATGTCATTCATTCATTCAGGGAACCACTGGAGGAGGAGCCTGTGTTGAAGGGAAGGCGAGAAATCCAAGGACATTCATCCAAGGTGAAGGAATGGGGGGCTCTGCAGCTCAGCCCTAGATCCAGTCTGTGGGTGGAGGTTTGGGGTGACTGGCACCCCAAGAGTCGATGAGGTCACTGTAGATTGTGTATAAAAGAGCACTGGAACGCCTCTGTCAGAGGGAGGGGCAGAAGAGGGGCTCACAAAGCAGGTGGAGGAGGGGTGGAGACTTAGGAGACTACGTCACAGAAGTCAAGAGAATGTGGCGGAGGAAGGAAGGGGCGGTCAGCAGCATTGAATGTCGTAAAACTCTGGGAATGAATAAGATCTGGTGTTAACATGACATTTTGACTGAGATAAAAGTAAACACAGCTCATCATCTTAGGATCTTAACTTGACAGTTTGTTCTTCTCATAGTAGCTGCACATATATAACTGTGAAGTTATTTAATGCAAAACGCCAACACTTTCGGCAACATAGCATTTCAGAAATAATTTCCAAATCCAAAATTATCTGTGAGTCTTAAGAGTTCATAATTTGCAAGTTCTTAGTAACGTATCTGTCAGATTTGCAGTGCCTTGCCAAAGATCGAATCACCAGTCTAGGCCTAAAGTTTTAGAGGTGATGATTTCATTTAATCTGTCATTTCACCACTGAAGAAATGCTGACGCAGTGGCTCCCAAGGCCACACAGCCGCCTCTCCTGGAGGCAGACCCCATGATGCCGACAGGAGCATCTCAGCAAACCTGGTGTGGTTCGGGTCAGGGCCATTCCATGCCAGTAGAAAACCTGTCCACGTGAGGCCAGCTTGAGATGCTTTTAGCTCTGGCCTCTGCAGGCAAACACGACTTTGCTTCTGCCATAGAGAATGAGACACCTGGATGGGGAGGAGGACATGTGGCCCTCTCACTGACACCAGTGCTGTCCTTTGCCAGGAACCTAGTGATGGGACAGTGACAGTAGCATTACCATTACTATTAGTGAAATCCCATTTGCTTGGCCTCCTTTATGAGTAGCCATGAGCTCCATACAGAGTAACAAAGGATTCTCTCTCCTGGTGACATAGAATGGGGAAAGATCAGGTGGTCTCACTAACAGCTCGGCCTCGTTTAGAACCCTACCCTGCCACTGGCCAGATGGCTTCAGCCGGCACTGTCATCAGAGCTCTAGGTTTCTTATCTCCAAAATAGAGGGGACAACATAACTTTCTTTTCAGGATCATTGAGCAGAATTGATGAGACACTGCACATTTACTGCCCAGTGATCAATACTTCATGTCTTGATCTATCTTGTCAAGGAGCTCTATCCTCTGGATGTGTGATAGCAAATTACCTTAATTCCCAGACTTTGTTCAGCCTAGCCTTCACCATCAGATGGGTCCTCAATCATTGTAGCTGTGCATTTATAGACAAAAGTTTCTTACCAAACCAACAGGAACCTGGAAAGAGATTTTAAAGTTTAGTAAGTGGGAAGAAGGTTATCACCTGGTCATAAATAAGTACATAGAGGCATACTTATTAGAAATCGGCATTTCCAAAAAATAGTTCTGCAGTTATTTATTTAATAATGCCTACTTGACTTTGGCAAGTAAAACCTAATTATTTATGAGTGCTATTTTTAGGGTTAGAGAATCAGCAATGCCCACGGCTTACTTACACTAAGGGAACAGTTTTGTATAATTGGGTTAGGATACACAGATTGTAAAGACCTCTAGTCTTTAGAATGCTAAAGTATTTTTCATCTCTTCATCTCACATTCCATGTTAAAATAATATTTAAAATATTAAAACCCTCTTTAGGGCTATCAGTTTTTTTTTTTAATAGCCATTCCTAGGGTACCTGGGTGGCTCAGTCAGTGAGCATCCAGCTTCCGCTCAGGTCATAATCTCATGGTTTGTGGGTTCAAGCCCCACATCAGGCTCTGTCCTGACAGCTAGCTCAGAGCCTGGAGCCTGTCTTCGGATTCTGTGTCTCCCTCTCTCTCTGACCCTTCCCTGCTCATGCGGCCCCTCTCTGTCTCTAAAAAATACATTTAAAAAAATGAAAAAAAAATTTTAATAAAATAGCCATTCCTGTTGGAGGAAGCCCTTATTAAAACTGCTTAAAGATGAAATAAATAGTAATTAAAATTGTCAAAATAATTGAATAAAGTACATATACTATGATCTCGCTTTTTTATTCATTTAGAATGTGAATTTTAACACATCATATCATTATTATAGCATGTCATATACTATACTATCTCTATACTGTGATAGAATTTGCTAAGAATTTGAAATTAGAATGCATTTGAACTGGTGTACATTTATTCTTCCAAAATTCAACAAACAAGAGGTGATAACTCCAAACAAAGTTCAAATTAAAACTTCCCTGAAGCGGCATCTTGGAGGCGTCCCATAGACCGGTGCCCAGGGACACATGTTCTCTTCCATACCTTCTAGGTTGTTCCACCTGTGTGAGGTAAGAAATTATGATCTGTACTGAATTGGTTCCTTGGAATTTTTTGAGGCATCTTCTGTGATGTATGCCGACTCAGTGTTTGTGAATATCCCATATGTGGTCAGAAAGAAAGTGTACTTTTGCTGTGAGTAGAGTTCACTCTATTATATATACAGAGAGAATATAGATAGGTATAGGAGAATACAGAAATCTATATGTATATATATAGAGAGAGATGGAGATAGATAAGAATATAGAAGAATATGGAAATCTATATGTATATATAGAGATATGGAGATTATATATATATTTTGTATAAAATGTATTAACTGGAACTTATGCATACTGGGGCCATGTCTTCACTCTGCACAGTTCCATTCCAGCTGAGGTAACAGTTCCCACAGAATGATACAAACAAAGCAAGGACACAATTCTGATATGTATAACTTTCTGTTCACAGAGCATCTCACAAACCAAGGATCTCTCTCTCTGTCTCTCTCTCCCATGTATAAAGTTTAATCACATATATTTTAATTTTTTGTCTTTTCCAATGTTTGAATGGAGTATGTCAGAAGTTGCTGGTAAAATTTTTAAAATTTTAATCTTAATTTATATATCTTTACTTTCACTTCTATAAATTTTATACTTTATTGATGTTGATGTGAATTATCAAGTGTATATATGTTCATGATTTTTACCTCTGCAATTTCTTAGTTTATTATTACAAATCTGCCTGCCTTCCATGTGCTACTCTTTTCCCAGAGTTATTATTATTATCATTATCATCGTCATCATCATTATTATTATTTTAACTATTTAAGATTAGTCTCTCAGGTTTCTTCTGCTTCATATTTGCTTGATCATTTTCTTATCTACATTTTCAAACTAGTTCTTTTTTTGAATGTGGCTATTTGTGTGTGCTTTTATATTCTTTTCCATGAATCTCTGGCTTTTCATTGGCCAGAAGAGCACATTTACATTATTGTATTTACTGTTATATTGGGACTTAATTTTACCATCTTTCTTCATATTCTTTATTTACTCAATTTTCTTTTGCTTTGTATTTTCTGCTTTCCATTAGATAGATCTGTTGATTTAGAAATTATACAGTCTCAGGGTGCCTGGGTGACTCAGTTAAGCATCAGACTTCGGCTCAGGTCCTGATCTCACAGTTCATGGGTTTGAGCCCTGCATCGAGCTCTGTGCTGACAGCTCAGACCTTGGAGCCTGCTTTGGGTTCTGTGTCTCCGTCTCTCTCTGCCCTTCCCCTGCTCTCTCTGCTCTCTCTCTCAAAAATAAATTTTTAAAAACGTTAAAAAAATTGTACATTCTCTTAGCGTTCTTATGGTGAGTGCTTTTAATTATAGGCCAGAGGTTCTCAATCAAGAGTGGCTTTGCTCCCATTTGATTATCAGAAGGCGTGAGTTCCCTTGGGAAGAAGAAGGCAGGTTGCATTTTGTTTATTGGGCTTAGGAGATGTAGACAGTGGATCAGTTCTCCTTCTTAACTGGTTCTGTGCTCACTTGTCCATGCTGTTCTCAACAGCAATATCTTTTTGTTGTATACTTTTCTATTACAGATTAGGGTCTGGAAAGCATAGCTACAGTTGTCATTTTGATGACAAAGCAAGAGAAGTACATGTCATGTTTCTCAGGAGTGCTGTTTCTTAAACTTCACTAGAACTTTCTGATCCAAATTTTTAACAACCTGCGGAGGTCTTTTCTTGGAGCTTTGCCCTATTGTTAGCCCAGACTGCAACAGAAATATCTGCTTACTAGTGATGTCTGACGCTGTTCTAAGACTACTACCTGTATTCACTCATTCAATCCTCACAACAGACTTTTGAAACTGGTATTGATAGTACCCCCACGTTGTAGTGAGGAAGCAAAGACACAGAGGGATTAAATAAGCTGCCTAAGTTCACGTAGCTACTATGGTAGCCTGACCTTCCTGCCTCACGGGCCTGTCAATATCCCTGTAATCACACAAACACTGCTCCCACAAAATGACTTCCACCACGAAAAAAAAATTGGAAATAAAGAACCTTGGGACAGAGGGCCCAGGGACTATCAATCCTCAGGGTGGCAGAGCGCATGGCTGGGCCCCCACCATCCCTTCCAGGCCTCTTCTTTTCTTCAGTGCATTCCTCTAATGCAGAATCCAAACTTACATTTCTCAGACTCCTGTGCAACCATGTTCCAGATGCACACTGGTCCCTTCATTAGGCACACCGGCTAGACAGGGAAGGAGGCAGCGAACTGTGGAGTTTCTTCTACTGGTTAGCGTGTGGCTGACGCAAGCATGGCTTTGGGAAATTCCGCTCTCTACGGCAGTGCCTTGCTGTCTGCTCACTCACTTCCTGGGCGATGTGGCGGTGGTAGGTATCCATCTTGCCACGGGCTGGTTGCTGTCTGTGGGTGGAGAGGCAATTGCTGTGGCCTGGGCAGCAGCCTCCTGCTCTCCTGCTCACTGGCCACAGCTGCTCTTTGAAGTTCTTGAACTCACCAGTTCCCATGAGGCCGCTCTGAGTGAGGTGGAAACAGGGCCAGTTATTCTGGGGCTGATCCCATAGACCCAGGCTCTAGGAACCCAATCCTCTGCATTAACTCCCCCTCCGCATAAAATATCTGGACTGATTCTGTTTCTCTGCATCTGACTCCCACAGTACACTTGGATTTCCAAGCAAAGACCAGTAACTTTTCTAACAATTGGCAATGAATGCCTTTGGGGAAAGAGCTGACCTCTCAGCACAGATGGTCCAGACAGGAATATTGACTATTCTTTCTTCTTACATGGTATTTGTTATGAAGTATTATTAATGTAAGAGAATGATCTATTTATCAGTACCAAAGTTGTCATGTTTAAATGTGTACAATGAAATGTGTCTTGTTTCCTTTAAAATGTGTGTTATTTGCCATCCTCATTAGTCTTTGCAGATTCTTCCCACCTGCTCACCCCATCCTTTTCTCCTTCATGCTCCTGTGGTTCCTTAATATTTAACCCATTCTTAAATTTACTATATTCTAATGAAATTGCCTGTTTTCTTGAATAAATCTCCAAATTTATTAGAAACTTCCTGAAAACATAGACCATATCTTATTCACCAGTGTATCTGCAGGGTTTAGCACAATAGAGTGGAGGAAATACTCACTGCACATTTACCTAATGCATGAATGAACATCCTTTCTAGACATTATTTACATGGATACTTGATCATAACTATTAAAATGAATATTCTGGTGATCAGAGTGGATAGATTCAAGTAAATACCTCTCCTTAGAGAATTGCCATAATGAGGCAAATCTCTATACTGAAGACCCAGGGAGCTATGAAAATATTATGCCTTTTTTTGCAGAAATGAGGCAATTACTGTAAAAGACATATTATGCAATAATCTTAGTAACCCAGCCAGGGCTGTGAGCACACACTGTGAATATTAAGACTGGCAAATTTTGCAACCAAATGATTTTCCAAGGGATACAGTGCCTGCTATTAATGAAGCAGAGATAGCGTTTCTGTGCCCAATTATCTTTGCCAAAGAAGAGACAGCCAAAAATGTTTAGTCAACATGGCCAGTCACAAGCACATTGACCACTTATCTCATTTAATCCTCCACTAGGAGGTCCCAGAGATTAGCACCCCACCCCCATTTTGCAGGGGAGTACCTGAAGCTGTAGACATGATACCATTGGTTCATGGCACAAAGAGCCTTGATAACTGGGTACTTTGCTACAAGTCCTGCCCTCTTTGCACCTCATCCTGCTGGTTTTCCCAGTCCAGCCAGATGCAGGATGTGAAAAGGTATTTTAGTTGCTAAAAGGACAACCATGACCTAGCTCTTCTCTGCAGAGCTTGACCTTGAAGCCTGCTCTCAGGAGCCCCTGCGTTCTGCTTATTCCTACTGTCACTGCAGTGGCTTTGGATTCCAAAAACATGGTTTTCCCAGATATGCAGATCTGTCTAGCTCAAGTGGTTACTTTCTGCCAAGGCCCCATAGATAACCAAAGTAAAATTCATATTTCTGTCTTTGCCTCCACTGAAAACATGAGGTCTAGAACCAGAAAGAGGCAGTCATCTTGGTCTCCACAGATCAGTCCTCTCCAGGAATGCTTTTCCAGCTTTAAGGAGGATATTGGTAATTGCAATGTGATGAGCAGAGAAAGAGCAGGAAAGGAAAAGTGCACAGTCCCCCACAAGCTCCTCTTAGTGCCTCCATGCAGGAGGCTCTCCCTCATCTTAGGCCCTAGCACCACATCAAGGCCTCTCTCTGTGCCCTCCACACCCACCTTCCATCTCCACCCTTATGGCTTCATATCCCGCAGGGCTTCCCTGAACCCCTGGTGACCTCCCTCCTTGAAATTAGAGCACTCCATTCTTTTCCTTTCCATCCCCTATCTCAAGTTGTAATAATACCTTTATTTCTTCACTTAGTGTTTAAAGTCTGCATCCTCAATTGTTTGTAAGCTTTAGCTCAGAAAGGACCATATTGGGTTTGCCTAACACCATGGCTCTTGCATTTTCCCCAGCATGACAGATGGTTAAATCTCAATAAGTATCTGTTGAATGAACAGATGAATGAATGAGTGCATGAAGAATGGATGGATAAATTCATGGATGAGTCCCAGGTATTAAATGATGACAGATATCCAGGCTGGAGAAGAGATGCTATAAGATAGGGCCTATGAGAACTGAGCCCCAAACAGAAAGTGTGATTGGATGTTCTCTTTATGCCTCGTTCATAGACCCAAATAGAGACCAATTTCTGAAAACTTTAAGAGGAAGATTTTGACACTCAGGTTTCACACAAATAAAGGCTGTTTAAAAGTGAAATTGCCTGCAGTAGAAGCAATTATTTTCTCTTCCTGGAAGTGTTTGCAAACCAGCTAGATGGTCACAGGAGTATTGCAGAGCTGGGAGGAGATTCCTGTATTACAATGGGTTGGTCAAGAGTGTTGGTCAGATTCCATGTGCTTTTTCTTCTGTTGAGTTAGAGGTAGCATTAATATTGTTTGCTCTTTTTCTTTTCTTTTTCTAAATATACTGTTAGCTGATATGTTTTTCTACTCTGCTTTCTTTCTTTCCTGGGAATATAGATGAGGTCTTGTCAGAAAACTTTTTGGACTATAAGAACCGTGGAGTCAATGGTTCTCATCGGGGCCAGATCATCTGGAAGATTGATGCCAGCTCTTACTTTGTGGAACGTGAGTACTTTCCCCATTCCTCTTGCTTGGGATGAAGCAGGGTTCAACTGCTTCAAGTCCTTTGTTATTCTGTACTGCTTCCCTTAGAAATGTGCTGTGTCAGAGAGGCATACATTTAATGAAATGCTTAAAAACAGTGATAGGTGAGGTCTAGAGCATTGGGCAACAGCCATCCAAACCAGCCCAGAGGGCCATTCCTTTTGTTTCAAAAGAAGTTGGGTTCATGGTCATTCATAGGCCTCTGGATTCAGAACATTTTAGCTCAGATCCCTTAACTTTTATTCTGGGCTCGTCCATGTGCTCTCCAACTTTGCAATAGTTGCCGCTTCTGTATCCTGTGGTGAAGTTTTGGCTTCGCTTGAGCAAGTTCTTCAAGACTCCTTGCTCATGGCCCAAGAATATTGGGGATATTCCACACTTCACCCTGATCTTCAGCTCTGGCCACAATTCCCCAGGATAGGGATTATACATTACTACTACTACTACTACTATCAACCTGTTTCTTTGATTCCTGATCTACTATATTTCTGGGTGTATAAACTTGTCATCATGTATTTTACTGAGATATATTCTAAAATTTTATTCTATCTTTGAAAATAAGTCGTTTTTGTAGTTAAGGAAGGATTTTTTTTCAAAAGTCTCCATACTGGTGCATGTCCCATTGCACAAGGAAATATCTTTGTGGGCCTCATGTTTACCAGCTGAAGGAATGCACAAAATACCCTTATTTCAAGTTCTTCCCTTCCCAATTGGGTATGGGAGAGTGCTAAATGTACAAGTTCCTCCCTGCATCTTCTGGTTTATAGCAGGGATTCAGTCAATGTGTAACTTCTAAAAGGTACTAATGGAATAGTCCCTTGTTCCACCTGTCTAGTTCTCAGAGGAAGGGATACATGGCCAGGAACCTAAAGCTGTCTATTATCATTTGACTTGTTGTTCAGGCAAAACTATATGCTCTAGCATGTTTTTCTCCCATTTTTATTTACTCTTATTTCCATTTGTTTACTTAGTAAGCATTTTGTAAGACATACTATATTCCAAAGACCGTAGATTTGAAGATAAAAGGTCTGGTGTCTGCCCTTTAGAAGTTTATGGTATCTCTGCCCCTAGAAATGACACAAATGCCCCTCCTTTTTTATTGCCAAAACTGTGTAGACAGGAGATTTGATACTATTGGATATAGAGGGGACATGATTTTATAAGATGTGGTTGGGCCCTTGACTTTGGCTTAGTCATAATGAAGTTCCCAACAAGATATTCCCTTTTCCTTAGTATTTATCTCCCTGACTCTAGCTTTTCTCCTCCTAATCCATTATGATGCTGATACCAGACAAAATGCCTTAAATTCAACTCTGATACCATCTGCTCAAAAGCCTCATGACTCTGCTTTCTGACTACATCAGCTGAAACTTCTCTGGCTTGTTGCCAAGCCCCAACGAAACCCACCCTCACCCCTCAACCCCACTTCTTCATCCTCCCCAGCATGCCCTCCTTTGTCCAAGTCATGCCAGTATCTCCCCCATCCTGAAAATAGCATCATTTATTTTAAAGGACATAGGTGGGCTTGATTTGGGGATAAAGATGGGTTCCAGCTAGTGGTACTTAGTATGACTTCCCAAATGCCAGAAAGAACAAAAAAGGTAAAAACTTGCATTAGCAATGAATATTAGACACATTAGCTGACTAGATGCCCAGATCTACATTGGAAGTTTGGTAGGAGGCCTTACTACACACCTGTTTCCTTCTTTGGAGTTCCAACTAATTGGGAAATCGACACCATTTAGGGTCAAAATATAATGTCAGCTTAAAATGATGCAGGAATGAGCACAGCTTATAAGTTTTTGTCTTCTTGGAGTCAAGGAATTAAATATTAAGGATAATGTGAAATCTTATAAGCTAATGTGAAAAAGATGAATTTTGTATAAAGTAATCTAGCAATAGTGCTCTTCCTTTCAAAGAAGTTCTTTTCAAGATTTTCAAGATTTCTGTGATATATAGATTTTGTGTATATTTATCTCAAATAACAAGCCATATCATATCATCGTCTTCATGAAGAAACACTTTAAATACCACTAGAATGATATAATATAAAAGCAGCCCTGTAAATTATAAAAAATATTGTCATAACTGAGTACAAGTATATTCAAACTTGGTTAAGTAGCAATGTCCTAAAGTAAGCAAATGGCTTGCCAGGTCATAGTCAAAATAACTGATAATCGAATATTTTTAAAAAATGGATTTTACAACTGTTCTGGTGCAAACTTGAGACAATCTCACTCTGCAGTACTCACTGAACAAACAGTAGCTCAGTGTTTTGGAAAAATGGATGAAATTGAGAAGGCAGATATTTACATTTTGCAAATACATCAGACCAGTGCTCAATATACAAAGGATATACGATTCTGTACAAATGTAATATAATTTGTCAAAGACTAAAAATGTATCAAGAAAAAGCTTAACTGAGTTTTCAAATGATTAGAATATTAACTTAGGGCACACATATAAGTCAAATAAATTAAAATGCTGTGATGGACTATAGCTTTAGGAGTCTGAATGCATTAAAACTATATAATATGCTGTATGAATTTCATATATTTTTAATGTGAAAACGTTTATATTTTTAAAAATGTAAGATTGAAAAGTGCCAAATTAACAAATAGGAAGAGATTGGATGTACAAAATGTTCGAATATGGCTATCTTTTATTAATGCATCAAAGCATCAAAGGTCCTCTTGCTATAATATAAATGCAGAATCCAGGCCTTTAACCATAATTTTACAGAAGTTTCTGATATTAATAGAAAGAGGACTCTTGTAGTCTCTAAATAGTAATATACACACATTAATCTAATTGGTAAATTATACCTTCTTAAAATTAAAAATTATTTTACAAACTTTGCGCAGAGACCAGATTGAAATACAGCAGGAGGCCATTCTTTCCATCTGAGGGTTAAATTAAAGTGATAAAATAAATGGGGTTGTTATTTCATTTTTATTTTCCGTTCTTGTCTTTATTTTTTCCTTTTATGATTTCCTTTTGGAAGAGTAGAGGTACATCACTGATTACTTGGAGTCTATAATGTTCTAACAGTACTTTTTCAGGGTCATGATTCAATTTAGACTTAGGTAATTGCTATTGATTTATACAGTTTTTTTAAGGTCTGACTAAATCGGATTTTGAACATACTACCAAATTAGGAATATTCAAAACAGATATTTTCTGCACTCTTCAAAGAGTAACATGCATGAGAAAACACAAAAGAAATAAAACCTGAATTATTTCCTTTTCTCTGGCTTAATTTTTCCCTAGTGGGCCCCTGGCTGTTTGACTATAGTAATAATGGGTGTATTATGAGAACTGCAAAAAGATGCAAATTTTAACACTGAGAAAAGAAAGAACTAGTGAAGTTTCAGCTTTACTCATTCTGATCAACTCTTACAATGCTGTATCATTATAGTAACTCCATTACTATTTTTTAATATGTGCAATCAGGCTTAGAGCAGGCCAGGCTTAAGCGTTAGGAGTCCCCACAGTCCTTGCCGATCATGTGCTCCTATCAGAACTCCTTCAAAACTGGGGTTTACATTGCCCAGAAGCAATGACAAGGGTGGTGCTTCTACAGGGAAGGCATCTTTGTGTTGATCCCTGGCCCAAATCTGTTCCATGTAGCTCCGTGTTCATTGCAGCTCCCTATCGGCAGGAGGAAGAAACGTGTGCCTGCCACCACCACTGATTACAGCTTAAGGAGTTTCTCCCAAAGGGACCTCCTTTCTCCACCCACTCTTGTGCTGTGTCATGTTATCATGGTCATGAACACTGCCTTCTCACAGCTGTCTGGATGTCAACCAGAAATCCACAATCCTCTAGCTGTTCTGCTTAGCCTTGGTTTCCTGTCCATGCTCAGGTCACTGGTCTTGCCCCACTCCCACACTGGATCCTTCCCCCTTGTGCACTCACTTCCAGAATCACACCCTGACTCATGCCTGCTCTGATTCTATCGTCCTGTGTTTGTCAAACATTAGCACATTCCCAGTTCCTTTTCCATCCATCTTCCCAAAGTTAAAAAGCACACAGTGGCCCCTGATTACACTTAACAGAAAATCTAGGGGCGCCTGGGTGGCTCAGTCGGTTAAGCGTCCAGCTTGGGCTCAGGTCATGATCTCACAGTTCGTGGGTTTGAGACCTGCGTTAGGCTCTGTGCTGACAACTAGCTCAGAGCCTGTAGCCTGCTTCAGATTCTGTATCTCCCTCTCTCTCTGACCCTCCCCTGCTCATGCTGGTCTCTCTCCATCTCTCAAATAAATAAATAAATAAATAAAATACATTAGAAAATCTAAACAAGTAGTTTTTAACGACATCCATTGAGCATGGCAAGGTGAAATTTACTCAGGTGGGAGGGGTCCGGATTTGCCTTTCAGTCCACACTTAGGCAAGGGGCTTCCCAGTGAGAGGCAGGTGGACTCAACATCAACTCTGGTGTAGCCCGTTCAGTCTCTTGATCTGTACAATTAAGTTAATGTGTACTACCCACAAGGCAGCCCCATAAGAATGGATGAGTCACTCAGCGAATGCTAGATGTGTCTGTTGCCAGGTCCGCTGTGTAAGTAGAAGGCTTTGAGTTAGTGATTGCGGTGCCACTCGGAAAGGGGGTCAGATCAATAGTGTACATTCCACTTGGCCTTTCTCCTCAGGGAATAGACAAGCGGGTGTCATGGTGACAACTGTGTGAACTGAATGGCTTTATTTGGAAAGTTTTCTGTGAGAAATGCTTTGCAGCTAGAGTTGAAGACCGAAGGAACTGAGGGAAAAGCAGGGCTCCAGGAGAACCAGCTGGCTTCCCCTCATTAACATTTCTGGCACATGCTTTCTCCTCTCCGGCAATCAGCAAGAGCAAGGATCAGTCCTGCTGGAGCTGGGGGGCCACCCAGAGCCATGATTAGACACAGGGATCTTATCAGATGGACAATGCAGAAGGTTCAGGTTACACATTGTTACAGCCTTTTGTTTGGACCTGGGCAGACTTTCACCAGCACGGCTCTGCTGTTAGAACCCAGTATGGCTCTTCTGTGATTTCTAAGGAGGTGTCTCCATCTGTCCTGCAGCCATAGGCTCCAAGCCCTCAGGGAGTCTCAAGTCTACTTGGGGAGACTAAACATAAGCCTGGTACTCAGACTACTTCACAGGTTTTCTGTGAGGAGCAAGAATGGCTCTATAGAAGTATTTGTAAGATAGTGGACATTCATATTATGGTGTCATCTTATTTTTACTACATAACTCCTGAGACACCATGACTATCCCATTGTTCATCCAGTTTAATACTATCCCACAGGGAAATCATGGTCAGCATTGCATTCTACAACAGCCGTAAAGTCATTTCAATATTGCTTATGTTCTTATATTTCTTCAAGTTTGAGAAAAGAATGGATAGTTCACACAATACTGCCAAAATTCATTTTTCTATTTCACCACATAGTTCCCCTGGTTTTTCTTTCACCTAAACTTCTCCATAAACCTACTCCTGGTTGCAGCTCACACTCAGAGTGCTCTTCTTCTCTTCCTTTTTCTCCTTCACATTTTGCTTTAGAAGCCTAAAAGAAGTAATCATGCTGCAGATAAATCTCCAGGACTGATGGAGGAAGGAGCCCACATCACCAAATACACAATCACTCACTCTTTAGCAGACCCGAGTGAAATGGTTGGAGATATTCACATAGTAATAACATCTGGGCTGCCAGGGCCAACCGAGGTGTGCAGTGGTTCTGGCTGAACAGGGCCAATAAAACAAAAAGACTGTGGCAGTGGAAAGAAAGGGGTCCAGGTGGGAAAACAGGACATATAAGTGAGGAGACACACACAGCAGGCTGGCCCTCCGTCTACCCAATGTGAAAAGCCAAACTGTTGCGTGCAATCACTTCTTACCATGTCAATTATTCCATTACATCTGGGGCAGCAAAATCAATCTTTAGTCCACAAAAGTGTCAGTCTATGAGATTAAATAACAGACCACACAAAGAGTGACTCAGCATTATTACAGAACACAGGAAGATATAACCAAACAGTCAGTTCAGATTTGCAGCAATACAAGATAGTGCTGGCTTCTGGTTGGATATGTGTCAGATTCTCCCAATGGCATGAAAGCTCTTCATCAACACAAATAAATGGTCAGGCCCATTTATCATAGACTGAGACCTTTCTGGAGTAACCTTGAGTCACCATGTCAGTAAAAGAACATGCAGATTGACCTGCCTCTCTTAACTCTATAATGCTGGAGGCCTGCTGGGAACTGTACTCATCTTCAGGACCTCAGATCCAGAGTTAAAGCCTTGGTCCCTACCAAGGTTCTTGCATTCCAGTATGGGAGGTCAGCACATACCTCGTACTGTGTCCCGTATGATTGAAGAGGAGAGCACCCAACCCCGCTTTGAGGCACAGAGTTGATCATCCCCATGCATAAGAGGAGCTCATAGGCATACAGGGCCAGTGGGAAGGAAGAGCTGGTATTGGGGGCCAAGTGTAGAGACATCATTTCAGGCAAGGGACAGCACCTGCAAAAGCATGAAGGTATGGAGGGTGGGTAGGCAGGGGTAGGTGACAGTTAGGAAAGAGTCCTGACAGGAGGAGGAGGGGAAGGTGGAGGAAGAGGAGAAAAAGAGATCATCAAGTGTGGAGGATTAAGTGTGGCCACAGATTCCTTGATAGTCCTCTTGAGAGGAGGGGTCCATGTCTCCTCTCCTATGAAAGTTTCCATGCTGAAGTGATGCTATGCCAACTTCCAGGCCCAGGCTGTGAGAGACTGGTCGCTTCCACTTCCTCCCTTTGGAATACTCACTCTTGCAGCCCTGAGACAGCAGTGCTGTGAGAAGCCCAGGCGGCCATGTGAAAAGTTGCATGGAGAGGTGATGGTTCACCAGCTCAGCTGTCTCCACCCAGGGGACTGTGGGGTGCAGCCTAACTGTCATCCATGGCAACAGCATGTAAGACCCCAAGGGAAAGCAGTCTAGCCAGGTCCAGTTACCTCACAGAACTTTGAGAGATCATAATATAGTACTGTTTTAAGCCGTTAAGTTTTTTATTCCTTTGTTATGTTACCATAACAACAGAGAAATCTAAAAAGTGGGGCCATGGGAGTCAGGGAGGAGAAACTATCAGAGGGGGCATCGTCAACATGACCTGATGAGTGCCAGTGGAAGGGTCACAGAAGACACGTCTGGAATGCATCTTTGGAAAGTTGCCACATGGGGACTGTGGTGGTGATTATAAAAAGAAAATTCAACAAGCTGATGAGAAAGACTACAGGCTACAGTTCATCCTGCCTTGCTCGGAGGGATCCTGGTTTGGGCTCTGAAAGTTTCCAGTCCCAGGAAACCTTTTCATCCTGGGCACACCGGAATGGTGGTGGCCCGCTGGTACATCTGCACTGACAGAGAAGAGTGACGTGTTCCGGCAATCGTCCAGCAAGGCGGCTGTGAGAGACTCTGAGGCAGCAGCATGGGGAGTAAGACTGAAATAGACTCGACCATGTGTACAGACTGAGTGGAAGGAGCCATGACGTAAGAGCTCTTATTGACTTAGTACTCACTTGTGTCCACTTTCTTACACCCTGTTATGCTGATGATAGCACCGTGAGGAGGGTGTCAGCACCACTGTTTCTGAGGAGAAAACAGACGCAGTAGCGTGTGTGGCACAGCCGGGGTGTAAACCGGCCTCACCTGCTTGTGCTCATCAGCCCCGGGGAAGAGCTGGGTGGTGGTGGATGTTTGATGGACTGAGGCTCATAAGCAGTCAGAAGAAACAGGATGCAAAGAAAGTTAAGAGCCCAGCCTTTCCTGGAAGCTCTTGACCTGCTAGGGACCAGGTGACTGAAAGTGTGGTGGGGCAGGACAGGGACAGGACGTGGGGACAAGACTTGCGTGCTGACCACCTCACAGCACCCCTTTCCTACAAGGAGGGGAAATAAGAAGAAACTGGAAGAACTCAGGAGTGATTTTCACCTGTATATACGTGGTAGAGTAAATTTAGCATTCTACAGAAAGAGTCTCTCTTGGTCCCTCTCAAAGCCACTCTACACGAAATGAGTCTCTTCAACTCCAGACCACAGACACAGGGAGCTAGAAATAAGCAGGGTACTGAGATTCTCCATACTTCTGCCTCTGGACAGTGATTCAACGAGAGAAGGAGGAAGTATTCTGTCCATTTTAATGTCTATGAAATGGGGACATGATAGCTTTTTCCTAAAGGCCTGTGTGGGACAAATCAGAGAGACACCACGTCTGGCAGGAGAGTATGTGGGGCAGACAAGGGAGCCTGCCCTAACTAGGACACTGTGTCTGGACCTGCAGCCAGGTGGGTGAGGCCATGTCTGAAGGGCATGCCCAGATGATTACCGTGATGCAGATATAGCAGATGGGAATGAAGGCGGCTAGAGCCATCCCACAGGGGGTGACCTGTGTTTGTCCCCAGGGACCTGTGCCTGACTTAGAAGATCTGATCCCTGGGCTGCGATTTGGGGTAAGGCTGATGTCCTGAATAGAGGAGTAATAACAGTAATAGCACAACTGAAGATCTCTGAGCTCTTCTGATGTGTGGGCACCATGCTGAGCACCTTAACAAGTATTGTCCCATTTAACCTTCATGAGAACCCTAGGTGGCAGATAATATTTTGCCTTTTGTTGGTAAGGAATCTGAGATGCAGGAAAAATGCAGCTGCTCCATGATTCACAGGGTGGGACCAGTCAAACCTTGGTGGTCTGACCTCAGAGCCTGCTCTTTTTGCTCCCATGATGTCCTGATAAGATCAAAGTAGGCCAGGAGGGCCTCCACCAGGAAGGTGGAGGTTCAATGCAGGGTTCTGGTCTCATGGAAGGTGGGGTATCAGGTAATACACTGGATGGAACTTTGAAGTTGGAGTCAGGGCTAAGGGCTTACATTCCAGAGTGATTGTCAGGGAAATTATTTTGGCACCAAAATGGGAACCCAGATGCCACTGGGATAGCAAATCCTTGACCAAAGGAAGGAAAGAGGAGGTGGTTAACATATGGCCTTCCTTCCATCCGGATGTTTCTGAGTGAGGAGCTCAGTAAGCTCCGCCATAAAAAGCTATCGAGAAAGTTCAAATTAGAAGACAGGTGCTATCCGAGATGTCAGTTACCTCCCCACACATAAATCCAGAATCTTCTCCATTTCAATATATTTGTTCTGTGTGTATGAATCCCATTTGTATATGCATTTATTAAAGTTTGCTGATTCCCTACAGAAAATTTGAAGAAAAGATCAAAGTAAAAATCACCCATAATTTCAACAGGAGATAACATTTTTAGAGAATTTTTTTATCGCTAATAACATCTCCCTCAGAGGGGCCTAATAAATGTTTATTCAGTTAATTAATGAATTGCTTAAGCTGGTGCTCAGAACTCCTGTGTAGAAAACAAGAGATTTATGCTCAAGGACAACAACTGTTATGTCTTATCTTTTCTACAGGTGGCCTCTGAGCCCTCTAGAGGAAGAAACAGGGAAATATGGGTGAGGGAAGGAACCAGGTGGTCCCTGGTCAGACACATATGGCAGGTGGGTCCCACAAAAACAGAGTGCAGTGTACTGATCTGTCCAACTTCTTGGAATTAGGAGGGGGCAGAGAGGTACCTTTCATTTTTTAATCTTTAAAATTTTTTAAAATATTTATTTATTTTGAGAGAGAAAGGGAGAGAGTGAGAGTGGGAGAGGAGCAGAGAGAGTGGGGGTAGAGAGAGAATTCCAAGCAGGCTCCATGTTGTCAGCATAGAGCCAGACACGGGGCTCAACCCCACAAACCATAAGATCATAACCTAAGCTGAAATCAAGAGTCAGACACTTAATGACTGAGCCACCCAAGCACCCCCCCCACCCCCACCTTTTAAAGCAGTTACTCTGCTCTCCAGTAAACTCTGCTCAGTCCACACTGGGAATCTAACCAACCAGTTTTGTGGTTAGCAACTCCTTTTATTAGGTCCTGGAAGCAGATACTAGACAAGCAGTAGGAAGGAAGAATTTTCCCTTTTCCACCTCATTCCCTTTTGAGCCTTTCAGCCAAGTCTACAGTCAGGCACAGCTGTAGATAGTGTTCTTGGTGAGGTCAGAGACCCACAGAGGCCAGAGAAGCCTGCCTACACACCACGTGTGCCTCCCTGGACATTTGTTACTGCTCCCTTACACCTATGTGGGGCCAGTTCAGAGGATGGCCCCAAGAGTTGCTGTCATCAGCCAAGACAGCTGTCTTCCAAGTCAACTCCAAGGCCATTTTCAAATGACGCCGGCCATGCTCTCCACACAGGCTTTGTACATCCAAAAAGAGTTCAGAGTTCATATATGATATAAATAGCACTAACTCTTCACAATTTCTCATTAATCCAGACCTCAGTATCTCATGCATCCTACCTTCCCAAAATTCCAGAGTTGATATGGTACCCAAGAACACTGCAAAACCCACCAATACCCACAAAGCCCAGAAAATGCAAGCACCTTGTCCTTTGTGGCAGTTGCTAATCTCAGCTCTATTTCCCTCTTTCCAAGCAAAACCAGAGTTTGCAGGCCCTGGGCCATATTTCGACTGACATTGCTACCGCCGGTTATTACCTGAGAGATGGCAGGCAAAAGGCGGAAAGGAGGAAGGAGCTAAACTGCGTTTCTTTCAGCTTCATCAGAACAAGTGCCAGTCTCTCCTTAAAAACCCTTAAAACCAACCAGAGAGCTCATCCTCTAAGAGATGATGTGTGTCATTATGTCCCCCATATCTTTGGAGAAAATACAGTTATAAATACCACACCGTCTACTGGAGAATGACATCTATGAAACACTACTATTTTTATACAAAATCGAGAAATGTGAACGTATATATTGAAAGTCTTTCATGAGACTTCTATTCCTTACATTTAAAACCTCTTTCTCTCTTTCTCTCTCTCCATTAATAGTTACCCCTGAATAAAAGAGACTTATTTTACAGTGTAGGTTTTCCATAACAGAGAACATGACTTTCCAGTGAACACTAAACCTTTAAGGCCTGGCTGACCGTTTAAAAAAGGGATAGGTGAAAGAATAAAAAATATAAATAATATAAAATATTTTTCTGAAGGGAAAGAGTATATTATGTCAAAAAAACAGTATTAGGAGGTTGAAAATGCTTTTAAAAGGGTAATGAAATATGGAAAATAAACAATAGTCAAAATAATCTACCATGAGACTGCACCTTTGTACCAGCCTAATCACAGGTAGTTCCAAATTGGAGAAAATACATTTCAGGCAAACTCAATAGAAAAAAATGAACATTAAAACATCAGAACCAGTTAAATGGAAGCTCTGGGTACTTGACACAAACTAAGTGACCTCACAAGCAATGGCACAAAGCAAGAGATGGACTCTGATCGAGGATTCGGCCCCTGGGGGCTCCCGAGGGTTTGCCAGTTGTCTCTCAGCCCAGAAGACCCCTGGAGTCCCGTGCGCAGCCCCTGCAGCGCCCTCTGTCGGCGGCCGAGCGAAGAGGACAGGAAGAAGGTCCTTTGTGCGTGAGGCTGCCACCGGCCACAGCTGGAAAGGAGCGGGAGAATCCGTAACTCAACTAAAGGGTCAGAGTGTCCTTAGACTCTGTATGAAACGCAAGAGAGTGATGCAAATCTTATAGGAAGCTCCAAGCTGGCGGCGGGCAAGAGGCTAAACCGGATGCAATATGGTAAGAATTTCCGACAGCCCATGATTCCTGTCACCTGGAGGAAGTGTAGAAGTAACTGGATAGTTACCATTGGGATGTCTATGTCAAATTAGGACTGTTTCTAATGACGCATGCTCCTCTTGCTTGACCACCTCTGACACAAGCAAGAGTCAGACGTTGGTGTGTTCGAGAATCTTCTGTCACTTCTCCCGCCTCCACACACTTTCCTCCAGGACAGTTCTTGGTCATCTGGTGTAGACTCAGCTCTGAGCCTACCCTAAAAAGATGCTGAAATTTCCAGTTTAGCCAAGTGACTTGTGCATGCCAGACTTGTGGAACGCGAAGCTCTGCCATCCCAGTAAAGGCTTGCACCATTAGCCAGGTTAATAGTTCTGTGTTTTACAGGATGGTATGTGTGCCTCATTCACTTTTTTCTCTCACAGCCGTGACCCTAACCTGCACCATCATAGGCCCAGTGTCTTGTGGACATTCTTCTGGATGGTCTCCCCATCTCAGCTGTATAATGAAGATCAATGCTTCTAACTCAGAAATGAGTTTTTTCCCAAGTGGCAACAATTCCAGTAAATTCCAAAGCTGCAAATATTTTTTTTTCATAAAATCCTACACCAGCGGAATGCATTGTCCCCTTCTCAAGAAAGGAATTTTCTTTATGTAAGGCTGCTTTTTTGATGTTAGAGGTCCTGAAAAGGGGCCCAGGATTCAGTTGCTGTATCCTAGGTTTCAGAATCAACTGCACCTGGGAAAAGCGGTAGCAAATTCAGTAGGCAGCATGATGGCCTGACATATCTACATGTGCTTTGAGCTACTACATCCTGTGCACCAGGGATGTAGACCGGTAAGTGGGCTCTCCTGGGCCAGAACTGCAGGTCTGCATATTCCTGGCCTGCAAAAGTCTCATTACAGAAAACTGTGGTCTCATCTGCAACCGACCACGTTAATCCTGAATGAGCATCAGATTGTGAGAAAGCTTAATGTCTCCTAGAACCTAAGGGGAAATCGGGTAGAGGAAGAAGAGAGGCACCCTGAGAGGAAAAAGGGAATCCAGGGACATAGCAACCTTTTCCACTAGGGTGGATTCCTGTACTTCTTGTCAGAGAAGCCTGCCTCTGAGGATTTTACCTTGTCATGCAGCCCATTCACAAGATTGAAACGTAATTGTCTGTGTTATAGGATTCCAAGAGAGCCATTTTGGTAGATTTCCGTGAGCTGTGTCTCTGGAGCTCTTAGTGTATCCTTTAAATATGGCCACAGGAACTCCTGGTGACCATGTATCAGAAATTACACTGCCTTATACTAGCATTCCTAAGGTCTGTGCATGGTCAGCGACATACCCAGTTAGCCTAAAGGACTGTTAGCCTCTCAGGCTTCCTAATAGCCATGAGTGTGGAGCTCTTGACCTGCTTTACTGTGGTAGTAAATTACCCATGCCCCAATGTCCTGAAAGCTACTTATCACTTAGGTCTTCTGAAAGAGGCCCCTGATACTTATTTGTGGTTCTTACCTTGATCCAGCTTCATAAGTCAATATTCAAATGCTCTTCCTGACCAGATCAGTTCATTTCCTGCTTTCCTGTTGCACCCACACACTCTCAACACTGCCCTTCATACATTTACACCTCTCCTTAATATATCCTTGTACTTTGTGGCACCACCAATCTGGAAAAGTTAGTGAATACCTGAGAAAAGTACATGCTTCCCTGAAAGACCTCTAGAACACACTCCAGCAAGTCAAGACCTGGCTTAAGACATTTGTTATCAGCGTAGGATGTAGGGAAGGGTCTCTGTCTGACCCTTTCCCTTTACACCAGGAACTGTACTTTCTCCCTTCTGGAGCTCTTCAGCTGTATAGTCTGTCAGTCCTTCTGGTTTACACGTCCTATCTCAACCCTAGGGAACTCAGTTCTCTAGCTTATGACCAGACAAAAGCCTTCCCACTACTTGGACTAAAATGCAGAGACCTACCCCAGTAATCCAGATTCAGGGATAAAAATATGTGGCACAGAAGGTACTGGAATTTGTGGTATCATAGCTAATCCTGTACTTGGCCTTTGAGGATCTGTTGGGATCCTTGCTTCTAACTTGAATGCCCACCAGGAGGCTTAGAGACAGCTCATCCAACTTCACTCAGGAGAGAGAATACAAAGAAGGTCAGCAGCTAAGTGATGTTTTTTCATTTTCAGATTCTCTATTTTTCTATCTCTCACCAGGGACTTTTCAATTTTATTAATGTTTACAAAGAACCAGCTTTTGGTTGTCTTGATCTTCTGTGTATGTTTTCTGTTTAATTCCTTTCTGCTCTTATTTGTAACTTTTATGATCTCCTTCCATCTACTTTCCTTGGGTTTAATTTGTTGTTCTTCTTCTAATTTCTTGAGATGGCTGCTTAGCTCATTGGTTTTTAGCTATTCTTCTCGATGTATGCATTTAAGGCTGTAAATTTTCCACTAAGCAGTTTTTGTTTTACTTTGTTTTGGTAAAATTCTAAGTGAAGCATAAAACACACACATAGAAAAATGCACACATTGAAATGAAGAGCTTATGAATTTTCAGGAAGTGAACACACCCGTGTAAATAGCACCGAAATCAAGAAGCAGAGCTTTACTCACATTTTAACCCATACTGTTTCTCTTCCCTCCTTCCTGCACATTGATGTGTTTTTTTTATCTTGCATGCATTTTTTTTAGTTTTTATTTAAATTCCAGTTAGTTAACATACAGTGTTACATTAGATTCAGATATACAATTTCATGACTCAACACTCCCGTACCACAGCCACATCAGTTTGTTCTCTATAGTTAAGAGTCTATTTCTTTGGTTTTCCTTTTTTAGTCTCCTGTGATCATTGGTTTTATTTCTTAAATTTCACATATGAGTGAAATTATATGGTATTTGTCCTTCTCTGACCAACTTATTTCACTTAGCATAATATTCTTTAGCTCCATCCACATCCTTGGAAATGGAAATATTTCATTCTTTGTTACGGCTTGATTCTTTTTTATGACTGAGTAATATTCCATTGTGTGTATATACCACATCTTCTTTATCCATTCATTAGTCAGTGAAATTTTTGGCTCTTTCCATAATTTAGCTATTGTTGATAATGCTGCTATAAACATCAGAGTGTGTGTATCCTTTTGAATTATATTTTTGTATCCTTTGGTGAATACATAGTAGTGCAATTGCTGGATTGTAGGGTAGTTCTTTTTTTAATTTTTTAAAAAATTTTTTAATGTTTTATTTATATTTGAGAGAGAGACAGAGAGGGAGAAAGACAGCGTGATCATGGGAGGGTCAAAGAGAGAGACACACACACAGAATCTGAAGACAGGCTCCAGGCTCCAAGCTGTCAGCACAGAACCTGACACAGGGCTCAAACCCACAAACCGTGAGATCATGACCTGAGCTGAAGTTGGACGTTGAACCAACTGAGTCACCCAGGCACCCCATTCTTTTTTTATTTAAAATTTTTATTTTTTGAGAAAACACCATACTACTTTCCATAGTAGCTCCACCAATTTGCATTCCTACCAGCAGTGTGAGAGGGATCCCCTTTCTTTGCATCCTTGTCAACACCTATTGTTCCCTGTGTTCTTCATTTTAGCCATTCTAAGAGGTGTGAGGTGATATCTCATTGTACTTTTGATTTGTATTTCCCTGATGATCAATGATGTTGAACATCTTTTCATGTGTCTCTTGGCCATCTCGATGTCTTCTTTAGAAAAAATGGCTACTCATGTCTTCTGCCCATTTTTAATTGGATTATTTGTTCCCTGAGTGTTGAGTTTTATAAATTCTTCATATATTTTGGATACTAACCCTTTATCAGATATGTCATTGGCAAGCTTCTCCCATTCCATAGGCTGCCTTTTAGTTTTGTTGTTTCCTTTGCTCTACAGATGCTTTTCATTTTGATGAAGTCCCAATAGTTTATTTTTGTTTTGTTTCCTTTGTCTAGTAAGAACATTGCTATGGCTGATGTCACAGAGATTACTGCCTGTGTTCTCTTCTAGGGTTTTGATGGTTTACTATCTCACATTTAGTTTTTTTCATGCATTTTTAATTTGTTTTTGTGTATAATGTAAGAAAGTGGTCCAGTTTCATACTTCTGCATGTTGCTGTCCAGTTTTCTCAATATCATTTGTTGAAGAGACTATCTTTTTTCCACTGGATATTCTTTCCTGCTCTATCAAAGATTAATGGACCATATAGTTGTGGATTCTTTTCTGGGTGTCTTATTCTGTTCCATTGATCCATATATCTATTTTTATGATAGTTACCATACTGTCTTGAGCACTATAGTTTTGTAATGTAATTGAAGTCCAGAACTATGATGCCCTTTGCTTTTCTCTCTCCTGGTTGCTCTGGCTATTCAGGGTCTTTGTAATTCCATGCAAGTTTTAGGATTGTTTGTTTTAGCTCTGTGAAAAATGCTGTTGGTATTTTGATAGGGATTGCATTAAATGGGTAGTATAGGCATTTAAATAATATTTTTTTCTTCTAACCCATGAGCATGAATGTCTCTCCATTGCTCTGTGTCATCTTCAATTTCTTTCATCAGTGTTTTATAGTTTTCAGAGGACTTACCTTTTACCTCTTTGGTTAGGTTTATTCCTAGGTTTATTCCTATTCCTAGGTATCTTATTATTTTTTGGTGCCATTGTAAATGGGATTAATTCCTTGATTTATGTTTCTGTTGCTTCATTATCAGTGTATGAAATGCAACATTGGTTTTGTATCCTGTGACTTTATTTAATTCGTGCATCAGTTCTAGCAATTTTTTGATGGAGTCTTTTGGGTTTTCTATAGAGAGCAATTTTTTGGTGGAGACTTTCAGGTTTTCTACATAGAGGATAATGTCATCTGCAAATAGTGAAAGTTTGACTTCTTCCTTGATAATTTGGATGACTTTTATCTCTTTTTGTTGTCTGATTGCCATGGCTAGGACTGCTACTATTATGTTAAATAACAGTGAGGGTGAGCATTGCTTTCTATTTCTTGACCATAGAGGAAAAGCTCTCAGTTTCTCCCCATTGAGGATGATATTAGCTATGGTTCTTTCACATATGGCCTTTATTATGTTAAGGTATGTTCCTTCTAACTCCACTGTTTGGAGGGTTTTTATCATGAATGAATGTTGTCTTTTGTCAAGTGCTTTTTCTGCATCTATTGAAAGGATCGTATAGTTCTTATCTTTTCTTTTTAAGGTGAAGTATCATATTGATTGATTAGGGAATATTAAACCGTCCTTCCAGACCAGAAAAAAATCCCACTTAATTAATCATGGTGAATGATTCTTTAAATATATTGTTGGATTTGGTTTGTTAGTATTTTTTTTTGAGGTTTTTTTTTTTAATATCCACATTCATCAGGATTATTGGTCTGTAGTTCTCTTTTTTACTGGAGTCTTTATCTGGTTTTGGCATCAGGAAATGGATATGGAAATTTTCCTTCCAAAAATAATTTGTGGAATAGTTTGGGAAGAATAGGTATTAACTCTTCTTTAAATGTTTGGTAGAATTCCCTTATGAAGCTATCTGACCCTGCACTTTTGTTTGTTGGGAGATTTTTGGTTACTGATTCAACTTCTTTCCTGGTTATCAGTTTTTTCCATTTTCTATTTCTTCCTGCTTCAGTGTTGGTAGGTTGTATGTTTCTAGTAGTTCATCCATTTCTTCCAGGCTGTTCAATTTGTTGGCACATAGTTTTTCATTATATTTCATTATTATTTTATTATTGTTTGTATATCTGTGTTGTTCATTGTTATTTCTCCTCTCTCATTTGTGATTTTATTTATTTGGGTTTTTTCTGTTTTCTTTTTGATAAGTCTGGCTAGAGGTTTATCAATTTTATTGTTTTTTTTTTTCCAAAACCAAACTCCAAGTTTCACTGATCTATTATTTTTTTGTTTCAATATCACTCGGCTATAATCCTTATTATTTCCTTTCTTATGATAACTTTAGGCTTTGTTTGTTGTTCTTTTTCTACCTTCTTTTGGTGTAAGGTTGGGTTATGTATTTGATATTTTTATTGCTTCTTAAGGTAAGCCTGTATTGCTATATACTTCCCTCTTAGAACCACTTTTCCTGAATCTGAAAGGTTTGGGGCCATTATGTTTCCATTTTCTTTTTTTTTTTTTTACTTTATTCTTTGATTTCCTTGTTGGCCCATTCCTTGTTTAGTGGCATGTTGTTTAGCTTCCATGCATTTTTGGTCTTTCCAAATGCTTTCTTGTGGTTGACTTCAAGTTTCATAATGTTGTGGTTAGAAAATATGCATGATATGGTATCAGTATTTTTGTACTTGTTGAGGCGTGATTTGTGACCTAAAGTGATCTATTTTGGAGAATATCCATGTACACTTGTATTCTGCTTCTTTAGGATGGAATGTTCTGAATATAACTGTTAAAGCCATCTGTTCCAGTGTGCCATTCAAAGCCATTATTTCCTTGTTGATTTTCTGCTTAGAAGAGCTGTCCATTAATGTAAGTGGGGTGTGAAAGTCCCTTACTATTATTATTATTATCAATGAGTTCCTTTATGTTTGTTATTGTTTTATGTATGTGGGAGCTTCCTGCTGGGGGCAAGGGGATCTCCTTGTTGAATTGTCCCCTTTGTTATGATATAGTGCTCTTCTTTGTCTCTTGTTAAAGTCTTTGGTTTAAAATCTCGTTTGTCCAATATAAGTATTCCTACTCCAACTTTCTTTTGATGCCCATTTGCATGATAAGTATTTCTTCATCCTCTCATTTTCAATATGCAGGTGTCTTTAGGTCTAAAAGAAGTCTCTTATAGGCAGCAATAGATGGGTCTTGTTATTTTAATCCATTCTGACACCTTGTGTCTTTTGATTGGAGCATTTAGTTTATTTACATTCAGAGCAACTATTGATAGATATGAATTTAGTGCCATTGTATTACCTGTAAAGGTATTTCTGATGGTGTCTTCTGTTCCTTTCTAGTCTTTGTTGCTTTTAGTCTTTCCACTCAAGGAGTCCCCTTTAATATTTCTTCCAGGCTAGTTTAGTGGTCACAAACTCCTTTAGTTTTTACTTGTTTAAGAAACTCTTTATTGCTCCTTGTATTTTGAATGATAGCCTTACTGGATAGAATATTATTGGCTGCATTCCCATTCAGCATGTTGAATATATCATGTCCCTCCCTACTGGCTTGCCAGGTTTCTGTTGAGAGAACTGCAGTTAGCTTTGTGGGTCTTCCTTTGTAAGTTAAGGACTTCTTTTGTTTTGTCTTTAGATTTTTTTCTTTAACACTATATTTTGCTAACTTAATTACAATATATCTTGGTATTGGCCTCCTTTTGTTGCTTTTGATGGATTTCTCTGTGCCTTCTGGATCTAGATGTCTGTTTCCTTCCCCAGATTAGGGAAGTTTTCAGCTATAATTTGCTCAAGTAAATTTCCAGCTCTCTTTTTCTCTCTTCTTCTAGGACTCCTATAATCTGAATGTTATTATGTCTGACTGAGACATGGAGTTCCCTAAGTCTATTCTTGTGATCCATAATTCTTTCTTCTGTTAAGCTTCATTATTTTTCCATTGTTTTGTCTTCTATATCACTTATATGTTCCTCTTCCTCTTCAATTCTTGTGGTCATTATATCAAGTCTGGTTTGAATCTCCATTATTGTCACTTCTGATTGTTTTTTTAACTCTTTTATCTCTGTAATAAAGGCCTCCCTGAAGGCTTCTATTCTTTTCTCAAGTCCAGTGAGTATCCTCAAAATTGTTGCTTTTAAATTCTCCCTCAGGCATGTTGCTTATATGTTTCACTTAAATCTCTGGCTGTGACCGTATCTGCTTCTTTCATGTTAGATGAATTCCTCTGTCTTGGCATTCTGTCTAAGTCTCTGCCTTCTTCTCTGTGTTAGAAAAGCCAGTTATGCTTCCTGCTTCTAAAAGTATGAAGAAGAGGTTGTATAGTGCCCAGGACCTGGTGCTTTAGGGAATGTCTCTGGTGTGTGCTGTCTGCTCTCCCCTGTTGTGTTTTGGCTGCTCTAGCCTTCAGACAGTTTGTCTGCAGAGGCTCTTTGCTTGCAGTAGATGGTGTTTGGTCCTTGGCCAGGATGTGACAAGTTTTAAGTTGATGTGCTCTGGTCTGCTTGTGAAATGAGACCTGATACTACTTCCACTAGAACTGAAGCCCTACAGAACTGTCTGGTCAGGAAACATGGTGTGGGTGGGAGTTTATGCTGGCCTTCACAGAAGGGGCCCACCATGCTGGGAATGAGGTACACTTGCATGAGAAGGGCAATCTTGCCAAAGCACAGGTAGGCAGTCAGTGTAGAGGCCATGCTTCCTCCTACAGGTGGCTCTGTGTTTATGCGGAGGAGTGGGGCATGGAAATGGTGACAGTCAGCTCTTTAGTCTTTGGAGAGGAGTCTCAGTGCATGTGGCATTTTGGGGAAGCACTCCAAGAAGAGTGACTGATCTCCCCCTGTGAGTCTCAGGCATTTTTTCCCACTGTTTCCATACTACTCCCAAGTTCTTTACCTCCTAGGAGCAGTGCAGTGCCCTCTGGACTCTATCCCAGGCTGCTGACTTAAAACTCAAGGCTTTAAGAATATGGTGTGGGCAGGGATCTGTGCTGGTCTTCTAGGGGAGGGTCTAGCTGCATTGGGACTGAGGGAGGTTTGACTGAGAACAGTAGTTGCACCAGAGCACAGAGGACTTGGAGCAAGGAGACTAGGCAGCCAGTGTCAGGGCTGAGGGCAGCTCCACAGGTGGCTCTCCAACTATGCTGGGGTGGGGGAGGGGGAAAGAAATGGTGATAACCAGCTCCTTTGTCCTCGGAGAGGGGCCTTCATAAATACTACCTCTCAGGGATATGCCCCGAGAAGAGTGAAGTCTCCCCACTGTGTCCCAAGTGCTTCTCAGATGGCTGTTTCCTTGCCACTGCCCCCTCTACCCCCAGGTTGCTTGCCTGCCTTCTCTCTGGGAGAGGGGCAGCACCCTCAGGATTATCCCAGCCAAGGCACATCTTTAAAACTCAGTCTTCAAGCCCTGCTGATTACAACAACTCACAAAAATCAGCCCCTCTCATTTTCCAAGCCAATGGCTTTGGGGAAATATTCTCCTGTGTGTTCCCCTGTGTATCCCACTCTCTCTCACCTTTCTCCTCAACCAGGACTCCCTCCCCTCTGCAGCATCTGAGATCTGTTTCAGTCCACTTCCATCCACATTGGCTCTTCTGTCCCTCTAGTCGTGGAGTTTGTTCTGTTAGTCTTCAGGTTGATTTGATAGTTATCCAGCTGTGTTGGAGGGAGTAGACCAGCCTAGGGTCCTCCTACTGTGCCACCATCTTAGCTCGAGCCCCACACATCTTTGTTTCTGTCTGGGATCATTTTCTTTCTAAAAGGAGAGAGTGGGTGGCCGGGTGGCTCCATCATTAAGCATCTGACTCTGACTAAGGTCATGATCTCATGGTTCATGAGCTCGTGCCTGGCTTTGGGTGAGCTTGAGCCCTGCTTCAGGTGAGCATGAGCTCCATTTCACTTAAAAACACGAGCCCTACTTTGGGTGAGCCCCGCTTCTCTTTCTCTCTCTCTCCCTCTCTCTCTACTCCTCATGAGATTCTCCCTCTCTCTCTGCCTCTCATTCACTTGCACCCTCTCTCTCTCTAAAACAAATGAATAAAAAATAATAAAAGAAAAGAGCTTCGTTTTTGTATTTCTTTTAGTGCAGGCCTACTAGTGATAAATCCCCCAGTTTTTGCTTGTCTGAAAACATCACTATTTCACTTTTATTTTTGAAGATTAATTTCACTGTTGTATGAAATTCTAGGTTAGCTGTTATTTTCTGTAGCACTTAGGAATGTCATTTCTCTATCTTCCAAAGAGTCATCTGTTAGTCTCAGTCATTCCTTTGAAAATAGTGTGGAGGCTTTTCCTTCTGATGCTTTTAAGGCTTTTCCATTTTTCTTTCACTTTCAGCAGTTGAACTATGATGTTCTTATGAATGATTTTGTTTTAGATGATAAACTATTATCATCTCCTTAAAAGTTACCTTTTCCCCATTCTCTGGAACCCAGCCATTCCATTGTCTTGTATGTTCCTCATTCTTTCCTCTGTATTTATCATTCTTTTTCTCTTCCTTTAATCTAGATGTATTTTATGAATGCATTGTACTGACCCTTTTCCTGCTGTATTTGCTATGCTGCTAAGCCAATACATTGAATTCTTAATTTCAGCTCTTCTAGTTTTCAATAATAAAGTCACTATTTGATTCATTTCTGTTGGTTCTAATTTTCTGACAAAGGTTGCACTTTATCTGTTTTCTGCAAATATGTCATGATTTCTTTAAAGTCTTTGCTTAATGACTTAAATATCACTATCCTCTTTCCATTTTCCTTCTTGCTTTTGATCAGTTGCTTCTGTCTCTTACCATTCTTGGAAACTTTCTACCCATCATCACAAATTGGGTGTGAAATGTAGAAACGTGGGCAGTGGCATCTTCCCCTGAAGAAGGTTTGCCCTTTTCCCAACTAGGCAGTGCAGGTGCTCATGATGGTGGCCCAATGAGGGGATGAGCTGAGTCTTGGTATAGCTTCTAGCACACTCTGTTCCTAGGAACCCATGTGCAGGGCTTTCACAGAGAGCCAAGGGTTTTCATCAGGGATCCTTCATTGACTCTGTCCCTGCCAGGTGTCCTCAGTACCAAGAGACAGAAGATTTGGGCTCTTCTTTTCAGATGTTTTCATGGTTGGACTTTTAGTCTTTTGCCCTAAAAGCATAGTATTCAGGAAAGGTCTGAGGGGAAACCAGCTGGGTATTGAGGTCTTCGGTCCTGCCCCCTTTAGCCCCACATGGCCAACAGCAAGCAGCTCTGCTGGTTTTCTGCCACCAAGAATAGGGACTGTAGGCTATCAATTCACCTGACTAGTTTCTCCTGCCTAGAATTTGTAGTTGTTGTTTCCATTGTTATTCAGTTCTTTAAACATTTTGTTTTAAAATCAGTTTACTGAGTTAGCAGAAGAAGCATTAATCTGCTACAATTATTCTAGCAGGAAGAGGAAGTCTCTAATTTCCTTTTAGCAAATATTTCACATCCACTGATCCTAGAGACCAGAAACACTTGTCTAAAAACCAGCACTGAAACCGGAAAGAAAATACATTTAGGGGATTATTTTGGGGTTCAGAATTGGCCCTCCAGTGCCTGTAAT
This sequence comes from Suricata suricatta, assembly GCF_006229205.1. NCBI lineage: Eukaryota > Metazoa > Chordata > Mammalia > Carnivora > Herpestidae > Suricata > Suricata suricatta. The sequence goes on along the minus strand of NC_043701.1, from coordinate 54,679,724 downwards.
AAATATTGCCCATAAATTAAAGTCATAACATCATTACATAATGGTCCATTTTGATCCATCTCTCACTTCTACTGGGGTACCATGTTTGAAAGCATTAACATAAGATTTATGCTGCTATTCTAAATAGGAAATTATTTGAATAATGTTCAGTTCTTCGTGTAAAAAAGGATATATCCATTATTACAATTACTTCAGAAAGAAATTGCAATTAACTATTTTTCATTGAAGTAATCATAATTTAGCTATTAGAGAAACATGACTTTCCTACATGGCAATTTTTATAACTTAGGCAAATCTGAAATATTAAAGGATGTGAACATCTCAAAATTTATGACTTTATTTTTTAATTATTTTCAAATTACAAAGCTAATATAATTAGTCCCTAATACAGCATTCTAAACCACCTCTGGAAGTGCAGATTTAAGTGAAATAATATCTTACCAAATGACAACATTTTGACAAATCAATATGATATCTTGTAATACAATAAGATTTTTTCTATTAGAGTCATATATTACTTTAATGAGAATTTTACTACAAAAAATATCATTTGAGCCAAGTAAAAACACCATATTTCTCAGAACTATTTATAATAGAACAAAGTTTTTTTGGTACAACCTCTTATGGTTACACTTACATAATTTTCTTTTTTTGAATGAGTTCTTGAGTACATGCTGCTAAGTGGAATGTTACAGGACACGTATATATAAAAGGTGATTGCTTCAATCTGGTGTTAATTCAAAACAAGGGCCTGATGCACGAAAAGCTTTAAAACTCTACCTTCAAGATATTCAACAGACAATGTCAAATAAAATAACTTTTCCAGTGTTAACCCTTTACACAACAGGTCATGGAATCTTCAATGTTAGAGGCTTTTTCAATGAACAGTAATTCCATTAATTCCCATTTGTTAGAAAATGCTTCCTTTTGTTTCTTAAAAAATCATGGCCTTTCTCTAAGCTACTTTTTTCTTAAACTCAATTTAATTTTAAAATGAAAAAGCATAAAATAAACATATTGCTGTGTAGGATAGACTAGAAGGACCTAAGAAGGTTTATATCATTAGTGTTGATTATTTCTTTTTAAATACTACTCTTGGTATTCCTCTTACTGAAACTAAATTGTTCTTCAGATTCAAATTTCAGTTTGTGGCTTATTGTTCCATTGCTTCTTTTTTTAATTCAAGTACAATTATACAGTGTTATATTAGTTTCAGGTGTACAATATAGGGATTCAACAATTCTGTACTTTTCTCCATGCTCATCAAGTGTACTCTTAATCCCCTTTATGTATTTCACCCATCTCCCCACCACCTGCCCTTTGGCAATGACCAGTTTGTTCTCTGAATTTAAGAGATTCTGTGTTTTTGTCTCTTTTTTGTTTTTGTTTTTTTTGTTTTTTATATTCCATGTATGAGCGAAATCATATGGTATTTGCCTTTCTCTGATTTATTTCACTTAGCATTATAACCTCTATATCCACCCATTTGTTGTAGATGGCCAGATTTCATTTTTTATGGCTGAGTAATGTTCCACTGCATATATATATACCACATTTTTTTTATCCATTCATCTCTCGATGGACACTTGGGTTCCATATCCTGCTTATCGTAAATAATGCTTCAATAAACATTAGTGTTTTTATTTCTTTGGGTAAACACCCAGTTGTGGAACTATAGAATCGTATGGTCATTCTATTTTTAATTTTTTGAGAAACCTCCATACTGTTTTCCAAAGTGGCTCCACCAGCTTGCATTCCCATCAACAGTATATGAAGGGTCCTTTTACTCCACATCCTTTCCATTGCTTCTAGATCTTTTTGAGCATTTGAAGATACTGTACAATCTATTACTCTTTCTAGATAACTGTCGGGACTGACTCACTGTGATTATAACACCTTCAGTTAAAAGTGTTTTTGTTAGATGTTGAGGTTATCATTTACCTTGGCTCACATCTATTTTATAAATTCAGTATTAGTAGATTTAACCCACTGTTCTTGCTACAGAATTTACTGCATAGATAATTTGGCTTTTTCTGCACAAATAAGTGGTTCACAAAGAAAGGCATTTGTGCTGATCCAAATGTCTAAGTCATCAACTCTGATCACACGTTGATTCATAACATTTGGGAATTTCTGCATTGCAAGAATGGTAAAATATGGGTAGCTAAAAACTTGCCATGAAGTTCAAATATTCATGGTACTGGCAGCGTGTGCAATGTTCAGATAGAAATGGGAAAAATCACCTTATTCTTAAAGAATAAGACTTCTTTATTTTCTGGGTTGAAGAATTCTATATAACAAGGTGTTTTGGTTTTCTTTTTTTAGCACATTGAAGCTGCCATTCCTTTGTCTTCTATAGTTTCTGTTGATGTTGACTAGCTATCTGTCAAATTGTTGCTCCTATGAAGAGAGTCTAGCTCTTTCCCTCACTGTTTGATTATGTGATTTTTCTTGTCTCTTTCAAAGTTCTACAGAGATGTCTATGTGCTCTGTTCTTTTAGGATTCATAGGGTTTTGGTTTTTTTTTTTTTTTTTTGACTCTGTAGCTTGATGTTTTTTATAACTTTTGGAATTTTTTAAAGAATTTTTAAGTTTTGGAGAATTTTTGGCGTTAGCACCACTGTCTCTCTCCTCTACTTTTGGATTATAATTTATACGTATTTAAGACCCCCCCCCCAGTATCACATATGTTTCTTACTTCTCCTTTATATTTTATACCTTTTTTCTCTGCATCCTTCATTCTGAATTTTTTCCTGACCTATATTCCTGTTCCATAAATATTCTCCTGTATTTTGTTTAATCTGCTTTAAACCCGTCTATTGAGTGCACTCTTTCAAAAGTGTAGTTTTTCAGATCCAGAATTCCTGTTTGGTTCATTTTTATAGACTTAATTCTTTGCTGATATTTTCAATCCTGTCTTTTATTTCCTTGAATGTTTTCAGTATAAGTTCAGTTAAAGCTTGTGTCTGATAACTCCAATTATCTAGAAGTCAAATGAGTCAGCTTATAATGCCTACTTGTTCTTTTGGTATTTTGTACATTGTGTTGTATCTGCATGTGCCTGGACAATTTTAATTGAAGACTGGCCACTGTAAATTAAAACTTGTAGAAATAATTTGAGGCTTAGAGTGATGTTATTTCCCTCCAGAGAGGATTTACAGTCTTTCTGGATGATATCTAGCAATCCAGAATATGCTCAGTTGAATTTCAAGACTTTGGAGTGATTTGAAGGGTAAGGGCAGGTGTACTGTCAACAGCATATCTGTTCTGCTATTCAGCGTGCTAACTTGAATCAGGAAGGATTACCAGAATCTTCCTCTTTGGTACACCCTGAACTTTTAAATTTGATCCCCTTAACCTTGCAAGTCTGAAAGAAGTTCTTTTCATTTTTCTAGTCTCTCAGCTATGTTTATCGGAATCAACACAGCTCTCCCCAACCCAACTAGGGAAACAGCAACCCCAAATCCTAGGTTTATCTCTGAGTTTTCTTTTTCTGGATCTTGTCTTCATATTCCCATTGACTCACTAGGTCTCTGATGCCTTCAGGCTAGGATTACCAATTTTAGGGGGGAAAATTTCCAAGACTATCTAGCTAAATTTGCATTTGAGATTAACAATGAATATCTTTTTTAGTAGAAGTCTGTTCTATGTAATAATTGGAACAGTCTTATACTAAAAATGTATTCCCTATTTTTTTGAAACTCAAATTTAACTGGGTATCCTATATTTTATCTGGCAACCCTACTTCAGGCAGATTTATTTCCATATTTTTCCAGCTTTTCTAGATGTTTTCTGAAATTACCTAGTACATCATTGCTGAAAGTGGAAGTTTGCTATTGGCAGCTAGTCAATAATCTTGAGTTGTTAAAATTTTAAAGGACAATCACCAGATGGAAAGTTAATGTTTACTTAAATCCTAGCTGCTGTGAACTATATGTGACCTTTTATAAGTGTCCTCATATTTGTTTTTAGATGTAAAAATGGAATGATAGATGACATTTGTTGAGGTCTTATTATATGCTAAACATTGTGCTAAGCACTTTATTTTTTTCTTTTAAATTTGTTTAATGCTTATTTATTTTTGAGAGAGATCACCAGAGTACAAGTAGGGGAGGAGCAGAGAGAGAGGGAGACACAGAATCTGAAGCAGGCTCCAGGTTCTGAGCTTGTCAACTCACAAACTGTGAGATCATGACCCTGAGCCGAAGTCAGACACTTAACTGACTAAGCCACCCAGATTGCCTCTGTGCTAAACACTTTAAAAAAAGATTAACAATAAACACCTATACTTCATAGGGATTTTATGAAGATCAAATTAGAAAATAGTATGAATGGCTTGGTATGTTACCAGTGCTAAATAACTGTTAACATCAACTTGTCATAACTTTTATTTTTTTTTTGCTTGTATTATCATTCAGTTGTAGTAAGTGCATTTAACATAAGATGTATCCTCTTAACAAACCTCTATGTGTGCAATACAGTATTGATAATTTCAGGAATAATTTCATACAATAAATCTCTAGAATTTACCTTGTGTAACTGAAACATTACACCCATTGATTGACAACTCCCTACTTCCCTTTCTCTCCCCTCTCCTGGAAACCACAATTCTACTCTTTGCTTCCATGATTTGACGATTTTAGATACCACATATAAGTGGAATCACACACTATTTGTCCTGTGACTGGCTTATTTCACTCAGCATAGTGTCCTCAAGTTTCAACCATGTTGTTTCATATTGCAGATTTCCTTCTTTTTGAAGACTGAATAATATTCTATTGTTGTATATACCATGTTTACCATGTTTTCTTTATCCATTCATTGATTGATGCACCTTTAGGTTGTTTCCACACCTTGGCCATTGGGAACAGTGCTGCAGTGAACATGGGAATGCTAACATCTCTTCAAGATCCTGATTTCAGTTCTTTTGGATAAATACCCATAGAAGTATATGATAGTTCCACTTCTTTTAAAGTTTTTGTCTTAATCCCACTTAGTAATATACATTCAGGTGTACAACATAGCAATTCAATGATTCCATACATCACCTGGTGAGCATCAGATAAGTGTACTCCTTAATCCCCATCCACCGACCTCCCCTTTGCTAACAATCAGTTTATTCTCTATAATTAAAAGCCTGTTTTTTTATTTGTCTCTCTCTCTCATATTTCCCTTTGCTTGTTTGTTTTATTTCTTAAATTCTACATATAAAAAGAATCATATGGTATTTGTCTTTCTCTGACTGACTTATTTAGCTTAGCATTATATTCTTCAGCTCTATCTGTGTGTTTGCAAATGGTAAGATTTCATTCTTTCTTATGGCTGAATAATATTCCATGGTATGTATATATGTATGTATATATATATGTATGTATATGTATATCACATCTTCTTTATCCATTCATTAGTTAGTGGACACTTGAGCTTGGGCTTCTTCCATAATTGGCTATTGTAAATAATGCTGCTGTAACACAGGAGTGCATTTATTTCTTTGGATTAATGCTTTTGTATTCTTTGGGTAAATACCCATGAGTAAAATTGCTGGACTAAAGGGTAGTTCTATTTTTCACTTAAAAATTTTTTTTAATATTTATTTTTGAGAGAGAGAGAGAGAAACAGAGCACAAGTGGGGGAGAGGCAGAGAGAGAGGGAGATTCAGAATCTGAAGCAGGCTCCAGGCTCTGAGCTGTCAGCACAGAGCCCGACACAGGGCTTGAACCCACAAACCACAAGATCATGACCTGAGTCAAAGTTGGTCACTTAACCAACTGAGCCACCCAGGCACCCCACTATTTTTTACTTTTTAAGCAACCTCCATACTGTTTTCTACAGTGGCTTTACCCATTTGCATCCCCACCAACAGTGTACAAGGTTTCCTTTTTCTCCACATCCTCACCAACATCTGATGCTTCTTGTGTTGTTGATATTTGACATCTGACTGGTGTGAGATGATATCTCATTGAGCTTTGATTTGCAATTCCCTGATAGTAAGTGATGATGAACATCTTTTCATATGTCTGTTGGCCATGTGTATGTCTTCTTTGGAAAATGTTCATGTTTTCTGCCCATTCTTTAATTGGATTATTTGTTCCTTGCTGTTGACTTGTACAAGTTTATATAAGTTCATATATTTTGGAAACTAACATTTTATTGGGTATGTCATTTGCAAATATATCTTCCCATTTTGTACATTGTTAGTTTTGCTGATGGTTCCTTTGCTGTGCAGAAGCTTTTTATTTTGATGTAGTCCCAATAGTTTATTTTTGCTTTTATTTCTCTTGCCTCAGGAGACATATCTAGAAAATAGTTGCTATGGCCAATGCCAGAGAAATTACTGCCTCGTTCTCTTTTAGGGTTTATTGTTGTTGTTATTATTTCAGGCCTCAAATTTAGGTCTTTAATCCATTTTGAATTTATTTTGTATTTGGTTTAGGAACGTGATCTAGTTTCATTCATTTGCGTGCTGCTGTCCAGTTTTCCCAACACTATTTTTTAAAGAGACTATCTTTTTCCCATTGAATACTCTTTTTGGCTTTGTCAAAGCTTAATTGACCATATAGTTATGGGTTTACTTCTGGGTGTCCTATTCTGTTTTTTGATCTATGTGTCTATTTTTGTGCCAGGACCATACTGTTTTGATTACTACAGCTTTTAATATGACTTGAAGTCTGGAATAGTGATGCCTCTAGCTTTGCTTTTTTTTTTTTTTTCCAAGATTTCTCTGGCTATTTGGAGTTTTTTGTGGTTTCATATAAATTTTAGGATGCTTGTACTATCTCTGTGAAAAATGCTGGTGTTTTGATAAGGATTACATTAACTATGTAGATTGCTTTGAGTAGTATAGACATTTTAACAATATTTGTCCTTCCAACCCATGAGCATGGAATATCTTTCCATTTCTCTTTGTTGTCTTCAGTGTCTTACAATTTTCAGAGTACAGATTGTTTACCTCTTTGGTTAGATTTATTTGTAGGTGTTTTGTTTTTTTAGTGCAATTGTAAGTGGGATTGTTTTCTTAATTTCCATTTTGGCCTCATTATTAGTCAATAGAAATTCAACAGATCCCTGTATGTTGATTATGTACCCTGCACCTGTACTCAATTTGTTTCTCAGTTCTAGCAGTGCTTTGGTGGAGTATTTCAGGTTTTCTATATAGAGTATCATGTCATCTGCAAATAGTGAAAGTTTTACTTATCCTTACTGGTTTGGATGCCTTTTATTTCTTTTTGTTGTCTGATTGCTGTGGCTAGGGCTGCCCATATTATTTTGAATAAAAGTGAGAGTGGACATTGTTTTCTTGATCCTGAACTTACGGGAAAAGTTCTAAGTTTTCCCTATTAAAGATGATGTTAACTTTGGGCTTTTAATATATGGCCTTTATTATGTTGAGGTATGTTCCTTCTTTTTTTAATGTTTTTTTAAATATATTTTTGAAAAAGATGAAGCATCAGCAGGGGAGGGGCAAAGAGAAGAGGACAGAGGATCTGATGCAGGCTCTGTGCTGACAGCAGTGAGGCATATGTGGGACTTGAACTCACAAACCTTGAGATCATGACCTGAGTTGAAGTCAGAGGCTCAACCAACTGAGCCACCCAGGTGCCCTGAGGTATGATCCTTCTAAACCTACTTTGTTGAAGGATTTTATCATGGGTTGATGTTACACTTTGTCAAATGTTTTTTTCTGCATTTATTGAAATGAACATATAGTTTTTACCCAATCTCTTATTGATCTGATGTATCATGCTGATTGATTTGTGAATATTGAACCACCCTTGAAAACCATGAATAAATGCCACTTGTTTATGATGAATGATGTTTTTAGATGTATTGTTGGATTGGGTTTGCTAGTATTTTGTTTAGGATTGTTGCATCCATGTTCATCAGGAATATTGGTCTGTAGTTCTCTTTTTTAGTTAGTCTTTATCTGGTTTTGGCATCAGGGTAGTGCTGGCCTCATAGAATAAGTTTGGCAGTTTCCTTCCACTTCTATTTTTTGAGATAGTTTGAGAAGAATATGTATTAACTCTTTAAATGTTTGGTAGAATTCCCCTCTGAAGCCCTCTGGTCCTGGACTTTTATTTGTTGGGAGGTTTTTGATTACTAATTCAATTTAATTGCTGCTTATCAGTCTGTTGTAATTTTCTATTTCTTCCTTTTCATTTTTGTTAGGTTATATGTTTTTAGCAATTCATCAATTTCTTCTAAGTTGTCCAATTCGCTGGCATATAGTTTTTCATAATCTTGTCTTATAATTGTTTGTATTTCTGTGGTATTGGTTGTTATTTCTTCTCTCTCCTTTGTGATTCTATTTATTTGAGTTCTTTTTCTTTCTTTTTTTTTTTTCTTATTTAAATCTGGCTAGAGATGTAATTTTATTGGTTTTCTTTCCCCAAAGAATCAGCTTCTGGTTTCATTAATCTATTCAATTGTTATTTAGTTTCTACATCATTTCTTTCTGCTCCCACCTTATTATTTCTTTCCTTCTGGTGGTTTGTTTTATTTTTCTTTTCCTAGCTCCTTTATGTGTAAGATTGGCTTGTTTATTTGAAATATTTTCTGCTTCCTGAGTTATGTCTGTATTGCTATAAACTTCCCTCTTAGAACCGCTTTTGCTGCACCCCAAAGGTTTTGGCACAGTGTGTTTTCATTTTTATTTCTTTCCATGTATTTTTATGTCTTCTTTGATCCCCTGATTGACCCATTCATTGTTTAGTAGTATGTTGTTTATCCCCCATGTGTTTGTGGTATTTCCAAATTTTTTCTTGTGATTGACTTCTAGTTTCATAGCAATGTGGTGAGAAGAGATGAATAGTATGACTTAGATTTTCTTGAATTTGTTGAGGCTGGCTTTGTGGGAGAATATGTGATCTGTTCTGGAGAATGTACCATGTGCACTTGAAAAAAATGTTTTAGGATGCAATGTTCTGAATGTGTCTGTTAAATCTACCTGTTCCAGTGTGTCATTCAAAGCCATTATTTCCTTGTTCATTTTCTATTTAGATGGTCTGTCCATTGATGTAAGTGGGATATTAAAGTCCCCTCTTACTATTGAATTATTATTGATAGTTCTACATTTGTTATTAACTATTTTTTGTATTTGGGTGCTTTATATTGGGTGCATAAATATTTACAATTGTTATATCTTCTTTTTGGATTGTTCCACTTATCATTATATCATGTCCTTATGTGTCTCCTACTGCACTCTCTGTTTTAAAGTCGATTTTAGCTGACATAAGTATTACTACTCTAGCATTCTTCTGACTTCCGTTCACATGAAAGATGTTTCTCCATTCCCTCACCATCAATATGAAGTTGTCTTTAGAGTCTCTTGTAAGGCAACATATAGATGGGTCTTGTTTTTTTTTTTTTAATCTATTCTGTCACCCTGTGTCTTTTGAACGGAGCATTTAGGCCACTTAATTTCAGCATAATTGTGATAGATAGGTGTTTTCATTTTATTATTTGTTTTGTGGTTGTTTCTGAAGATTTTCTCCAATCCTTCCTGTGTTTCTCTCATGGTTTCCTAATTTTCTTTAGTGATATATTTGGATTTCTTTCTCTTTATTACTTGTATATCTGTTAGTGGATTTTACTTTGTGGTTCCCATTAGGTTTGTATATAATATCTTCTGCATATAGCAGTCTATATTAAATTGATGATTGCTTAAGTTTGAACCCATTCTCACCTCTCCCCATGTTTTAGGTGTATCTTGCCATTTTTTTTGCATCATTTGATTATGTGACTTCCTTGATTTACTTTTTACAGAAATACTCATTTCTACTGCTTTTTTGTTTCCTACCTTTATACTTTCACTTTTGCTCTCTTCTTCCCACTCAAAGAGTCCCTTTTAATATTTCTTGCAGGGGTGCTTTAGAGGTCATAAACACCTTTAGTTTGGGAAACACTTTACTTCTCCCTCTGTTCTAAATGCTAGCCATATTGTATAGAGTAATTTGGCTACATATTTTTCCCATTCAGCACTTTGAATATATCATGCCACTCGCTTCTAGGTTGGAAAATTTCTGCTGAAAATTCCCCTGCTAGCTTTATGGGGTTTCTCTTGTATGTTACTGCCTTCTTTTGTCTTGCTGCTTTTAATTTTTTTTTTTTGCTTCATCACTACATTTTGCCAATTTAATTACAATATGTCTTGTGTGGATCTGCTTTTGTTTACTTTGGTGGAGGTTCTCTGTGCCCTCTTTAAATATTTATTTATTTATTTACTTATTGATTTATTTTTAGAGAGACAGAGAGACTGCATGGGGGAGGGGCAGAGAGAGGGAGAAAAGAATCCCAAGCAAGCTCCATGCTCAGCATGGAGCTCAAACTGGGGCTTGATCTCATGACTATGAGATCATGACCTGAGCTGGAATCAAGAGTCAGGTTCTTAACAAACTGAATCACTCAAGTGCCCCTCTGTGACTTTTAAGATCAGGATATCTGTTTCCTTCCCCAAATTAGAGAAGTTTTCAGCTTTTATTTCTTCAAATAAATTTACTGATCCCTTTTGTCTATCTTCTTCTGGGATGCCTATAATATGAATGTTATGTTTGGTAGAATCACTGAATGCCCTAAGTCTATTCTCATTTTGCATAATTCTTGTTCTTGTTCATTACTTTTCATTATTCTGTCTTCTAGGTTACTAATTTATTTTTCTGCATCTTCTAGCCTACTGTTCACTCATTTTGTTTATTGAACCCTATATCTCTATGTTATTTGTTATCTCTGTGTTAAGTGTCTCACTCATATCTTCCACTCTTTTCTCAAATCCAGTGAGTACCCTTATTACTATTACTTTAAATTCTCTGTCAGGCATGTTATTTGTTATTTTGCTTAGATCTTTGGCATTGGCCTTGTCTTGTTCTTTCATTTTGGATAAATTTGTCTGTATCTTCATTCGTCTGCCTCAGAGTGTCTGTTTCTCTGTGTTAGGAAAGTCATCTGTCTGCTGCTCTTGAAAGTAGTGACTTTATGAAGAGCAGTGTCCCCTCTGCACCCAAACCTGGCACTTCAGGAGAGTATCCTATGTGTTTTGCTTTTATGCCCTGCTGTTGTGTCTGAGTCACCTGTCCTTTCAATGCAGTTGTCTGCACGGACTGCCTGTTGTGGGCTGTGCTTGTTCTCTATCTTGTCAGTGACTGCAGGTAACCCCGTTTTGAGTAGGTATGCCTATCTGGGAACTTGGGAGCAAGGTTTGCAAAATCTGCACAGGGCCGCTAGCCTTTCGCCCCTGAAGTGCCACAGTGTCTGGGGACTGTGCACTGGGGTGGCTGAGGTTGTGAGTCTGGGCAGGGAACATGGCAATGGCTGGGCATGGCTCTGCACCTTGGGGTGGCTGGGTGAGGTGAACAGAAGCAGCTGTGCACCTGGTGACTGGACAGGTCATACACCTGGCTTTAACAAAATTTGCCCTGTTCCCAGGGCTAAAGCCAGCAAACTTTGAGTGGGTGAGTCCTCAGGAGAACTCATGGGTGTGGTGCGCTGCTAGCAGGTTACAAAGCAAGTGTCTGTGCAGCACCACTTCTTACCCCCACAGATGGCCTTGTGTTTATGCTGGGGGCAGGGGAGGAAAATGACACTTGCCAGCTTCTTCATTTTCAGAGAAGTCCCCCAGCATGCTGAAAAATCAGTATGAACATATCTGTCTCCCATTTTCTCCTGGCGCTGTATAAGCTGCCTCTCGGTGTGCAGGCGGCTGTCTCTTTAAGGGCAGCATCCCAGCTATCACTCGCCCTCCTGGCTAGCCCGGTGCTGAGTCAGCTGACTTTTAATGGTGCAGGTTCCAAGTCCCACAGATTATACAAAGCCATGGAATTCAGCCCCTCTGGTTTTCAAAGCCAAGTATTATGGGGATTAATCTTCCCAATGTATGCTCCCTGGTGCAAGAGTCTATGTCTCTGCTCTCTCCAGTGTGCAGCTCCCTCCCTCCTGTGGGCAGCTTTCCTTCAACTTCCTGATCTTCCTAACCTTTCAGATGCATCTTCTTTTCCATATTTACTTGTGGAGTTTGTTGTGCCAGCCTTTGGATCACTCTTTGTTTTATTTAGTTGGATGTGGATGATACCTAGTTGTAAACATTAGATGGGGAGAGTTCAGGGTTTATGCCCACCATTTTCCCAAGCTCTTTTGGGAAGTTCTTTTAAGAGCTTCTCAAGCTCTATCATAATTTTTAAACTTAATTGAATGTTACACTTAGGCCAGGTCCACTACCATCATGGCATACTGATGTCTCGGGTGCTATAGAAGCCTTACCACTCCCTCAAGAGTGGAGAGGGGGAAGTCCAACAATTTTCTTGTTTGTTTAAGTGACACTATAAGTGAAGTAAAATAATCTGTACTTTCTGAATAAATTACAGTTGCAAACATTTATATTTATACGGGTAGAAATAAGAGTTTTACTCCACTTTGTGAATGAGTTGGTACTCCTGCCCAAACTTGAAAACAAATCATGTGCCAGGAAAAATTAACAAAAAACGTTATAGGGAGATATTTTTCAGGGCTGCCATTAGCATCCCATGAGAGTTTAGGATGTAAACTTCATCTTCTGGAATGGCAAGAAGACTAAGTGGAGCACAGGCTGGATTTTGACGCCCTACTTAACCCTTGCTTGGTTGGACACCTTATTGTAGGATATGTCTGAATAACTGTGCAAGACAGTTCTGTTGATCATAAATGCTGCTCTCGGTGGCACATATGAGCTGAGTAACTTACATGTGCTGACTACCTCATGTATAGCTGGCTCCACCCATTATTCCATTTTCTCTGTACGACAACCACATGTGAAACAACTTATACAATGTTGGCAATGGCATCACCATTCTACATAAAGATTAAGGATTGGAGAGTCTATGTATATCACTCTAGTAATGACAGGTAAGTCGAGAATTGGATATATCTGTTCCCACATTCCTTCTCTTTCTTTAGACTGCTTTCTTAAACTTCTCTTAGTACATACATAATTACTACAAATAAGCAATAAAACTATTATAGCAGAGATACCTTGTGTTAGAACTTTGAGATTTTTGAAAGATTATTATTTTAACCTACAAGAGTAGAGAAAGATGGAGCCACTATAGGTCTCCTTAGATGAAGTATCTGACATAATAACCAACAGCTCCTTCACATTACTTGGCCTCTGAACCTTGATACTTTTCCCAAAAAGAGCAACAATAGCTAAAAATGTACCCATTTCTTAATCTGTATTTGAGTCTATTTTAAAAGTCATGTGACATTAGGCCATAGAAAAGTTGTGTTCTCTGTGAAGAATTAGGCCACATCAGGACACTGCACACTGATCCTGTGTTAATAATAAGGCAGTGGAGTCAATCAAATGAAATTTATATAAAAATAAATAGTACACAGTCTCCTTCTCCTAGAAAAACTCCATTTGGGATTAACCAAACAAATCAATTTAATATAACTGTCACCAAAGTCAGAACAATGTAGCATAAAATTTTTTGAGATGAAGTGATTTTTAAAAATTCACACAACAGGGGTGCCTGTTGGCTCAGTCAAATGTCTGACTCTTGATTTTGGCTCAGGTCATGATCTCATGATTAGTGAGATCAAGTCCTGCTTCAGACACTGTACTAACAGTGCCTGCACCTCCCCATCTTGTACTTGCTCTCTCTCTCTCTCTCTCTCTCTCAAACAAGTAAGTAAACATTTTAAAAATCCATACAACAAATCATTTATATATTATTGTATGTGTTTTAACACTTGTGGGTTACTTCCCTTCACACTCCATACCTAAATAAGAAGAAATTCAATATTTCTTTTAAATTTGAATAGAAAATCATTTTGAATTATAGGAGATATTTAAGTTAAATAAAAGGAAGATCCATTAATAATCAAGATGCTAAACACTGGACAGACAATGAAAACACTTGCTTTAAAAAAAAGTTATTTGAAGAATAAAAAACTTTCACCAGCATTTAAGAAGAGAATTAACATGCTTTGAAGTTTTCCATGAATTCTTGCCTAATATGCACTAGTCTGTTCACCTAGCAATATCATTCAATACAAGATTGTACATAATTTTCCTGATCTTTTTTACTTAAAGGCATTGGTATAATTTTATTTGAAAGGAAAACTAGTGGTGCCTTTTCTGAATGCCTGATATCTAAAATTTCATCGCACCCAACTGTGTTTGAGGTGAGGCCATTCACCCCTCCATACTGATCTCACTGGCACCTACAAGCAGAGTACCACACATTCTGAACTGCACTGGCCCAGTGGGGTTGTGTCACTATATAGGCTCACTGCTTTATTCAGTGTTTCTCCGTGATCCCTAACCTACCTGTCAGGCTCAAGCAGGAGTGGATCTGGGTGTGTATATCTAACAATGTGGGGACAACTGTGAGGTGCCTTGGAGAATATGGAACTAGGTTATAACATTGTCCACCAAGACAAGAGCTTAAAATGCAATTAACAATAATGAAAAATGACTCAGAGTGACTCAGAAGGAAAATGGAAACTATTGACATATCTAAAATAAGGACATATCCACTAAAAGGTAAGCACCCAGGTATCATCCAAGCAACAGGAGGTCTTAGCAAATGGCTAATCAAAATTTGATGAGAGGCACCTGGGTAGTTCAGTCAGCTATATGTCTGACTTCAGCCCAGGGCATGATCTCCCAGTCCATGAATTTGACCACCATGTCGGGCTCTGTGCTGACAGCTCAGAGCCTGGAACCTACTCCAATTCTGGGTCTCCATCTCTCCCTGCCTCTCCCCTGCTCACACTCTGTCTCTCTCTCTCTCTCTTAAAAGTAAATAAACATTTAAAAATTGTTTAACTTGATGAAAAAATGTTCAATCTCACTACTAATCGAATACATGAAATAAAAATGAGATACTGTTTTAAACTTATATTTAATTGCTAATGCTCAATATTTTTTTAGGGTAAGAAGGATGGGGAAATTTTATTAGAAAGTCTAGAATCAGGAGGTGTATTGTGAATATTGTCTTTACATTAGAGAAGACTGTCTCCCCTGACCCCAGGCAAAAAAAGCTTTTTTTCCCCCTGTTTTTATTTAAAGTTTTTTCTTTTTCTTTTCTTTTTTAATGCCAAGCATTTCCTGTGTTTTTTAAAATTTTTTTGTCAAATTGGTTTCCATATAACACCCAGTGCCCTTCCCACAAGTGCCCTCCTCCATGACCATCACCCCCTCTTTCCCCACTTCCAGCCCTCAGTTTGTTTTCAGTATGAGTCTCTCATGATTTGCCTCTCTCCCGCTCCCTAACTCTTTTTCCCCCTTCCCTTCCCCATGGTCCTCCATTAGGTTTCTCCTGTTAGACCTATGAGTGAAAACATATGTCCTTCTCCACCTGACTTATTTCACTTAGCATGATACCCTCGAGGTCCATCCACTTTGCTACAAATGGCCTCGGGGCGCCTGGGTGGCTCCATCGGTTAAGCTACAAATGGCCAGATTTCATTCTTTCTCATTGCCATGTAGTACTCCATTGTATATATAAACTACATCTTCTTGATCTATTCATCTGTTGATGGACATTTAGGCTCTTTCCATGATTTGGCTATTATTGAAAGTGCCACTATGAACATTCAGATACATGTGCCCCCATGCATCAGCATTTCTGTATCCCTTGGGTAAATCCCCAGCAGTGCTATTGCTGGGTGGGTCATAGGGGAGTTCTACTGATAGTTTTTTGAGGAGCTTCCACACTGTTTTCCAGAGCGGCTGTACCATTTTACATTCCCACCAACAGTGTAGGAGGGTGCCCGTCTCTCCACACCCTCACCAGCATCTATAGTCTCTTGATTTGCTCATTTTAGCCACTCTGACTGGCGTGAGGTGGTATCTCAGTGTGGTTTTGATTTGTATTTCCCTGATGATGTGTGATGCTGAGCATCATTTCATGTGTTTGTTGGCCATCTGGATGTCCTCTTTGGAGAAGTGTCTATTCATGTCTTCTGCCCATTTCTTCACTGGATTATTTATTTTTTGCGTGTGGAGGGAGTTGGTGAGTTCCTTGTAGATTTTTGGATACTAGCCTTATACCTGATATGTCATTTGCAACTATCTTTTCCCATTTTGTCAGTTGCCTGTTAGTTTTCTTGATTGTTTCCTTTGCAGTGCAGAAGCTGTTTTTCTTGATGAGGTCCCAATAGTTCATTTTGGTTCTTGATTCCCTTGCATTTGGGGATTTGTTGAGTAGGAAATTACTGCGGTTGAGGTCAAGGAGGCTATTTCCTGCTTTCTTCTTGAGGGTTTTGATAGTTTCCTGTCTCACATTCAGGTCCTTCAT
Organism: Suricata suricatta; assembly: GCF_006229205.1. Lineage (NCBI taxonomy): Eukaryota > Metazoa > Chordata > Mammalia > Carnivora > Herpestidae > Suricata > Suricata suricatta. Next base: position 54,663,450 of record NC_043701.1, on the reverse strand, counting down.
CCATTTTGAGCTTATTTTTGTGTATGGTGTAAGAGTGTGGTCTAGTTTCATTCTTCTGCATGTTATTGTCCACTTCTCCCAGCACCACCTGCTAAAAAAAAAAAAAACTGTCTTTTTTCCGTTGGATACTCTTTCCTGCTTTGTCAAAGATTAATTGGTCATACATTTGTGGGTCCAATTCTGGGTTCTCTATTCCATTGGTCTATGTGTCTGTTTTTGTGCCAATACCATACTGTCTTGCTGATGACAGCTTTGTAGTAGAGACTAAAGTCTGGGGTTGTGATGCCTCCCGTTTTGATTTTCTTCTTCAATATTACCTTGTCTATTCGAGGTTTTTTGTGGTTCCATATGAGTTTTAGGATAGTTTGTTGTAGCTTTGCGAAGAATGCTGGTGCAATTTTGATGAGGATTGCATTGAATGTGTAGATTGCTTTGGATAGTAATGACATTTTAACAATGTTTATTCTTCTGATCCATGAGCATGGAATGTTTTTCCATTACTTCGTGTCTTCTTCCATTTCTTTCATAAGTTTTCTATGGTTTTCATCATACAGGTCTTTTAAATCCTTGGTTAGGTTTATTTCTAGTATTTTATGTTTTTTCATGCAATTATGAATGGGATCAGTTTCTTGATTTCTCTTTCTGTTGCTTCATTATTGGTGTATAAGAATGCAACTGATTTCTGTGCGTCGATTTTGTACCCTGCGACTTTGCTGAATTCATGGATCAGTTCTAGTAAACTTCTGTTGGAGTTGGCTTTTCTCTGTAGAGTATCTTGTCATCTGTGAAAAGCGAAAGTTTGACTTCATCTTTGCTGATTTTGATACCTTTTATTTCCTTTTGTTGTCTGATTGCTGATGCTAGGACTTCCAGCACTATGTTAAACAATAGTGGTGAGAGTGGACACCCCTGTCGTGTTCCTGGGGGAAAGCTCTCAGTTTTTCCCCGTTGAGGATGATATTAGCTGTGGGCTTTTCATAAATTGCTTTTATAATGTTTAGGTAAGTTCCTTCTATCCCAACTTTCTCAAAGTTTTTTTTATAAAGAAAGGATGCTGTTTTTGTCAAATGCATTTTCTGCATCTATCTACAGGATCATATGGTTTTTATCTTTTTTTTGTTAAAGTGATGTATCACACTGATGGATTTGTGAATATTGAACCAGCCCTGTAACCCAGAAATGAATCCCACTTGATCATAATGGATGATACTTTTTATATGCTGTTGAATTCAATTTGCTAGTATCTTGTTGAGTATTTTTGGATCTGTTTTCATTAAGGATATTGGCCTGAATTTCTCTTTTTTTGTTGGATCTCGGTCTGGTTTGGGAATCAAAGTGATTCTGGCTTTGTAGAATGAGTTCAGAAGTTTTCCTTCTAATTCTTTTTTTTATTTAATAGTTTGAGTAGAATGGGTATTAACTCTGCTTTAAATGTCTGGTAGAATTCCCCTGGGAAGCCATCTGGCCCTGGGCACTTATTCATTGGGAGATTTTTGTTAACTGATTTGATTTCTTCACTGGTTATGGGTCTGTTCAGATTTTCTATCTCTTCCCATTTGAATTTTGGTAGTGCATGTATGTTTAGGAATTTGTCCATTTCTTCTAGATTGTCCAGTTTGTTGGTATATAGTTTTTCATAGTAATCTCTGATGATTCCTTATATTTCTAAGGGATTAGTTGTAAAAGATCCATTATAATTCATGATTTTGTCTATTTTTGTGTTCTCTCTTTTCTAAGGAGCCTGGCTAGAGGTTTATCAATTATGTTTATTTTTTCAAAAAACCAACTCTTGTTTTCATTGATCTGCTCAACTGTTTTGTTTTGGTTTTTGTTTTTTTTTTTTTTTGGATTCTATATCGTTTATTTCTTCCCTGATCTTTATTATTTCTCTTCTTTTGCTGGGTTTGGGTGCTCTTGCTGTTCCCCTTCTAGTTCCTTTAAGTGCTCTGTTAGATTTTGAATTTGTGCTTTTTCTAGTTTATTGAAATAGGCCTGAATTATAACATACTTTCCTCTTAGGACTGCCTTTGCTGCATCTCAGAGAGTTTGGATTGTTGTATTTTCATTTTCATTTGTTTCCATATATTTTTTAATTTCTTCTCTAATTGACTGGCCCAATCATTTATCAGTAGGGTGGTTTTTAACCTCCACATTTTTGGAGGTTTTCCAGACTTTTTCTTGTGATTGATTTCAAGTTTCATAGCATTGTGATCTGAAAGTGTGCATGATATAATCTCAATTTGTTTATATTTATGGAGGGCTGCTTTATGCCCCAGTATGTGATCTATCTTGGAGAATGTGCCATGCACACCCAAGAAGAAGGTGAATTTCCTAGCTTCAGGATGCAGAGTTCTAAATATATCTATCAATTCCATCTGTTTCAATATGTCATTCGGGTCCATTGTTTCTTTAGTGATTTTCTGTCAGGTTGATCTATCCACTGCTGTCAGTGGAGTATTAAAGTCCCCTGCAGTTAGCACGTTCTTATCAATAAGATTGTTTCTGTTTGTGAATAATTGTTTTATGTATTTGGATGCTCCTGAATTCGACGCATAGATGTTATAATTGTTAGCTCTTCCTGATGGAGAGACCCTGTAATTATTATATAATGTCCTTCTTCATCTTTTGTTACTGCCTTTAATTTAAAGTCCAGTTTGTCTGATATAAGTATGACTACTCTGGCTTTCTTTTGACTTCCAGTCGCACGATAGAAATTTCTCCATCCTCTTACTTTCAATCTGAAGGTGCCTTCAGGTTTAAAATGAGTCTCTTGTAGACAACAAATAGATGGATTTGGTTTTTTTATCCATTCTGCTGCCCTGTGTCATTTGGTTGAAGCATTCAGTCCATTTACATTCATATTCATATTGAAAAATGTGGATTTCGATTCATTGTGTTCTCTGTAGAATTCATGTTTGTAGTAGTGTCTCTGGTACCTTGTATTCCTTGCAACATTTCCCTCATAGAGTCCCTCAGGATTTCTTGTAGGGCTGGTTTGGTGGTCATGAATTCTCTCAATTTTTGTTTCTTTTGAACACCTTTATCTCTCCTTTTATTTTGAATGACAGGCTCTCTGGATAAAGGATTCTCGGCTGCATATTTTTTCTTTTCATCACATTGAGGATTTCCTGCCATTCTTTTCTGGCCTGCCACATTTCATTAGATAGGTCTGTAACTACTCTGATAGGTTTCCCTTTGTATGTTAGGGCCCTTTTATCCCTAGCTGCTTTCAGAATTCTCTCTTTATCTTTATATTTTGCCAGTTTCACTACGATATGTCATGCCGAAGGTCGATTCAAGTTGTGTCTTAAGGGGGCATCTTTGCACCTCTTGGATTTCATTATCTATTTCTTTCCCAGGTTCAGTAAGTTCTTGGCTATAATTTGATCAAGCACCCCTTCAGACCTATTTTTCTTTCTTCTTCAGGAATGCCTATGATACAGATATTTTTCTGTTTGATTTTATCACTCAGGTCTCAAATTCTCATTTCGTGCTCCTGTCTCAATTTCTCTCTCTTTTTCTAAGCTTCCTCTTTTGCTATAACTGTGTCTTCTAATTCACCTATTCTCCTCTCTGCCTCTTCAATCTGTGAGATGGCCACCTCCATTTTTTTATTCACCTCATTAATAGCCTTTTTTAACTCATCACAGCTATTTTGAAAGTCCCTAGTCTTTGTATATATAGCTTCTCTGATGTTTTTTTCAAGTCCAGGCATTAATTTTATGACAATTGTTTTTAAATTCTTGTTCAGTTATGTTGCTTAAATCTGTTTTGAGCATTTCTGTGGCTGTGACTTCCTCCTGAAATTTCTTTAGAGGAGAGTTCTTTTGTTTTGTCATTTTAGCTAGCTTTCTGTCTCTTGTCAGTTTTAAAAGCTCAATAGGTATTATGCACTATTAGTATTGATCTATTAAAGGAGGCTCATTGGCTGGCCAGGGCCTGTCATTTCAGGAAGTGTTCTTTTAATGGTGTCTTTCGGTTTCTCTTGTTGTGCCTTTGATTATTTTATTTCCCTATTCAGCGATATTTGGGACTCTCTACCATGCGTACCTTGGCTTGTTTCTTGGGGTAGCCCTGAGAAGGAAAACAGACAAGCACACAGGGAACAAAAGCATGCAAATGCACAGACAAATCAAACAAACAAGCAAACCAAATGGGGAAAGGAAGAAAAGGAAAGGAGAGGAAAGAAAAGAAAAGAAAGAAAAAAGGGGGGATAGCGACAACAAAAGATAATGGACAGTCTAAAAATGTATAACTAGCTGAGGGGAGAGATAAGAATGAGATAAGGGAGAATATATCTGGATGCAAGAGAAAAAAAGAGGAGGAAAAGAAAAAGGAAAAAAGAGAATTAAAAAATTTAAAAAGCAGCTTCCCCTTGTGATGGGCATGGTTTGCTGTAGGTAGGTCTCAGGGCTGCTCTCTGAGGCCCCCCTTGGTGGTTGCACAGAGAAGAATGGTGGCACCCCAAGCTCTGCTGGAACCAAGCTTTGCAAACCACTCTTTTGAGTCAGATCTTCCTGTGCCGCGGGCAAGCCAAGTTGTATTTTCCAAGCCCCGCCTCGCTTCAGAATCTTAGTCCATGCACTTTAATTACCACTGGAGATGAGTTGTACTTGTGCTGGTGGCCGGCTTTTTAGCCAGAATCTCATAGGGGGAGGAAGCTGTTTCTCTTGGCACCAACTGGGATTGGTGCCGCACCGCCCGAGATGAGGTGCGTTTGTTCAGGCGGCTGGCCTTCCAGCCACAGGGGAGGGGACTGTTTTTTTCCCTGGTGCCATCCAGGGTCAGCGCCAATTCCGCCGTGCCCAAGGAAGAATTCGCCGGCTATATGGGATGGGTTTCTCTCCCTGAGCCCAGGGAGTGACAATCTCTCTCTCTGTCCTGGGCTAAGTTCCTTTTCTCTTCTCTAGAGACAGTACTATGAGCGTTTTCAGTCTCTCTTTCTTTTCCTCTTATCTCTCCAGGGCTCCTCACGCTTTCCCTGTGTTGGACTGGAGCTCCCACCGCCTCTGCACCTCCAGGGCAGGCCTGTTTTTTAATTTCCCCAGTTCGCACTCACTCACCCAGGCGTCTTTAAGGTTGTCTTCTTTCTGGAGTCTGTATGTTCTCCTCCAACTCTTGCAGATTAGAGTATTGATGCTTCAGTCCTTCTCAGTTTGATAGATGTGGGTGGGCAAATATTACAGAGCTCACTACTTTTCCACCATCTTGCCTTTTCTGATAATGCTCAATATTTACAAGAGTTTTATGAAATGGTCAGGCTACATTTTCTGGTGGAAGTGTAAAGTGCTTTTTGGAAAGCAATGGAACCACAAGAAGAGAGAATCCTTAAAATATTTACATTTTCTGGGGCACCTATGTGACTCTGTCAGTTGAGCTTCCAACTCTTGACTTAGGTTCAGGTCATGATCTCAAGCTCCTGCACTGGGTTCCACGCTCAGCATGAAGATTCTTTTTCTTTCTGTCCCTTCTCCACTTGTGTGTGCACTTGCTCTCTCGCTCTCTCTCTCTCTAAAAAAGAAATTCATGTCTTCTAAGGAAGAGTATTGCAGTACTCATATCTTCTATGTCAAGAAGCCTATATCCTATCTATCTATCTGTCTACCAATCTAGGTTTACAGATAACAGAACCCCCAAAATAACAAAGGAAAATAACATAAATGTTATCTGCAAGGGAGGCTCCAAAACATGATACTTCAGCTGGACATTATCATCTAAAATAAAATTGAAATTGTGTCATTAGGGAGGAAAGGGAGAATGAGTATTGGGTAGGTAACCAGCAAGTTTTGCTCCCTTATCCTAGGGAGCAAAATTGAACTTCAACATAATTTTCAAAAAGCCATTCATTTTTAGGGAAAGGTCAAAATTTCCAAAATTTCAGAAATGTTTACAAATTACAAATCAATTCAATGATTCCATAAAACAAAGAATGTTATCAACAAAGATTTGATCATTGAACCTATGTGATTAATGTTAATTTTTAAAAATGAAGTTTTATTACATGATTATTTTGCTACATTACATACACTATTAAAATGTATACCCTCAAATGTGCATAAAAACATTCATAGAAGAATTTTTATATTTTTCTTCATTGTCTATATTTTCAATAATGAGCATATCTAAAATGTATGCTAAGAAAATTATGGACATTACTTTTTAAAACATTATAATTGATGACACATTTCCAGATTTTAGAAATAGGATCTCAAATTGGAGATTTCTCATGTTATTCCAAACAAAATTATATAAGGGACTAGACATAGACTGGAATATCTTTTAAATTTAAAGGGAAAGTCCTACAAACAGTAAATTGGGAAAAGCAGGTCACCTTCAGATGAACTAGAATGAGGCTGGCCACAGATGTTGTCTGTAATCATCATGCTCATCATCACTGACATTTACTGAGTACCTATTTGAACTCTAAGAACTTTTATTTGCTTCTCTAATACCTTATGAGGTAAATAGTATTGTTAGTTCTATTTATTTTACAAGGGACATGGAATATTGAAGGTTAAGTGATTTGCTCATTGTCTCACAGACTGTCAGTAATGGAGCTGAAATGGAAACCCAAGCAGTGTGGTCGCCCAAGGCCATATCTTTTCTACTTACATAGATAGAACTGTCAAGACAAACAAGACGTGATGCAAAGAAGTTATCGTTGATGTGTATTTCAGCAACTTCTCAAAGTCCTCCTCCAAATTGCCAAGATACTAATCACAATGAATTAAATAAGCAAAAATTATGCAACAGACTGGTAGTAGGCATCAAACCACCTAGAGTCTTAGAACTAAGAGTTTAAAACCAATAACTTCTGTAGCACCTGAATGGCTCAGTCCATTAAGCATCCAACTCTTGATCTCAGCTCAGGTCTTGATCTCAAGATTGTGAGTTCAAGCCCTGCATGGGGCTCTGCAATGGGCATGAAACCTATCTAAAATTAAATAAAACAAAACCAATAATCCCTAGTAGGATAGGATGGATGCTGAGAAGTTGAAATATTGGATTTCACTTACAAAGAGCAATTTTTGCTGATACATTTTTAGAAAGACATCATACCTGCCCATGGGGCCACATGTTAAACTGCATCATCAAGTGTGGTCTGCCTGGCTCATGAGAGGGGTTCAGTGGCAGTTCCTGGGCATGTCCCGTTGGAGATGGTTATCTCTTCCTGGGTTATACCCGACTTCTCAGTACCATTTGATATTTGTCTTTCAGCTGAAACTAAGATCTGCTTCAAATACTACCATGGCGTGAGTGGAGCCCTGCGAGCCACCACCCCGAGTGTCACGGTCAAAAACTCTGCAGCTCCTGTAAGTCCCATTTCTCCCTCTTTGGTCAGAGCTAACCCTGGTGCTTTTCCACTTTCCCATTTTGCTCGTGTGTGTGTGTGTGTGTGTGTGTGTGTGTGTGTATGCTGTAGTGCTAGATTATGATAGGTAGATAGACAGAAACACATCTCAAAATAGTGAGGAAGAATGAGATCCAAAGGCAAACTTCTTAAAATCACATCACTTTTTGTTTGAAGAATGTTAAGCTTAGATAGCGAGATGTTTCTAATAGACCAATGCTTAATATCAGTGAGTAACAAGTGTTTCATTGGAACACGTTTTTTAATTCCTTGCATTTAAGAATTTATATTTTCATATGTTTTAATTTCTTATTAGGCCCATAAATAAATATCTGGAATAGAATTTGTAATCTCAGACTGATTTTGGCTATAGAATGAGAAAATGGTAGGCCTAGAAAAGACCTGAATTTCTGGTTCTTTTTTCCTTTATATGAATGAAGAAGGTCCTGAGGTCACACAGTTAGCTAGTTGCAGACCAGGAATTAAAGTCATCTCTTTTGTTTCTTATTCTCTGGTTTTGCTAGATATTCTGGGAATAGAGACTGTCTTTTCCTAAATTACAGTCAAGTTTGTATCTCTATGGTGCTTCTTTTCTTGGTTCTCAATATATCTGATCAGCTGAAATCTACTTACAAGTGGCATTTTCTTTCCTTTTCACATTAATTAAAGATTACTCAGTGGAGGAGGCTGACCAAAAATCAGCAAGGCCTTTGTCAGGGTGGTATAAGTAAAAAAAAAGTTTGTTATTTCTATGTGAAAAAAAGAGAAATCAAGAAAACTTGAAATGAAATATGAATTACTCAGAAGGAACTTTGCCTCTAAAAGATGCCATTTGTTGTTTCACAAGTCAGTCCTTCAGTGTGCAGAGGATGAGTGAGTTGAGTCTGCCTCCTTCCAGAGTGCAGAACTGGACCCTGGCCAGGGAAGGTGTCCCAGGGCTCCCTGTCAGGGAACACATAGCAGGAGGTAGCGTGAAAGGGGAAGGACCATCCGCACCTCTGACCCACTGTACCATTTTCCCCTACACTAACCAGGCAGATTGGAGAGTGATGTTGCCATTTTACTGGGTAGACCAGGAAGGTAAGTGTGGCAATTTGGGAAAGTATCCCCAGGGTGCCAGACCCTCCTCTCTGGGCCCATTGTGTGTGGGAAATCCTCAAAAAAGGGTGCCTGGAAAAGCGAAGAGTCCCTGACACAAGCATCCAATTATCGAGGCAGTAGCATCAGCCACATTAAGGCATCAAAGCTGAAGCTGGGGCTGCATTGAACCGGAGGCAAACTGGATGAAGTGGGGAGGCATGGAACACACAGCAGACAGAATAGAAAAGAGGCTGGAAGTGGAGTCTGCTGACTCGGGAAAAGCCTTTCAAGTGCAAGGTTGGCTGGCCTTTGCCACAGCACAGCAGGTCATGCAGTGAGGCAGCTTCTCTCCGACACACTGATTTCTCAGCCAGGATGGACCATGCCCAGTGATGGACAAGCCGTTTGGCTCAAGGCTGGAGTGGGAGAGGAGGAGAGCGCCTCATCTGCTACTGCTCAGAGTGGTGCTGTGAGCGAGCATGGCCAGCCCTGCAATCTTTAGGTAAGCCCTTGTTGAAGAAGGCTCTCTGGAGCATTTGGCTTCTCTGAACTCGGCCTACTGGGGACTCCAGGTGTAATCTGTTTCTCAGACCAGTGCAAACTGTGATCACATCATCACGGAGGTGTAAACCTAAAAGAAAACTAGGTGCCAGCTACCTGGAATCCGGCCTATATGGTGCAGTAGACAAGCTTTACAAAACAGGATAAACTGTCAACAACCGGTCTTTCCAGGGACTGCCAGCAAGAAACAAAGATGATGTCTGAGAAGAGGAAACATCCTATAAGCTGCTTCAACTTGCTATTTGACAGGAACGTTCAGGAGATTGCATTGATTCCGAGTCAGCCCTATCCTCACTGTTGTTATGTAACCTATGCCACCAGTGCCTGTACTTCAATCTCAGACACCTGGGAATACTTGGACACGTTGCCGTCATCCTGATAGCCATCTCCATAACGATTTTCTTACGTAAATCAGCAGACACTTGGGGTGATGCGTTTATGTATATTCCACAGACAACTTTTGTTTCTCTTCTTAATTCCCACATGGGAATGCCAGATCATCAGGCCGAGCGATGCCCTGGACAGAGAGAAGTCCTCCCGCTGCCATGTTGGAGTCCTTTGCAGAAGGAGCATGGATTTTCCTGCAGACAGTATTTCCTGCAGTTGGGTTTTGTAATAGTTAAACTAGTGGCTCTTACAGCACAGTGTACACTTTAGAGGAGCTTCACTTGTCTTATTTTAGGTGATTCACAGCACATCTGTGAGATAGGCGGGAAGTGCCATTTTGGTTATGTGACCATTTGGCTATCTGGTGATGGAGCTGGATCAAATCTCAGTTTAGTTACTGATACAATCCAGCAGACTTCTGGGTTAAATAAGTATTTGCAGTCTGGTCTAAGGACTTGTGCACACTGTTTCTAAGGGGGAAATGCTATTCAAGTTTCCCAAAATCATTTTGCTGATAAACTTTGGCTATCCATTTTTAAACTGAGGATTTCTGGTTCTGCACCAATCTCTTATAAAAAGTTGGCTGTCAGTTGCTTTTATGTCATACCCCAAGGGTCACTGAGTTAGTTGGTGACAAAAAAGTATGCTAAAAGTACAATTCTTTGAAAAGGAGGAAAAGATATCAAATGCCCCTTTAATGTACAATCAGCACTTTGATGTTTGAGCACAGAAGAGTCTCAATGTTTTCATTCTTTTTCTCAATCCCGAATTCTCCTTATCCTTTATCTTTGTCTTACTAAAAATTATTGAGGTCCCAGTTACATATTTTTAAAGTTTATTTATTTATTTTGAGAGCGAGAGCAGGGGAGAGGAAGAGGGAGAGAATCCCAAGCAGGCTCCCCATTGTCAGTGCAGTGGGGCTCAAACTCATGAACCATGAGATCATGACCTGAGCCAAAACCAAGAGTTGAACACTTAACTGACTATGCCACTCAGGGGCCCCAGGGGCCCAGTTATAAAAAGAGGTTGTCACCTATTTTTATCTTTCCAAGTCTCTCATTTATGTATTAATCCTGTTTATCAGAAACTACGATGAGTGAAGGGGTAGAGAAATAATGAAATGTAAGTCCTCGCATTGGGAACTCATGGTTATTCTATGATAGATTATAAATATTGTTTGAAATGTTCAGTACTGGGGTGTAAAAACCCACTGTGCAGGTGTATGGAGAAAGTGGCGAGAAGGTGCCCCGAGCAGCTGGGAAGGCGTTCAGAGGAGGTGGCATGCGAGCAACATGAATGGGATTCACCAGGCCTGGGAGGAAGTAAGGTGCTGGCAGAAGGGACGGCAGGTGCAGGAGCGTATGGGGGTATGGGTGCTGCAGGCCTGGAAGGGAAGGAGACCTAGTGTGTGTTAGGTCTAAAGAACACATGACTTACTTAATTTTCACCATACGTCACCCTGCACTTTGCTTTTCATACTGTTTGAACGTCACTGGGAGCACCTCACGTATGTTTTCTATTTTATTTCTGTTTTCTGTAGAAAATTGTGCTCAAAATAAGCCCTTCTCCCAGTACTTTTGTTACCTTACCCTTGCATTACAGTCTCTTTTAGAAGCCTCGTGATATTTTTTTCCTCTCTCTCTTCATACATCGAAGACAGAAATCTCTCCATACCTACAATTTGCCAAAAGACAGGAAAGGTAAATTGTCCTTAGCTCAGCACACTGTGAGTTTTCCAGCTTTTCCCTTCAGGTCTGTGCTTCCGCAATAGGTTTTCAATCTGCCCTTCCCTCTTTGTGGACCAAGCAAGCATCCTCTAGTGGGGGCTGCTGGAAGAGAGAGAGAGCTCTCCTTCTGCTTGCTGGGTTCTCTACAGGAGTAAGAATCTGATGCAGCTGGGAGCTGTTCTTGGTGTATGTTCAGAGCCCTGAGCATACTGCTCCCCACACCTACTTTCCAGGACTTTCCCTGAAGAGTGTTTGTGTTCCTTCATTCCCAGCAGTGCAAAGGCCTGGAGACTGTAGCCTCTGAATGTAGAAAATAAGTAGCTGTTGGAAGAATAACTATGGTAGGATCAGGAGGCAGGGTCCAGGGAATTAGGGAAGGGCCAGCAGAGTGAGGGGCAGGCAGAGGATGTTATGTCCCCCTTATCTGGGGCCTGCTGTAGATGGCTCCCCAGATTTACATTTAGACCAGGAATTTATTTCTTAATGTCTATTTGTTTGTTTGTTTGTTTGTTTGTTTGTTTAGAGAGCATGTGTGAGTGGGAGAAGGGCAGAGAGAGAGGGAGGGAGAGAATCCCAAGCAGGCTCTGCACTATTAGCACAGAGCCTGATGTGGGGCTCAATCCTAGGACTGTGAGTTTATGACCTGACCTAAATAAGAGTTAGACACTCAACCAACCAAACCAACCATCCAAGCACCCTGACCAAGAATGTATTTCTTGCTCAGTCTTCATCAAAATTTCAATTTGTGGAAATTCCATAAGAATTTTGTAATTCTGGATTGTTCGTATCCTTAATCCACATTGCTATTGTCTAGCTACCTATTAGCTTTTTCAATGAGGGATTGAAGTGAACATATCCATATCTGCTCCATCTTCTAGCACTTTGATCCAGGGCCTCTGCAACCAAGATTTTGATAATAATTGTACAGCAGAAAGTTCAAAGCAAAGCTCTCTGCCAAAACATTTAAATATCTTTCCATAAGTTCATGTTCACAGATTTATTTGCTTTGTCAGACTCCTAAAGAGTTCAAAAAATCAACTCAGTAGGCCATTTCTCTGGGAATGTAGGCTAAGTTAGTACTCTAAAATAAGATAAGGTTGAGATTTTCCTTCACAGACAGTCTGGGTCTCCTGCAATGAACAAATATGTCAAAAGCACCCAAAGCCTAAGCCATTAAACTTGGTTCTAGAAATATTTGTCTTGGGAATTTTAAAAGCAGATTTTTCATTTAAAAAATAATTAAAAATAACTATAGAACAGCTCCATTCAGTTACCAAACCTTCTAGAAAACACTCTGGCCAAATCAGTTGCAAAATTAACTCATAGGCAACTGACTCATGAGACCAACTGTCAAGAACTGCTAGACATAAGCTGATACTTTGGAAGGCACCTTGGTTTATAGTAAATGATCTTGTGGTTTATGTGTGCAGAGATTAGGTGGCAAGCCTAGTTGTGGATTGAAGTCATTCGTGATAAGCACCAATTGCAATGTATCATCAGTTTGGGGTGAAGGTCTCCCAGTTTACCAAAGGGCCCCTTCATTCTGTGTGTCCACATGGAGGCTCAGCTTCACCTTCAAAGTACCCACAAAATTAATACTGGAGCACAGAGTTTATCCCTCCTTGTTAACTGGGGTGGACGGTACTGCCCTGCTAGAGAGACCCTGGCATTGGATCCAGGAGAGACCAGGCAGAGGTTTTTACAGCCCCCAGGCACAGCAGCCTTGAGGAAATCTTAGGATGGAAGGCAACAGGACCTTCTAAGGATGTAGTCAGAATTGAGCCATCTGTGGTCTCACCAGATTGGTGCCTTGCAGTCATGTTCTTAAATCTGCCCTCATTTCCAGTTCTGATTCTGGAAACCTGGCCCCATGACATTTTGGGAAGGTGACATGATGTTTATTTTATGACTTGTATTCTTTAATAGCCATAGGAGCCTTTTGCAAATTAATTGTTTTGTTTTCTCACTAACACATCCATAATTTATTTTTGTAGCATGTCACAAGTACCTATCCAACCAGGCACTTAAAAGAGATCCTCTTTCCCCAGAAACCACTCCCACCTCCTCAGCACCAACCCCTAAATATATGCAGCACCTTGATTCCTCAGTCTTGGAGGTCTGCTCAGAACATCATTATTTTGTACATCTTTGTGTAGCCTATGGTTTCAATCATTAATTTATTCAGTTATTGACTTAGCAGTGATCTCCTCTATGATCCTTTATCCTGGTCATACAAAACTGAGCAGGGTAACTTGCCATCCTCATGAAGCCATCTGCCTGAGATGGGGTTGAGTAGTGAAGGGAGACAAACAAGAAAACGATAACAACAAAGGACTCTTCAAAGTCCCGTGGGACTGGACATGTAGGGCTCTATGGGAGGACTAACATGGGCAGGCCCAGAACATCATGGAAAGCTTTCTAAATGGAACAGACCAAATCATAGCCCGGATTCCTGATCAGGTTCTGTATTTTTTTCTGTGCTAAATTACCCAAGTGTAGGAGCATGTTATTCACATGTGTATCTTCAGCAGAAGTCCCTTGAGGTTCCCATTACCTAAAGCAGGGGAACATTTAATGTATCTTTTTCTTTCAGTGCTTCTTTTTGAGAGAAAATGCAAGCATAAGCAAGGGAGGGGCAGAGAAAGGAGACAGAATCTGGAGCAGACTCCAGGCTCCTAGCTGTCAGCAAAGAGCCTGATGCGAGACTTCAACTCATGAGCAATGAGATCATGACCTGAGTGAAAGTCAGATGTTTAACTGACTGAGCCACCTAGGTACCCAAAACAGCAGAACATTTAGACATTTGTGTTTTGGGTAACACATTAGATGGATTCATTCTCATAGAAAAGAAATAAGAGAAAGAGAGATCACAGCCACACCAAGCATCTTCTTTCAGAGAATCTACCCATACCCTGCCACCTTTGTACCTCTTTAAAAAGCACCCTGGGGGCACCTGGATGGTTCAATTAGTTGAGTCTGACTCCGGCTCAGGCCATGATCTCACGGTTTGTGGGTTCAAGCCCTACGTCGGGCTCTCTGCTGACAGCTCAGACAGAGCCTGGAGCCTGTTTCAGATTCTGTGTCTCCCTCTTTCTCACCCCCACTCAAAAAATAAATACATGTTAAAAAATTAAAAGGCACCCTGAAAGTTTGGATTCCATTCTGGCCCAACATTAAGAAATTTGTTCTACTTCAGGGGAAAAGATTCAGAGCTTATTCTAAAGTAGAATTTTGGGGTCTTGAGTCTGGAGGTGGTGTTTCCTGATCATGTTCCTCCACCAGCTTTGTTTCAGCTACCTTTGCATAGGGATGGTTTTCATCCTTCATTTCTGGGGTGTGGGAAGCAGAGTGCCAAATCCTATTCTGTGATTACCAATGGTTAATTCCAAACCTTCTCTTAAATTTTCATTTTCCATAGAAACCACATTTGAAAATACTTAGACACATTTCACTAGTGGAAAGTGGAAATCCTCTCTATGTTTTTAAGAGCCACTGTTCTCACACTGAGGTGGAGATATCTGTGAAGCCCTGGTGCTGTATTGAATGTGTTCATGCATGTCCTAGGGGTGGATCCAAGGCATTCATCCCATTCTGCACAGGGTTCCTGGTCCCAGAAAGCTTATGTGTCACTGTTAGAGAAAACACCAATATCACTCTTTGCTGATATAAAGACCTAATTTGTCAGGCTCTGTACTGTTAAAAGTCTATTTTTGCCTTTATTGGAGCAAACACCCTAGTCTGTGGCAACCCTGTGTAAAGCAAGGAATGTTCTTCATGAAAGGAACCAGATAGTGAATATCTAGATAAGAGACCCAGACCTAGAAAGGTGAGACACCCAGACCTAGAAAAGAGATGAATCTAGACATGAGTATACCCAGTGAGCCTGATACAGAAGGACATGAAAATTAAATGAAGCCTTCTTAATCAGAAGACTTTATTCTTCTTTTGCAACAGGATATAAATGCTGACTTCCCAGAGATTAGAGGCCAGGAGCTTGGCACAGAGTAGACAAATTAAAAAGTATTTGTTCTTTCCAAAACAAGCAAAATGGATGAATTCATAGTGAAGTCTTTCAAATGACTGAAGCATAAATAAATCTGATGTAATTTAAACATTCTAGAGCAAAAAGAAAGAAAAAAACCTTCTAAATAATTTTCTGTACTCACCATAGATAGCATTGAAACTAGAACTGTCAAAGTTAGTACTAAAATAGAAATTGATAGGTCAATCTTGCTGGTGAATATAAATATAAAACCTTAAGCTAAATCTAGGAAAGTAGATTTCAAAATACAATAAAATAAAATGTTATGCCCTGGTTGCCTCAATATACAGAAAGTTATTATTACAACTTACTATATTAATAGAAAATCATGTCATCCTTTCCATAGATCCAAAAAGAACATCCATCTGACAATTCTTTCTCCTAGTAATCCCACTGGCTTCTACTTTCATAGCAATGCTGAGTATTCGTGGTATTACTAGTGGTATTACTAGCAGTCTCTTTGTTTTGTCCCCAACGCTAGTGAAACTGTTTCTAATAGTTCCCCAGTAAACATGGGTAAGAAATGAAGATTCAATATTGGGAAGAGAGATGAAATTAACATCACTTATAAATAACTTGATTATATTGCCCAAACTGATTGAAACCCTTAGAAACAATAAATTATTTCTAATATGTAAGAATTAATAACGCTACCATAAGCAAACATTTTTTTAAATAATGGCAAAATTTTTTAAATTTTAGATTAACCAAAAAAAATTAAAATATCTTAATAAGAAATGTGCAGGACCATGATCTCAAAGAGATGTCTGCACTCACATGTTCATTGCATCGTTATTCACGATAGCCAAGATATGAAAGCAACCTAAGTGTCAGTCAATGGATAAATGGATGAAGACAATCTCTCCCTCTCTCTCTCTCTCTCTCTCTCTCTCTCACACACACACACACACACACACACACACACACACTATTATTCAGCCATGAGGAAGAAGGAAATCCCTCCATCTGTGACAGCATAGATGGACCTTGAAGGCATCATGCTAGTAAGATGAGTCAGATAGAGAAAGACAAATACTGTATGATTTCATGAGTGGAATCTAAAAAATTTGAACTCACACACTGTTGTATGTCAATTATATATCAATAAGGGTAGAAAAATTGTGCAGGACCAGTTTAATGAAAAATTTACAACTGTTGAAAGATATAGAAGATTTGAATATATGCCAAGATAAACCACATCTTTGTTTCAGAAGCTCAGTATTTAAACTATGTAAATTCTCTGTAAATTAATATATAAATTCAACACAACTTCAATTAAAATATAAATGGGATGCTTTTGACAGCATTTTGACCCTAGCTTCATCAGAACCAATATGTGAGAAAAGTTATATGGTTTAGGAAAATGAAAATAGTGAGGAAAGATTAGCTTGCCAGAAATTGAAATGTGCTATGAAGCTATAATAATCAAAATAGTTGATGAGGAAAGAGACTAGCAAAACAATGGAAAAGAAGAGAGTAAGGAAATAGACCTCAGGATATTGGGAACTTTAATTAACAGTTAAGGTAATATTTAAAATCATTGTGGGAAAGAAACATTTAATGATAGAGAACAAACTGAGGGTTGATGGAGGGATGTGGGTGGGGGATGGGCCAGATGAATGATGAGTATTAAGAAAGGCATTTGTGATGTGCACTGGGTGTTGTATGTAAGTGATGAATCGCTGAATTCTACTTCTGCACTGTATGTTAACTAACTAAAACTTAAATAAAAGAAATCACTGTGTGAGAGATTTTACCATATATGGTATTATGTCAGCAAAACAAACTATTGAAAATGTATATATACACCAATCCCTCTTATTATCCCTAATTCCTTTTTTATGAAGGGATAGAAGTTTTCAGTTTAAAAGAAAAAAATATAAAACTTCTAGTAAGAAAGCATGGATACATAATTTGAAATCCTGGAGAGGAATAGTTCTTTCTAATCAGAACACAAAACCCAAAGCCATAAAGGGAAAGTACCAATAAACTGCATTAGATACATTTAAAAAAATATGAATGGAAAAAACTCTAACAAGGAAAAAGTAGAAAATAAAAAGAAGAAAGGAAATTGATGAAAAAATCAGGCAAAAATTAACTTCCTTAATTTACATAAAACTCATTTATATTGTTAAATAAAAGACAATCAAATCAAATCATTTTAGAAAAAGGCAAAGAACCTGAAGTCAATTTTTAGGAGGAAAAATACATTGCCAGTAAATACATGAAAAAAAATACTCCATCAAAAGAATGTGAAGACAGTCACACTGGGAGAAAATATTTGGAAAAGATACATCTGATAAAGAACGGTTATCTAAAATATTCAAATAACTCTTAAAATCAGCAATAAGAAAATGAACAACCCAATTTAAAAATGGGCTAACGATCTGTACAGACACCTAACCAAGGAAGATACACAGATGGAAAATATACACATGAAAAAATGCTCCACATCATATGTCCACAGGGAAATGCAAATTAAAACAAGGAGATGCCACTACATGCCTACCAGAATAGCTAAATCCAGACCCTGACAACACAAAATGCTGGCCAGGATGTGGAGTAAAAGGAATTCTCATTCAGTGCTAGAGGGAGTGCCAAGTGGTACAGTTTGGAAGACAGTTTGGTAGTTTCTTACAAAACCAAACATACTCTTACCATATGATCCAGTGATCACACTCCTTAGTGTTTACCCAAAAAGTTGAAAACTTAAGTCCATACAAAAACCTACACACAGATGTTTATTGCAGATTTATTCATAATTGCCAAAACTTGGAAGTAACTATGATGTCTTTCAATAGGTGATTGGATAAATAAACTATGGTACATCAAGACCATAGGATATTATTATGAGTGATCAAGCTATGGGAAAACATCAAGAAATCTCAAATACATGTTACTAAGTGAAAAAAGCCAATCTGTAAATATCGAATACTGTATGATTCCAAATATACAGTATCCTGGAAAGGCAAAACCATAGAGACAGTAAAAAGATGAATGGTTGCCAAAGATAGTGGGGAGGGAGGGATGAACAGAAGATGCACAGAGGATTTTGAGTGAAAGTGTGCCATACAGTATTATAATGGCGGGTACACACATGTTATTATACATTTGTTCAAACCCATAAAATATACACCACCAAGAGTGAGCCCCAATGTAAACCAGAGACTTTGGGTAATAATGACTTAACGTATAGGTTCATATATTGTAACAAAGATGGAAAATGTTGGTGATGGGGGAGGATGCGTGTGAGTAGGGGCAGGGGATATATGGGAGACTTCTGTACTTCCTGCTCAGGTTTACTGTGAACCTAAAACTGCTCTTAAAAATGTCAGTTAAAAAAAAAGAGATGCTCCAATCAGAAAGCAAAAGTTAAAAAGTGTAATGGTACTCAGAAATGAAGAGGGTATGAAAGAAGCATGTGTACACTATTCCATCCATTTTACTCCACTTATGTAATTTTTTATTAATAGTTAAAAAGATAAATACAAAATTATTTTCAGGAAAAAATGATAAGAAGTGAATAACAGTGGTGACCTTTGAGGATTTTACCTGTGTATATTTTCCAACAATGGATTCCTTTCCTTTTTTTCTGTTTATACTCCCCAACAATAGATTACTTTTTTAAAAAGCAACAGGAGTTATCAAAATAGTGAGATTGTGAAATTTTATGTTTTCATCATAGTTGTTTTGCCATTTTAAAATCAATATTTTTTAACAAAAAGACCAATTGCATCAAAAAAAAAAAATGTTCCCTTTCCTCCCTTCCCATTTCCTTCCCAGGACTGGGCTGGCTAAATCTGGATACCAAAACATTTGTAGATTTGCAATTCAATCCATGATGTGAAGGGAAGGAATATCTCCCAGCACATGTTGACAAAAAAGCACTAAAACCACTGGTCAGATCCACCTTTTCCACAGCTGGAAGCAGATGTCCTCTGCCCACTTTAGTTTGCCCTACTTCCTCCACCTCCGTCCCTACAGGAATGATAGATAAACAGAAAAAAGGCAAAAACAAACAAACAAAAAAAAACAAAAAAAAAAAACCCAACCATGATCAATTATTAAAACCATAGGCAAAGCCAGATATCAAAAGGAATTTCTGGTGGTGACAGTGGCACTGGATGCCCCAGGCTTGAAGGGAGAAAAGCTAGAGGCAAAGCAGTTGGTGGCACTGGGGACTCTGTGGTCACCATCCCCCCACACACTGTAGGTAAGTGATGTGTGTGCTGCTGATGCAGTTTGGTGTCATTTTTCCTGCCTTGAAACATGCTAATTTTAATTTGCCTGTATATAAAAATACAAATGTGCATAAAATAGCCCATTTCACAGAGAACAGCTGGTGTACTTCATTTAAATTTTTTAAAAAGCTTTTATTGTGCTAAAATATATATAACATAAAATTTACCATTTTAACCATTTTAAGCACACGTTTAACTATGTTTAAGCATATAATTCAGTATCATTAATTACATTCACATGGTTACACATCTATCACCACCGTCCATCGTCAGAACTTTAACATCATCCCAAACTGAAACTCTCTCCCCATTAAATAACTACTCCCCTTTCCCCCTCCCTAGCCTAGTCACTGGAAACTACCACTGACTTACTGTCTTTATGAATTAACTACTCTAGATATCTCATATAGGTGGAATCATTCAGTACTTGTCCATTTATGATTGACTTGTTTCACTTAGCATAATGTCTTCAATGTCCATATTATAGCATGTATCAGAATTTCCTCCCTTTTTAAGGCTGAGCAATTTTTCATTATAGTTATATACCACATTTTTTAATAGTTTATTTTCAAATTGGTTTCCATAATACACCCAGTGCTTCCCCCACATTTTGTTTTTCCCTTCATCATCCATTGATGGACACTTGAGCTGTTTGGCATAGATATTTTTAGGGGGAATTGATATTGGTGTTTGAGACAGGAAAATTAAGTTGTTGCGTTTCTTGTACTGAAGGATGTTACTCATTATCTTTCAAAAGTTTTCTGTAGTTCAGGGCACCTGGGTGGCTCAGTCAGTTAAGTGTCCAACTTCAGCTTAGGTCATGATCTCATGGTTCGTGGGTTCAAGCCCCACATTGGGTTTGGTGCTGACAGCTCAGAGCCTGGAGCCTGCTGCAGATTCTGTGTTTCTGTCTCTCTCTGCACTTCCCCCGCTTGCACTGTGTCTCTGTCTCTCAAAACTAAATAAATGTTAAAAAATAAAAAATAAAAAAATAAACCACAGGTTTAAAAAAGTTTTCTGTAGTTCAAATGAAGAGAAACATTAAGGAAACTCACAGTGTTTGGCTCCTTCTGAAATATATTCAATGTAATCAACAGAATAAAATTTTAGAAAATTTCACTTGTGTTCTCAGTGCAATCCACAATAACACTGTATCTTTGAAACTTAGTAAGAGAACGATGAAAAGGATAGCTAGGAGATAATGGGGCAGCTTTGAACAGCTGGTGCCGATGCCTGGCACAGAGGCTACCCAAAAGGGAATCACTGAGTTAGAAGATAAACTAAGAAAATTCACCTGAAACCCAGTGGAAATAAGAGATGAAAATAGACAATAAAAAAGATATAGAGATCAAATCAAGCAACAATAGGAATCCACCCAAAAAAATTACCAATGAAATAAAAGATAAAAACATTTTATTTTTTTAATATAATTTATTGTCAAATTGGCCTCATAAAACACCCAGTCCTCATCCAAACAAGTGCTCTCCTCAATGCCCATCACCCACTTTCTCCTCTCCCCACCCTCCATCAACCCTCAGTTTGTTCTCTGTATTTAAGAGTCTCTTATGGTTTGCCTCCCTCTCTCACTGTTTATAACTTTTTCCTCCTTCCCTTCCCCTGTGATCTTCTGCTAAGTTTCTCAAGATCAACATATGAGTGAAAACATATGATGATATCTGTCTTTCTCTGACTTATTTCACTTAGCATAATACCCTCCAGTTCCATCCATGTTGCTGCAAATGGTAGGAATCCATTCTTTCTCATTGCCAAGTAGTATTCCATGGTATATATAAACCACATCTTCTTTATCCATTCATCAGTTGATGGATATTTAGTTTCTTTCCATAATTTGGCTATTGTTGAAAGCAGTGCTATAAACATTGGGGGTACATGTGCCCCTATGAATCAGCACTCCTGTATCCCTTGGGTAAATTCCTAGCAGTGCTATTTTGCTGAGTCATAGGGTAGTTCTATTTTTAATTTTTTGAGGAAACTCCAGACTGTTTTCCAGAGGCATAGACAAAAATAAACTCAAAATGGATGAAAGACCTGAATGTGAGACAGGAAACCATCAAAACCCTAGAGGAGAAAGCAGACAACAACTTCTTTGACCTTACCTGCAGCAATTTCTTACTTGACACATCTCCAAAGGCAAGGGAATTAAAAGCAAAACTGAACTATTGGGACCTCATCAAGATAAAAAGCTTCTGCACTGCAAAGGAAACAATCAACAAAACTAAAAGTCCACTGACAGAATGGGAAAAGATATTTGCAAGTGACATAATAGATAAAGGGCTAGTATCCAAAATCAAAAAGAACTCACCAAACTCCACACCCAAAAACCATTTTCTGATCTTAAAAAAATACACTTTAACCAAACATTTAAAGTCCTAATCATACGTCAGAGATCTGTTGCCGGAGTTCAGCTCCAGCAGGTCCAGAGTTCCCCTGAAGGATGGACGGTGTCAGCGAGAGAGTGAGAGAGCCTCAAGTTTCTTTCTGGTCACCAAACATCTCTGGCAGGTGTCTCTGCCCTGTCTGGTTCTCAAGCTTTATTTATGGCAAAAGGTACAAGGACCAAAAGAGCAGTAAATGATTTCTCATAAATAAGTTTTACAATTTTCCAGGACATGGGTTCTGCAAAAGTTATAATTCTAGTAGTAATTGTTGTCATAAAAAAAAACTTAGCAACAGATACTCATGTTGTCATAGGTATTTTTTATAAAACCTCAGGTCTAGCCTTAAGGAAGTGACCTTTAACCAAGAGGCAAATACTGTTTAGTAAAGGTCAGTTTTTTATGAGTAAGTGTCATTAGGCTGTTTATAACTCTAAGAGAAAGTTCCCAGAAAAACAGGTTCTCAGGAGACATAATGCCTGCTCTTAAAATCCCAAAGGTGATTGATGTATTTTATTGCAGTAGTGACTTTTACAAAGGCGTCCAGGCCCAGAAGGTAGTCAGTTATCAGTTAATTGTTTAAGGGAAAATTATATATTGCATTAGGGTGTATCTAGTTTACTCATCTTTTCCCTGACCAGGTGCAGTCACACCTCAGGGACAGGGCAGGGGGACAGGCCACGCCTGACACTAATCAGCAAAGCACTCTGAGGTTTGGTGCCCAAGCAAAAATGAAAAGTTTCAAGAGGGTAGATTTTAGAAGCTATCTGGGGGCAAGAGACTGTGCAAACTTGCCGTACCCTCACCAGGAATTTTCACTCTACTGGTGAGTTCAAGTAGCTCCCAACAATCTGTAACTTATATAATAAAATCATATATATGTTCATGGCAGAAAATGTACTTAGCACATAAATAAGAAGAAAAATGATAATCCAACACTCAGCAAGCCTCTGGAACTATATCTGGAAGAAGTTTCAAACTGAAGAATTCTATAAACAAACAAGAAAACCTTTCAGGATACTTGGAAGAAAAAACAAAAACCAAGACACTTTTGAGTGATCTCTGTCAAGCACTAATGATGGCAAGATGATTAGTTAAAGGAAACAGTTTGTTTTCTACTGTATCAGCTGCCAAAGATGTGTGAAGACAAGGAAAGACAGATAGTCTCAAGCATATAAGACAGAAATTACCCAAACAACAGAGATGCAATTTCAGGTTTGAGGAAATTGTGGATGAAAATGAATGAGGAAATAGTTAGCTAAGCTATAAAGAGATAGAGAAAATAATTGTGAGGTTATGTTATTGTTTTATTATTCAAATATATATTGTATGGTTTATTGCCTGAATGGGTTAAACAAAAAATACTTTAACCTTAACAATCAAAAAGGCATCCTGAAAAACTCTTAAAAAGAAAAGCACAACTCAGTATCAAGACTGGCTATGGTAAGGAATACTTGTTTAAACCAAAAAGTCAGTGTTATACTTCTTGAGGTGCAGAGGGACTTCGGTGGGGCTTTTACTCACCACGAACCTCACAGAGGCAGGTGTCCATAGGAGCAGATTGTACACAGAGGTCTTATCCAATCATGTTGGAAATGTAAATACTATGTTGAATCCATCGAAATACACCTTTATATGTCCATGAGCTTCACTTCTAGTTTATGACTGATTTATAAGGGCTCTTAAACAGCATTGAGGACTAACATGGTGACTATATTAGTGGACAGGATCACAAAATACCACAGATAGCATGGCTTAAGTGACAGACATTAATTTTCTCACAGTTCTGAAGGCTAGAAGTCCTAGAGCAAGGGTTTGGCAAGTTTGGTTTCTCCTGAGTCCTCTCTCTTTGGCTTGCAGATGGCCTCCTTCTCACAGTGTCCTCACCTGGCCCTTTCTCTGTGCACATGCATCTCTGGCCACTCTTCCTCTTCTTATAAACACGCCAGTCTGATTGAATTAGAGCCCTGCCCTAAAGGTCTCATTTAACCTTAAAACCTCTTTAAACAGCTCTATCTCCAAATATGTTAGTTACATAGGGAATTAGGGCTTCACCATGTGAATTTGGGGGAACATAAGTTAGTTCATAACAGAGGCCTACTGTCTTCCTTAGTCTGAATTGATGAAATCTACTCTAGTCTGTTCAAGTCTCTGTGCTCCTAGAGCTAATTCGCTATTAACTATTATTATATGTAATATATATAATATATTTATGTAAATACATATTATCACATAAGTCTATAATTATACTACATATTTAATATATTCTTATACACTTAATATGTATATTTAATATATATATAGAGAGAGAGATTAAAATGTAAGGACTTGAGTCTAATTTTCTGGACTCTTTAATGAAACAACATTGGAGAATAAGGTTGGCCTTAAAGTATCAGTCTTGTCTCCCTGATGATATAAATACAGATAAAGATGTAGATGTAGGTACAATTGTAGCTGTAGATATAGATATAAACAGAGGTATACATACATGTGCATAGATACAAATACAGCTTGATCATCTCTCCACAATCCAGCAAACCAAATATATACTCATGCACTACAATGCTTAGCCATGAAATAGTGAAGGTTTTTACAATGAAAATTGGACCAAAGTAAGTATATAGGATACCATCCTTTTTAACCTTTTAAAAGAGTATAAATAGTATATGCTCTTTGGAAATATATGTAAAGAGAAAAGTATCACCTGTAATCCTACCACTTAAGAGCCACAGGAACTCACAGAAATGAAAGGCTTTTGATTATCTCACCCTGGAGCCAGCGTTTGGAGAAAATTTAATGAGTCTCCCAGTGAGGGGGTCCCAGCCAGCATCTGCGTTATGTGGATTCTCATGGCCATCTGGCACAGTGTCTTTTACACAATAAGGGCCCAATAAATGGTCATCAGATTGGCAAAAATCTAGCCGAAAGCTTTCCAGTTTTTAAAACCCAAATGGCCTACCTATAAAAACTTTTTATTAATACTTTATTGAAGGATAAAAAAAATTTCAAATGTAAAGGTCTTGATTCCAGATTTGCAACGTTCAGTTCCAGTGTTCAAATCAATGGTCACACTCTGGAAAAACTCCTTCAGGGAAAAAGTCTTGAGAAAAAGTAGATTCTTACTTCCCAAGGATCTCACAGAGCCAATTAAGTAAATTAAATCTGAGCTATACACAGACTGAATGAATGTAGTGTACAAGGCATTCTGGTTGGACAGAGATACATCTGGGACTTGGAAGAGAGGGCTCAGTTCCTACTGACCTCAAGCAGAAAGTTAACTGGCCACACATGGGAGGGAAAAAGAGACAGCCAGTCCAGGCTGGCCTGGTCCCCACCCCCAGGAGGGCCACATTTTCCCTTCTGCTGACCACATTTTCAAGCTTTTAATTAAGAGTCCATAGTTGTCATATACAGCAAACTGCCATCGACATTTTTGCCATCTTTGGTCTGTGAGGAAAGTGAAGGTTGCTTAGCAAGTGGTTTAATTCCAGTCTCTCATTTCCTTGCTTCAAAATACACAAGACTGACCAAGGAGCCAAGCTCTCAAAGTGGTGCTTATTCAAGAGTTTGTTGTTCACCCTGCCCCCTGACAATAATTAATCTCAGGTTGGTTAAGTCCCACCTCTTCTGACCCCCTGAAGGGCCCTGGATTTAAGGTGCTACAGCCGACTGGGGAGCCAGGAGCAGTGCTTTTAGATCAGTTTTCATTGTTCTCACTATGGTATAGCCTGGACTCACCTGGGGAGCTTTCAGGATGGATGCCTGTCCTACCATCCAAAGGTCCACTTTCTCAGATCTGGAAATCTCCTGCACTGCAGCCTCTAGGCTACAGACAGGCAAGCCTTCAGGGTGCAATCTAAGTATTGCACTCCCATCCAGAGCCATGCCAATCTTCTGCAATGAGTAGTCTTCCTTTTTAAAAAAAAAAATTATTTTTGAGAGAGAGACATCATGAGCAGGGGAGGGTCAGAGAGAGAGGGAGACACAGAATCTGAAGACAGGCTCCAGGCTCTGAGCTAGCTGTCAGCACAGAGCCTGATGTGGGGCTCGAACTCATGAACTGCGAGATCATGACCTGAGCCGAAGCCAGATGCTCAACTGACTGAGCCATCCAGGAGCCCCAAGAAGTCTTCCTTTTTAAAGCAAATTTGATAATTTAAATACAAAGTTATTTACCAAAAAATAAAATGAAATGTTCAGTGGCTCTCCCTTGCCTATAGGTAAAGGTCAAGCTCCTAAACATAACCACAGTAAAACCACAATAAAAAAAGAAATAAAATAATAAAATATAAATAAATGTAAATGTTCCAAACATGGCAACATCAGCCTCCATCTCCTGACCCCTGCAGAGCCTCAGGGTCACTAATCATTCTAACTCAGGGACATGGCAGTGCTGGTGGCCCCCAGAACACCAGTCTGGTTTGCATGGCCCTGCCTTTTCTGCTGCAATTCTGTCTGCTGCCTCCTTCCTGTCCTTTCTGCCCTTGCTCCCCTGGCTCATTGCACCTCATCCAGAGGTACCAAATTCAGGAGTGCAGCCTCCAGAGCAAACCGAGGCCATACCTACAATTGCATAGTATTGATGCAATCGATTGCCTACCTGTCAAAGATCAGTTCCATAACAGAAGATGCCAAGACCCCGATGGCACTCCAGGGTGGCAGGAGAGATGACTAAGGGTGGGCCTCTCCATGTGACACACACAGCAGCCCCCTGGCTCTGCTTCTCCAACTCCCATTCCCCCCCTTACATACTTTTGTGGCACCTTCCCCCAACTTCTGCCCCTGGCTTTCAGAGTGTACTGTGGCATGGCTTGACTTCAGTAAAACTATGATCTATCAGGGCATAAAACACACAAAAAGGTGGCAGATATGGGAAGAACACAGGGTCATGAAAAGATTGTTACTTAAGGAGAGGTTATCATTCAAGAATGTACAAACATACACAAATTTATAATATTCAACATAAATTGTACTATATGGTATATGATGCTTTATACACATATGTATTTTCAAAAAGTTGGAAAACATAGAATAAATTCATATTTAGATAGTAGGTTAGTTATAAATTAAAACCTTGGTTTGTGAGTATAATTCATTCTGGAAACAGACTTGTAATTCAAAGCACTTGTATATCAAAGAAAATTTCCCCATAGGAAACAATAGAAACTCAGATGATTCATTCCACAACCCAAAAATATTTATATAAAAATGATCACAGTACTGTAATATAATACAAAATAATAAAGAAAATACAGAATATAAAGAAAAATAAACAAATTAACCTGCACTCACCTTTGAAAACCTTCATGGGTGGTTTAAGGGACACAAGAGAGAGGAGGGTTATCATGTAGGATGACTTTCAATATCACTAATAGAATCACTGCTATCTACTGACTCAATAGATCTTTTCATGCAACTTCAACAAGGAACTTATCCAATGACACTTGCTTTTGCCTTCTTTTGAGGATTTTGTGGAAATGTGACATTGCGTTGACAGTCATCCACAATCCCACAGGGAGAGAGAGAGAGAGAGAGAGAGAGAGAGAGAGAGAGAGAGAGAAGAGCCATTGGCTCAGTTGTGACCATGAGACATTCAGCATCACATACTACTTATATTGAAAGATATCGCTCACTTATCAAGTTAAAATTATAAGAAATGTTTGCTTATCTTGTAGGACACTCACAGAACATTACTTGCAACCCAAGGCTTTACTGTATTTCCAAATAATATAGTTAATATATTTTTCTTTACCCTCTAAACACCCTTCGAGGTGTTTTTCTGTTGTTTGTTTATTTATTTATTTTGAGAGAGACAGAGCACAAGTGGGGAGGGAAAGAGAGAAGGAGGGGAAAAAAATCCCAAGCAGGCTCCACACTGTCATGGGGATTCATCTCACAAACTGTGAGATCCTGACCTGAGCCGAAATAGTCAGATGCTTAACTGACTGAGCCACCCAGGCGCCCCCACATATTCTAAATTTAAAGCAATGGATCCAGTTGTTAATCATGAACTCATCAACTGCTCCCTACAAAGTGTCTTAAGAGTCTGGAATCACAGAGAAAATTATGTGTGTGTGTGTGTGTGTGTGTGTGTGTGTGTGCGCGCGCATGTGCATGCACAAGCACTCCCTTGCTCCAGAGAAGATTTCGGGCTACTTAAAGAATACACAAGCGTGTACTTTTAGCCAATGAAGAGTGGGGCTCCTGGGTCAGGTGAGTGTGCTCCTAACAATGGTGGGCACACGTTTTGCAGGGGCTGTGAGGTGATGTGAAGTCTATGTGTTCAAGTCTATGCGCTCTTGCTAACAGGAACAATCCAGTTATACAGTTCATTGTTTTCTGGGGGATGAAAACTGGCCACAGTTGCTCTGAAGAAGTACATCTGTTGGTTCTAAGCTACGACAGTTCTCACGAGGCAAAAGAATGTGTTGAAAATGAGCTCTGGCTCATAAAGGAAATAGAGTGAAGAAGGTTGTGTTAGTCTCCTAGTGTTGTTTAACAAATCACCACAAAGCTGGCAGCTTAAAACAGCACATATTAGCTCCCAGTTCTGGAAGTCAGAAGTCCAGCACATGATAGTATATTCTTTGCTCAGTGGATTGCAGGTAAAATCCTGAAACTAAGGTGTCATCCAGGCTAAATTCTCATCTGGGAGTTCTAGGGGAAAGTCTGCATTCAAACTCAGTCTTGTGGGAAGAATTCAGTTCCTTGTGGTTATAGTTCCCATAACCTTCGTGGCTATTCAAGCTAACAATAGTACACTGAATCCTTTTCATTCTAAATCTCTGATTCCTTCTCTCTCTCTCTGGCCTAGAGACCCAAATTTAAAGGACTTGTGTGGTTAGATTAGATTTACCATATAATCTTCCTCTCTTAAAGTCAACTGTGACACAAGACATAATCTAATCAGGGGAGTAGCTCACAGTCCCTGGGATTATGGAGCACTGGTATACCATGGCTAGGAAACCTTGGCTCCCTCTTAGAATTCTGCCTGGTACATGGCTTAAAAGGGCGCCTCCAAACCTCCCAGTATTTGGGATTGAAGACGGAGGAGAAAATAGAGGAGCCAAGCCATCCCAACTCAGCCCTGAGTTCCCAACTACCCACATTATATAGATGTCCCCCGCCCCCTCAGGGATGCGCATGGCTCCTGAAGAAACAGTGCTGCCCAGGCTCAAACACCTTTCCTTCCCCATGAACTGCCAAGTACTTGTCCTAAGTCCAGCCTTATGCCAAAGTCACCAGGGAGATATTGAAGCCTCCCTGCATGCTTCTTCTGTCTTCTGATGGAACTCTTCCAGAAGTTCTGCCCACCCATACCTCCTGCCTGGTATTACTCTGTGACCCCTAATTTCAACCTGTGACCCTTCATCCAGACCAATTGGTCTTTCATATCAGCTCCAAGATGAGGGAGATGTGCTCATTGTCTGTCTGGACCAACTGAAGGGTGTAGAAGCTAACATAACATGAAGGCCAGGTGTTATTTACAATGATTAAAATAGCAGCTTGACATGGATTTGTTGGAAGACTATGAATAGAAAAATATAGACAAGTTTCCAACTATACTAAATTAATCCAGATGAGCATGGCATAGCAGACAATGCATTTGTTGTCCTGAGGTGTGAATTTATAAGAGAGTCTGGCTGAGCAGAAAACTGACCCAGACATATACAGCCATGGGGACAGCTTCCAGAATGTTTTTTGGTCGTGTCTCTTTTTCACAGTCAGCCAAGCATTTTCCTCAATTGACCTTTTTATGCTTCACATTTCTCATTTTAAATATTCAAATATTAGATAATCTGCTAACATAATTCTTAGCAATAAAAGGTCAGAGGCTCAAAAACAGGTAACAGTATAACAACATTGGCCTAATTGAGGGCACTTACTGTGTACCAGCCTTTGTGCTAAATGTTTTATATGCACCACCTAATTCAGCTCTCAGACCTCAGAGAGATAGGTTCTGTTCTGATCTCTGTTTGATAGAAAGGGAAACTGAGAGTCAGAGGAGTTGACTGCCTTGCCCTGGGACACATGGTGAGGAAAAGCTGGCAGAGAAGGGGGTGAGCAGACTCTGGCTTGAGCTGTCAACACCCTGTAATACACCTGCCTATCACAATGTCCAGAAATTTTTGGTTGAATACTAGAGCAAGAAACAAACTCTGGTTGTGATGTCATCAAGGTGGAGGTATAGGAGACCCCCACCTCTTTGCCCCCACGAAGATCAACAATTAGCTATCCATGGAAAGGAACAGTTCTGGGAAAGCTGGTTCTTAAACTTCAGCAACACAATGAACAAAAATCTTAAGAATAATCACCCAAGAAGAGAAGGAAGACAGCTTCGTTTTGGTTGTAATCATCCCATTCTGGCACTGCTCAGCACCAAGATGGAACCCCCAAGTGACTCCAGTCTTGTAGGGCACCACATGAAGGTCCCACTTGGATTTCACTGCACCCAGACCAGCAAAGCTGAGCTGTAAAGAGATAGCTAGGAACCAGAAAGAAAAGAAGGGTCTATGCATAGCAGCCATGCAGCAGGAGCGATTGTGGTTCACAGTGAAATTCTCTATAGACAAACCCAGCAGCTGTCACCAGCTGTGGCAGAACCCCTCCTGATTCTACCAGGTTTTGCCCCCACGTATTTGTGTTTGTATCGATGAACTACCAGAGTCCCTCCTAGCTCCTCTCTGCCCCCTCCCACCAGAGCCTGCGGACCACACCAGCAGCCAGCCTATGTCTCTGCAGCTGTGCAAGTGCAGGATGCCATTCTCAGACCCTCATGGCTGACATCACAGTATATGCCAAAAGGTCATATATAATCACAAAGGGACATATCAAGGACATATAGCAACTATCTATTTATATATTAGGTGACACATTCCTGAACAACCAATGGGCCAGAAAAGAAATAAAAGAGAAATTAAAAAATACCTTGGGACAAATGAAGATGGAAATATAGCATACCAAAACCTACAGGATTCTGCAAAAGCAGTTTTAAGAGGGAATTTTATGGTGATAAGTGCCTACATTAAGTAAAAAGAAAGGGGTACTTGCATGGCTCAGTTGGTCCGACTCTTGATTTTGACTCAGGTCATGGAGTGAGTGCAAGCCCCGCATAGGGCTCCATTTTCAGGGTGAAGCCTGCTTAATATTCCCTTTCTCTCTTTCCCTCTATCCCTCTCTTACTTGCTCTCTCTCTAAAAAAAATTTTTTTAAAGAAAAAAGAAAGATCTCAAATAACCTAAATTTAAACTGTAAAGTAACTGGAAAAAAAAAGAACTAAGCCTAAAGTTAGCAGAAAGAAAGAAAGAAGGAACAAAAATCCAAGCAGAAATAAATGAAATAAAAACCAGAGAAACAATAGAAAAGACTAACAAAACTAAGAACTAATTTTTTGAAAAGTTAAAAATTTAAAGAACTTTAGCTAGATTAAGAAAAAAAAGATTGAAATAAAATCATAAATGAAAGGACACCTTCCGATACCACAGAAATACAAAGGATAATAGTGATTAATGTGAATATTTATACACCAACAAATTTGATAACCTAGAAGAAATGGATAAATTCCTAAAAACATACAACCTATCAAAACTGAATCATGAAGAAGTAGAAATCTAAACAGATTAATAACAAGATTGAATCAGTAATCAAAAACCTCTTCCAAAAAAGCAGGGTTTCATTGATTTTTCCAATCAAACATTTAACACCAGTGCTTTTCAAACTTAAAAAAAGGAAGAGGGGGGTGCCTGGGTGGCTCAGTTGGTTAAACATTTGACTTCAGCTCAGGTCATGATCTCATGGTTTGTGGGTTCAAGCCCCGTGTTGGGCTCTGACAGCTCCCAGCCTAGAGCCTGCTTTGGATTCTGTGTCTCTCTCTCAGCCCCTCCCCTGCTCACACACTCTCTCTCTCAAAAATAAACATTAAGAATTTTCTTTTAATGCGGAGGAAAGAACACCCCCAAACTCATTTTAAAAGACCAGTATTACCCTGATACCAAAACCAGATAAGAACACTATAAGAAAGAAAACTATAGACCAATATCTTTGATGAATATAGATGCAAAAATTCTCAACAAAATATTAGCAAACAGAATTTAACACTGTGATAAAAAGATCATACAACATGATTAAATGGTTTTTATCCTTGGGATCCAAGAATGGTTCAACATATGCAAATCAATCAATAAATAACAAACATTAATAGAATGAAAGATAAAAATCATATCATGTCAATAGATGCAGAAAAAGCATTTGATAGAATACAACATCCTTTCATGATAAAAAAAAAAACACAACAAATTGAGTATAGAAGGAATGTACCTCCGTATAATAAAGGCTATGTATAACAAACTAGCATTATACTCAACAGTGGAAAGATAAAAGCTTTTCCATGAATATCAAGAATAAGACAAGGGTTCTTATTCTGATCTATCCTATTCAGCATACTATTAGAAGTCCTAGCCAGAAACAGGCAAGAAAAAGAAATAAATGCTTCTTACTTGGAAAGGAAGAAGTAAAAGTATCTTTGTTTTCAGTGATATGATCTTATATATAAAAATCCTAAAGGCCACACCAAAAACCTTAACAATTTCTAGTTCTAATGAACTAAGCAATGAATTCAGTAAAGTTGCAGGATATGAAATCAACATATAGAAATCAGTTGCTTCTATATATTATCAGAAAATATCAAAGAAATAAGGCGAAAAAATCCCACTTACAATAGCATTAAAAACAATTAAGTACTTAGAAATACATTTAACCAAGGAAATGAAAGATCTGTACACTGAAAAATATGAAATGCTAATGAATTAAAGAAGACACACAAAAATAGATATTCCATGTTCATGGGGGAGAAGAACTAATACTGTTAAATGTCCTTGCTACCCAAAGCAATCTACAGATTCAGTGGAATCTTAATTAAAATTTTAATGGCACTTTTTACAGAAATAGAGATACAGAATCCTAAAAGTTGTATGGAGCCACAAAAGACCCTAAATAATCAAAGAAATCTTGAGAAAAAACAAAGAGATATCACACTCCCTGACAACCTTTCTTAACACTATAAGAAAAAGCTTTAGTAATCGAAACAGTATGGTACAGGCTTACACGTAGAAACATAGACCAAATGAAAAGAAACGAGAGCCCAGATATAAACCCTTGATACATACAGTCAACTGATATTGACAAGAAAGTCAAGAATCCTCAATGTGGAAATGACAGTGTTTTCAATAAATGGCATTGGGGAAACTGGAAAACCACATGCAGAAAAATGAATTAGACCTTTATCTCATACCACTCACAAAAATTAGCTCAAATGGATTAAAGACTTAAGTGAGAGATCTGAAACAATACAACTCTTCAAAGAAAACAGAGAAAAAGCTCCTTGACATTGGTCTTGGCAATGGTATGTTGGATGTGGCACCAAAACCACAAGCAACAAAGCAAAATAAGCAGGACTACATCGAACTAAAAATCTTGTGCCCAGCAAAAGAAACAATCAATAAGATGAAAAGGCAACCTATAGAGTTGGGGAAAGTGTTTGAAAATCATATATCTGATAAGGTATCAGTATCCAAAATATATAAAGACGTAATGGAACTCAATAGCCCAAATGCAAACAATCCAATTTAAAAACGGGCAGAGGACCTGAAAAAATATTTTTCCGAAGAAGATAGGCAAATAGCAAACAAGGGCATGTCATCGTGCTTGACATCACTAATCATTAGGTAAATGCAAATCAAAACCACAATGAACTATCATCTCACACCTACTAAAATGGCCATTGCCAAAAAGAGAAAAGATAAATGCTGGTGAGGATGTGGAGAAACAGAAATCCTTGTGCACCGTTGGTAGAAGTGTAAATTGGTGCAGCCACTATGGAAAACAGTATGTAGGTTCCTCAAAAACTTAAAAACAGAATTTCCATAGAATCCACTTATATATCCTCATCTGATATAGATCTAAACATATGAAAGCAGGATCTTGAAGAGAAATCTGCACTGCCATGTTCATTGCAACATTATTCACAGTAGCCAAGCTATGGAAACAACCTAAGTTGTCCATCAATGCATGAATAGATAAAGCAAATGTGATAAAGATATAAACACTCACACACTATGGGATATTATTCAGCCATGAGAAAGAAGGAAATCCTGCTATTTGCAACTACATGGAAGGATCTTGAGAGCATTGGGCTAAGTGAGATAAGTCAGAGAAAGACAGACACTGTATCGTGTCACTTACATGTGGAATCTAAAAGAGCCAAATTCAAGGAAACAGAGTCATAGAGTGGTGGTTCCCATGGGTAGGAAGTGGGGGATGATGGGGAGATTTTGCTCAAAGAGCACAAACTTTTAATTATAAGATGAGTCAGTTCTGGGGATCTAATGTAAAGCATGGTGATTGTAGTTAATAATTCTGTATTATGAACGTTGATAAGAGAGTAGATCATAAATGTTCTCACCACAAAAATGAAATGGTAGTTATATGACGCTCTTGGAGGTGTTACTTAACACTCTGGCGGTAATCCTTTTGCAGTATATAAACGTATCAAATTAACGTGTTGTACACCTTAAACTTATAACAATGTTATATGTCAGTTATATTCCAAAACTAGAGAAAACAATAATTTGACAGGATTTCAACAGCAAAAAGAACAAACTGTGGCATCTACATACAATGGATTATTCAGGGATGAAGAGGATTGATATGCTGGTACATGCTACCTCATGGGGGAAACTTGTTGATGGTTAATTTTATGTGTCACCTTGACAGGGACACAGGGTGCACTGATATTTGGTCAAACAATATTCTGGGTTTTTCTGTGAAGGTACTTTTAGATGAGCTTAACCTTTGCATTGATAGGCCGAGTAAAGCAGATTGCCCTCCCTGATGTTGGTGGGCCTCATCCTATGAACTGAAGTCTGAATGGAATAATAATCCTAACGTTCTGTTGAATAAAAGGGAATGCCTCTTGCCTGACCACCTTCTAGCTGAGACACCAGTTTTTCCCTGCCTATAGACTCCGACTGAAACATCAACCCTTCCGCGGTCTTAAGACTGCTGTCTTTCAGACTAGAACTTACACCCTCAGCTCTCGAGCTTGCTGACGGAGTTGTTAGGACTTTCAAGCCTCCCTAAAGGTGTGAACCAGTTCCTTATTACATATGTGCATACATACAGACACACACCCTATTAGTTCTGCTTTTCTGGAGAACCGTGATTCATACAAACTTCAAAAACATTACTAAGTGAAAGAATTCAGTCACAAAAGGCCATATATTATATGATTCCACTTATATGAAATATCTAAACTATATAAATCCATTGAAACAGAAAGTAAATTGGAGGCTTCCTCGGGCTGGGGAGGAGAGGTGAATGAGGAGTAACTGCTTACTGGACATAAGGTTTTAATTTAAGTCATCAACATGTTTAGGAACTAGATAGAAGAGGTTGTCACATACACTGTGAATGTGCTAAATGCCACTGAATTATTCCACTTAAGATGGTCAATTTTATGTTATGTGAAGTTCACCCCACAAATTATTTTAAATAAAACAGAAAAAAGTAGAATATGCATACATATGTATCCACATACACACACATACATATATACATATGTACACACCAGAGGAAGGGTTCAAAAGCTTCCAAGGAGCCAAGCTGGTATCACCTTCATGGAATCTACAATGCCATGGATTTTAAGATCCATCATTGACTTTCAGACCACCAAGCTGGTAAAAACTTTCCAATTACAGTTATAAGGCACATTGATGATTACTCACACCCTGATTTCACAGCATTAACATGGAACGCAATGGGCATCTTTTTAAATTTTATTGATTGATTGATTGATTGATTGATAAACAGAGAGAGACAGCACGAGCAGGGGAGGGTCAGAGAGAAAGGAAGACACAGAATCTGAAGCAGGCCCCAAGCTCTGAGCTAGCTGTCAGCACAGAGCCCGATGCAGGGCTTGAACCCACGAACCATGAGATCATGACCTGAGCTGAAACTGGACGCTTAACCGACTGAGCCACCCAGGTGCCCCAGGCATCTTTTTTAGAATGTTTATTTTTGAGAGAGACAGGGACAGAGGATCTGAAGTGAGCTCTGTGCTGATAGCAGAGAGCCTGATGCAGGGCTCGAACCACAAACTGGAAGATCATGACCAGAGGCTAAGTCAAATGCTTAACCAATGGAGCCACCCAGGGCTCCTGAAAACCAATGAGCCTCTTAGAATTGATGAAAGTGGCTCCAGAGAGGAGGCCAGGAAAGGTGCCTAGCCTCAGTTGCTTATTGCTGGACATTCTGAGTCTGAAACCCACAATTTAAACAAATGACTTGTTTTTTTTAAAATATGTTGGAAACTAATAATAATAAACTTACTGCACAGGCCAAAGAAAACCTGTCATTGGGCCCTACAGCCTGCAGCCTCGTTTGTGCCCAGTGAGTGCAAGAGACTGCCTTTTGCAGGTTTAAAATAGCATCAATGATCATCTCGGACTAAGGGAGTGAAAGATCCTTCACAGACTAAGGGCTAGCAGCTGGCTAGGTGACAGTCATCCAGACAAGGAGGTGAGATATGCAGAGAATTGGATTGTTTGTCCCTAATGGGTACAGACTTGAGTATGGGGCATGGGGCTTCCAGGGGCCAAGGCATCACAGAACCT
Organism: Suricata suricatta; assembly: GCF_006229205.1. NCBI lineage: Eukaryota > Metazoa > Chordata > Mammalia > Carnivora > Herpestidae > Suricata > Suricata suricatta. The sequence goes on along the minus strand of NC_043701.1, from coordinate 54,626,996 downwards.
GCTTCTCTGGTGCTTGGAACTAGGATCAAAACAGTTTGAGCTAAGAGTTACAAAGCTAAACCATCTTTTTATTACCATTTGAAAGGAGTAGACAGTTGAGACCAGTGCTTCCCAAGCATGGTCTCGCTGGCCAGTAGCATCACCCTCATCTGATGAAACTTGGTTGAAACGCAGACTCTCAGGCCCTTCTCAAAACCTACAAAATAAGACCTTCTGGGATGGAGCCCGGCAATCTCTAGTTTATCAAGCCCTGCGGGTGATTCTGATGCATACTGAAGTCAGAGAACCTCAGCCCTAGGGCAAACAGAATGGTTCAGCTATTTCTTAGAATTTGGTAGTTGGTCACAACCTTACTTTCAGAGCAGTTTGCTCTGAAACTATGTGAAAAAGAATAGGTAGAAAAACTAAATACCAACAGGGAACATCTAGGATTTGATTATTTCCAGCTAACATTCTCATTGGCACAGTGCTTCTTACACAGTCTCCTCACTTTCTTCTTGGCCAAATGCTTAGCCTCTCACACACAGCAGCCCATTCCCCCCACACCCCAGATTTGCCCCTGGTGCTAATATCTGCAATCCTATGTGGCTGAAAGCAGTCAAAGCATCCCTACATAATTAGCATGTTTTGTCCAATTCACACAATGAAAACTAGGAGGAATGCTTCATTTTTCCAGCCCCTCTCTTTTGCCCACAGTGATTAGTGCAAGAGCCCTGCAATTGGGAAGCTCATGTCTTGACATCAAGGCAAGAGTAGAAGCAGTGAGGACTCTGGAAGCTGGCTTGGTGATGGCAGCATCAGAAAGCAGAGAGGAGCAGGCCGAATAGGACTAAAATATGAATAGAATATGAGCAAACAAGAGCTGAGCAGTCAGGCTGGTCTGAAGAAACAGCCTCACAGGGTTCGCAGACTCTGTGGCAGGTTCGGTAATTCATTCTGTTTAAGGTAGAGGAACCAGAGATGAATTCATCCCAGGTGAATTTGGGAAAGCCAGCAAATTGTTCTGCGCTCCGCTTTCACATTTGTGAACTGGTGGGGAGTGAATGATGTTTAATTTGCAAACTGCTAAGTGTCTGGAAGAACTGGCTCTGTGCTTGGCACATAATCAGGTTCCATCCCTGTTACTCCTTTCTTGCCCCTTCAGTGGGCCTTGTAAGTCTACCATCACATGTGTCCCTGAGGTTGGGGATATTGCCTGGGATGTAGTTGACTTAGACTTTTATGTTTTATTATTTTATGGCCCTAAAGATGACTTTGAACTTGAGGTATATAAGCCTTGCTGATGAAGAACTTGGAATGAGTTGCCTAACCACCTAATAATCATATTATGAGGATTCAGTGAAGCAAATGTATCCAAAAGTGATCTATAAACATTTGTAGTGTGTGTTTCATTGTTTTCTGTTTACGTGTTTGAATATTTCAGAGATCTAGAGGTAGAAATGGAACTTGGGACTTGGATTTGTTTGGTATTTGTTTTCTTAAGGTGGCGTGGAGGCATAGTAGATTATTCACTAGACTTTATCTTAGAAGCAAAAGATCTTGAGCAGTACGGGAACCACTAATCTCTGATCTAAAATGGAACCTGTAACTTTCTGATCTTGGCTGCTGATATGCCATGGCTTGGATATTTTATTATTTGTAATGCAGTGTTAGTTGGCACCTGATTTTTAGATTCGCATTATCAGTCATGGAGCCCTGCACTTTTCATTTGTAGAAAAATCAGAGTTATCTGGGTCAGGTGAATGAATAAAGGTTTAGGGAAGGCATGAAGTTCAATTTCTGGCATCACTGTCAATTTAAATGTTCTGTAACTAAACACAAACCTTGCCAGCATTTTTAGAGGGAAGAATCATTTTACAATTATTTAAGAATAATTGTGAAAAAAAAAAGAATAATTGTGGAAATAAAACTAGAGTTAATTGTGCATCAGAATTGAGCACAATGTGGCCACTTCCCTGTTGGAAATGCCAGGGTTGCTACATGGCTTTTCCAGCTCTTACCTGAGGAAGAAAAGCCGGGTCTGGGACATTCAGAGAAGCAACTGGGAGTCGCCTTTCACATGCAGAAATGTTCTTTGAAAACTCTTGTTTTACCTCCAAAACGCACACATAATTTGCATTCAACCTTAAATCTCTTCATGTTTGTTTCTAAATTAGTTTTACCCTAAATTTTGAGTACAGTGGATGCTCCAAGACAGGCACACTTGCCCCTGGGCAGACCTGCCTACCTCTGGGAAAGAGCACGCACCTGTCTGAGAAGCCAACCTGTCCTCGGACACTGGAAGGTGGAGGATAAAGGTCAGCATGCTTACATGATCCTATGTGTGAGACCTTGTGTGTTTCCAGCAAACAACCTCTTCTTCGTGAGGTGGTACCAAGACAGGAAAGGGCAGAATTTGAAGAACATGTAGAGCTAAGTCGGCTCCAAGTCGTCAGAGCTGCACGGTCTTCATACTGCCGAAGCAGAAGTTCCCTTGCCAGGGTAAAAAGCCCTGATCTTCATTTTTTTGCTGAATTGTATTTTGGGAGTGTGCAGCGGTGGTGTGGATTCATACTTAGAACCTTCCAAACAGCAAACATGAAGAGAAAACAAGAATGGGAGTAGGAGAAATACATCAGAATTAACCGCAGAATCCTTAAGTCAATTCCAAGGGCCTTCCCAGAACCTACGGGGCCTGCCACACACCTCCAGCAGATGTGGCTTTGAATCTGCTAAACCATTTGCCAGAGGGGCTTTGCTGTGGAAACATTTGCATGCAAAACAAACAGTGAAGCTGCCTGGACTGCATCAGAGAGGGGGCGTCAGAACTCAGCACCCAGTGGTTAGAGTAACAGCAGGAAGAGCAAAGGGGACTTGTGAAATGTGCAGATCTGAGAAGATGAGCAATTCCTTAATGCACCCCCATCACCTCATGCTGGTCCAGAGTGAGCTCTTTGGCTGAGTCTTCACACCATTTTCACAGTCAATAAATGGTAGTCTGTAAGTGCAACAGACTTCTTAACCTCAAACATGTCCCTGAAACTCATCTCGAACAAGAAGTCAGGATGCAGGACCTTCCTGAGACAGGCAAACATTTTTACTTTTGGAAAAATATTTATCATGGCTACTGTTGCCTCCAAGTTCAGATCATCCATCTGGTGCCAAAATGACTTTGAAAATAATGTTAGCAAGAGGCCGTGAGTTAAATAGACTTCTATGAAGTTTTAAATGTGTGTCTCCCCCCTGAGCTTAGTAGCTTCTGAAAAATATGTATTTCTTTTTGTCTATAGACCTGTTTTCTGATCACTTGTAAATACCCTGAATAGCCAGCAGAGGAATATTTAAATATGAAGAACCAAAATGTGTATGCTTTAAGTAGGAAGGAACAAATACACTATCCTTTGCATGTTTAACCTTGTGTTAGCCTCATAGGTCATGTGGAATTTTACCCTACAATTTTTAAAATTGGAATGCACATACTTTAGACTTATAATTCTACAAAGTTGTATCAAAAGTAGTTTTTGTTGTATCTTCAAGGAACTTATATTCTAGGAGACAAGCTAGATGTTGACATCTTTTTTTTTTTTAACACTTATTTTTGAGACAGTGAGACAGAGAGACAGAGTGTGAGTGGGGGAGGGACAGAGAGACCCAGAATCTGAAGCAGGCTCCAGGCCCTGAGCTGTCAACACAGAGCCTGACATGGGGCTCAGACTCACAAACTGTGAGATCCTGACCTGAGCTGAATGCCGCTTAACCAAGTGAGTCACTCAGGCACCCCAGATGTTGGCATCTTTAAACTAGAATTAAGACATTGATTGTCATTGTCCTACTTAGGCGGCTTAAGTGTTGTGGCCAGCTGGCGGAGAGCTGCTGTGGCCTTCATCTGGGCATAGGTTTGACAAAGAAGAAAAATTTACAACTTTAAGGAATTTTGATTTGTGCCTATGTATATTGGCCACTTCAAAAGTTAGGAGAGTGGTCCAGCCTGAGGAAACAGTTTCTGAGCTGTTTTTTGACCTCAATTACTCTGTGTTAACCAGTCAAAGTGAAAAACAAACCCAGAGTAGGAAGGATCAGGCTCTCCAAACTGAAGGGAAATAATGCCTTGGGACCAGCTCATATTCCCAACCCATGAATCCCTTCTGTGCCTTCCTCTGATTCTTTATTGTCAAATGAAACTCTTAGAGACAAAGACCTGTCTCTTATGTCACTTGATGCCAAGATCCATTCCTCATGCCACTGACATTGGTTCTCTCTTTTGAGCAGCCCAGCATCCCTGAGATGTGCCTTGCACTTAGGTCTAAAAGCAGGAGACTGAGGAGATTTGCACACAAGCTGTAGCCAAGCACAAAGGCACACCAGGAGCACCAGCTTCAAAGTGAGGAGGAATTATAATAATTCCTTTGTACTCTCCTAGCCCAAAGCTGTGAGCCCTAGAGATGCCCAATCATTACACTCAAGTCTCATAGGCAGGTTGATGGTGACATCCAAACACACTCTTACAGCATCAGGGATACTGAGAGGTAGTGGAAAGAAAGAGAACAGCCCACAGAACCTACAACAAAGAGACATTGGGCTAGAGGTCATCGAGTTTTCCATTTTTTCCTTCTTCAATATAGATTATCTTCTAAAAAGTGGATACTCTGTGGATTTGCTTGATACTCAGATTTTAAAATTATTAGATTATTTCCTGCAAGTGCAATGTATTAAGCAGTAACTCTGCCTTTGAATAAATATTGAGTCATTTCTGAGTAAAGCTTTCTTAGGAGTAAAGGGAAGCAAGGACTCTAGTTGCGCTGATTAATAAGTTAGCAGATATATATTGCACAATGATGGAAAACATTAACAACCTGATTTGCAAATACCTACTAGACCACATATAAGCCATATAACAATTATGTTTTGAAATTTCCCAGGATGGCAAGTAAATAGGAGAGATCTCAGAGTAGTTTCTTAATGCTATACTCAGGCTCCTCCCTAATTATATTAATAGAATTTCCTGGAAATCCCTAGATAATAATACAGATCAGAAGAAATGGAGGTACAGCAGTTTAACACTATATTTTGCTAAGTGGAACACATTGTAATTACAACAGTAAACATCTATTGACCTATCATTCTATTGCCTTAGGGTAGGCTTTAAAAAATACTTTTTGCAAATTTGAATGTGAAAAGATGTTGTTTACATAAGTAGTTACAAAGAGCCTCTAATATTACAGTAATTGTGTTTGTTGATTTCCATTACCCTGAAAAATACACTTCATCCCCACTAGCAGATCCTCTATTACTGGGAAAGACATTAGATTGTGAGAAGCTCGTTTTAATCAATAGTAGCCTAATAAAATCACAGCGCTGCTGTCCTTGTAGACTGTAGCTGGAGAAATAACTGTGATTAAGCGTGTTTGTATTGCAGTGTATCTATTTCAATGCTTGTTTTGCTTGTCTCCCAATTTCCTTCTTCTTACAGATTTTTAAAAGCATTGGCTCTGATGAGACCGTCCAAGGGCAAGGAAGTCGGAGGCTGATCAGCTTTTCTCTCTCAGGTATGTTTTGCTCACCTGAAAGCTTTGTGGACTAAATAAGAAGGTCAACCAGCAGTCAGCACACCTATTTTAATTTGACCGTTATCTAAAATTCTCACCTCTCTGCCACAGTTTCTCCATCTGTAAAACAAAAATTAAAAATATCTGTTCCATTTTCCTGACCTCATGAAGATATTGAAGGAGTCAGTAAGTAATAGATGCTAAAGCACTTTGAGATGATGAGAAGAGAAGCTGCAATTCGACTTTGCCTCCGTCATCAATAGCATTAATTGAGAGTTTATAGTGGAGGTAAGGGAAGGCCTGGGGAAAGCAGCAGCCAGCAGACCCTTTGTCTAAATAAAATCTCACATGAAGTTCAATTGATAAAACAGATAAAAACCAAACTGCTCAAAAAAGTACGTTTATGGAAAAGTCAGTGAAATCCAAATAAAGTATGTAATTCAATTAATAGTGTTTATTTGACTAATCTAATTTTCTAGTTTTCATGATGTACCATAGTTCTATAATATGTTAACAATGGGACAAACTGTGTAAAACATATGTGGGAACTCTCCGTACTACCTCTGCAATTCTTCTGTAAATCTAGAATAATTTCAAAATGAAAAGTATAAAGAAAAACTGAGTTACTCTGCCTAAAATGACATACAAAGCTCAGAGCCCTACACACTGAGCTCCACCCTAACTGGTCTTTGAGGAGACACAAGGGCATGAAGCTCTGGGACTCTACTGAACACAGTTTGGAAACTACTGCCTTAGCTTGTTGTCAAACCAAGTGTTACAGACCATGAATGTCAGAGGTCTAAGACCACAGAAATGACGAGTGTTCTTGGGAGATAGTCAACTGGCATTCTTATGTCTATGTGAACCCCAGTAAAGAAAATGCATTTCTAAAGATCCATTGATAAACAATTATAGCAAGGTTGTGGGGTACAAGGTTAATACAGACAAGTCTATTGCTTTCCTATATACCAGCAGTAACAAGTGGAATTTAAAATTAAATGCATGATATCTTTTTATATTTTTACCTCCCCAAATGAAATACTTGGGTATAAACCTAACAAAATATGTACAAAGTCTATATAAGGAAAACTACAAAACTCTGATGAATGAAATTAAAGAAGAACTAAATGAATGGAAGACAGTCTATGTTGTAGATTAAAAGACTCGGTGTTGTCAAAATTTCAATTTTTCTATAAAATCAATGCAATCCCAATTGAAACCCCAGCAAATCATTTTGTGGATATTGATAAAATGACTCTCCAACTTATAGAAAAAAGCAAAAGACCCAGAATAGCCAACACAATATTGAAGGAGCAGGTCCAAGTTGAAGAACTGACTTATTTTAACTTCAAGACGTACCACAGCTATGGTAATCAAGACAGCATGGTTTTGGTGAAAGAACAACAAGAACAAAACAACAACAAACAAACAAAAGCAATAGATCAATGGAACAGAATAGAATACCCAGAAATAGATTCACATAAATTTAGTCAACTGAATGTTGACAAAGGATCAATAGCAATACAATGGAGCAAAGAGTCTTTCCAGCAAATGATACTAAAACTACTGGGCATCCACATGCCAAAAAAAAAAAAAAAATCTATATCCAGAACTTATACCCGTCACAAAAATTAACTCAACCCACTAAAACACTGTTAGAACTAATAAATTCAGTAAAGGTTGCAGGATACAAAATCAAAATACAAAAATCTGCTGTGTTTCTATACTAATAATGAATTGTCAGAAAGAGAAATTAAGAAAACAATCCTATTTACAATTGCATCAAAAAGACCAAAATACCCATGAATAAATGTAACTAAGGAGGTGAAAGACCAGTACGCTGGAAACAAGAAAACATTGATGAAAGAAATTGAAGAAGAACAAATAAATGGGAAGATAGCCCATGCCCATGGATGAGAAGAATAATATAGTTAAAATGCCCATACTGTCCAAAGCAGTCTACACATTTGACACAATCTCTATCAATATTCCAATGGCATTTTCCACAGAAATAAAGAATTCTAAAATTTGTATGGTACCACAAAAGACCCCAAATAACCAAAGCAATTTTAAGAAAGAAGAACAAAATTGGAGGAATCATGATTCCTGATTTCAAACTATATTACAAAACTATAGCAATCCAACAGTATGGTATTGACATAAAAACAAGACACATAGATTAAAGAAACAGAATATAAAGCCCAGAAATAAACACACATTTTTATAGTTAATTAATTTACGGCAAAGGAACCACGAATATACAATGGGGAAAGGACAATCGATTCAATAAATAGTGCTGAGAAAACTGGACAGCCACATGCAAAAGAATGAAACTAGGCCACTGTCTTACACCATACACCTAAATAACTCAAAATATATCAAAGATTTGAACTTAAGACCTGAAATCATAACACTTCTAGAAGAAAACATAGGCAGTAAGCTCCTTGACATCAATCTTGGTGATTATACTTTTTGTATTTAACACCAAAAGCAAAGGCAGCAAACACAAAAATGAGCAAATGGGACCACATCAAACTAAAAAGTACAGCAAATAAAACTGTCAACAAAATTAAAAGAAGTGAGAGAAAATAATTGCAAATTTTATCTCTGAAGAGGGGCTAATGTCCAAAATGTATAAAGAACTCATGCACTTCAGCAAAAAATAAATAAATAAACAAAAATTAAAAAAACAATCTGACTAAAGAATGTGCAGAAGATCCAAATAGACATTTCACCAAAGAAGACATACAGATGGCCAACAAGTACACAAAAAGATGTTCAACATCATTCATCATTAGTGAAATGCCAAAAATCAAAACTACAATGAGATATCACTTCACACTTGTTAGAATGCCTAGTATCAAAAATACAAAGGGGAACAAGTGTTAGCGAGGGTGTAGAGAAAAAGGAAACCTCATGCACTATTGGGGGAGATGTAATTTAGTACATCCATTTTGGAAAACACTATGGAGTTTCCTCAAAAAATTTAAAGTAGAACTATCACAGGATTTAGGAATTTCACCTCTGGGTGTTTAGCCAAAGAAAGTGAAAACATGAACTCAAAAAGATATATACATTCCCATGTTCATTGAAGCATTATTTACAATAGCCAATATATGTGTGTGTGTGTGTGTGTGTGTGTGTGTGTATACACACACACATACATATATGTATATGTGTATACATATATATATATGCAATACAATGATTTTCAGTCATAAAAAAGATCGAAATCTTGCTATTTGTGCCAACATAGATAGAGCTACTACTCTAGTATTATGCTAAGTGAAACAAGTCAGACAGAGAAAGACAAATACCATATGATCTCACTTATATGTGGAATCTGAAAAAAAGACACCAAGCTCATAGATAGAACAGATTGGGGGTTGCCAGAGGTGAGGGCTGGGAAAAATGGGTGAAGGTGGTCAGAAGATACAAAGTTCCATCGTAAAACAGATAAGTAATGTACAGCACGGTAACTATAGTTAAGAATACTGTATTGTATATTTGAAAACTACTAAGAGAGTAGATCTTAGAAGTTTTCACCAGAAGTTATAACAATGTGTGGTGATAGCTATTAACTAGACTTATTTGGTAATCATTTTGCATTATATCTAAATAGAATACAAATATGTGAGTCATTATGTTGTATACCTGAAACTAAATATAATGTCAATTATATCTCAATTTTAAAGAATCACTCAAAATGGATTATATCTATGTGTAAAATTCAGAACTATAAAACTTCTAGGAGGTAGCAGGAGAAAACCTAAATGACTTTGGGTATGGCAATGACTTTTTAGATACGATATCAAAGATGTGGCACATGAAAGAAATGGTTGATTAAAGGATCAACATTATTAGAATTAAAAACCTTTGTACTGTGAAAGACAATGTCAAGCGACTGAGAAAAACTACACTACACTGGGAAAAATTATTTGCAAAACACACATTTGTTAAAGGAACAATATTGTAAATATACAAAATACCCTTAAAATATAAAAACATTCAACCCAATTAAAAAGAATGGGCCAAAGAACTTAGCAGACACCTCACCAAAGTAGATATACAGATGACAAATAATCATATGAGAAGATGCTTCACATTATTAGGGAAATGAAAATGAAAACAGTAAGACACCGCTACACACCTATTAGAATGGCCAAAATCCACTGACAACGACCAAGTGCTGACAAGGATGTAGAACAATGAGAACTCTCATTGGTTGCTGATGGGAATGCAAAATGGTACAGCCACTTTGAAAGGCAGTTTGGTGATCTGTTACAAAGCTAAACATACTCTTACCATAGGATACAGTGATTGCACTCTTTGGTCTTTACCCAAATGAATTAAAAACTTAAATCTGTACAAAACTTATACACAAATGCTCATAGCAGCTTTATTCATAATTGCCAAAACTTAGAAGGAACCAAGATGCCCTTTAGTAGAAGAAAGGATAAATGCATGTAGTGCATGCAGATAATGTATAGGTGTTCATTGCTAAAAAGAAATGAGCTGTTGAACTAGACAAAGACATGGAGGAATCTTAAATGCATATTACTAAGTTAAAAAAGCCAGTCTGAAAAGGCTACATACTGTGTGATTCCAACTATATTATGGAAAGGGCAAACAGAACTGTGGAGTCATTAAGATCAGTGGTTGCCAGGGTCTGGGAGAGGATAGAGGACATGGAGCACATAGGATTTTTAGGACAGTGGAAATATTCTGTACAATACTCTAATAATGGATACGTTTGTCAAAACCTATAGAGTGCACACCATCAATAGTGAACGCTGATGTGAACCATGAACTTTGGGTGATAATGATGTGCCAGTGTAGATTAGTCAGCTGTAACAAATATGCCCCTCTGCTAGAAGATGTTGATAATGGGGAGGCTCTGCATGTGTGATGCAAGGGGTATATGGGAAAATCTGTTCTTTTGCTTAATTTTGCTGTGAACCTATAATTCCTCCCTCAAAAATAGTAAAAACATAGGGATCAGTTGACATTAGCATGTGTCTGTCAACGTTAAAAGAAAAAGGAAGAAGAAACTCAATACTTTTGTATTACTAAGGCAGAAAGCCAACAACTCCTGATTTGCCATTCTTATGTTCCTGTTGAAATGCTTGAGAAATAACAATTATTTGTGCAAACCTGTAGAAACATCAGGGGCATGGAAAACTATTCAACTACGTTGCAGAAACCAAGAGGAAATTTCACTAATCAAAGCTCAGTAAAATCCTGAGGCCCAAGAGGGATGCCATGCAGGATGGGCAGTGGGGCTGGGGAAGGAGAGAAATTCTCTTTTCATTGGTTCCCATTTCAGTTCTACCATGAAGACAAGGGCTGACAGAACTATATTCATTGTGAGACTACAGACCTTGGTCTTCTTCCAGCTCCACTTTGCAGAGGAATTTTCATCTAGATCCACAGAATTTTCAAAGTTGGATTTTCTCCCTCATTGTCCAAACCAAGTTTCTTGAGGTGACCTCACGCCCTCACCCCAGCTTGCCTGAGGAATGCCAGTAGTCCAGTCCAGTAAAAGCCAACAGTCCTCTCTCAAAACACATTGGGACCCAATGCCAGTTGAACTGATTTATTTTAAAGAATGGTTTTATACATGCCAGTAAATGTTCCATCTCATAGGTTCAGTAGACATACCAGTCCATATTCATAATGAGGTGGAAAATAGTTTAAAGATTGAAAGATTTTTCCATGTTTTGGCTGGACATTACTCCTTGTGTCAGCCCTGATATGATCTTTCACCTCACCAAAACATATTTAACTTAAAGTGTTCCTTATTTTATAGATTTCCAGGCCATGGGGCTGAAGAAAGGAATGTTTTTCAACCCAGACCCTTACCTGAAGATTTCCATTCAGCCTGGAAAGCACAGCATCTTCCCCGCCCTCCCACATCACGGACAGGAGAGGAGATCCAAGATCATAGGCAACACTGTGAACCCCATCTGGCAGGCTGAGGTGAGTGTTGTGGGCCCTAAGAAGAAGCCTAAGTGACCAACTGACCATAAAGCAGCCTACATGCTATCCTCTCCTTTCTTGGAACCTCAAACTGCTGCTCCGTTCATGGCTCTCTGCTCTTGGAAGGAAGCTGTGCCGTCTGTGGGTTGTAACTCAGGGATCTTGACAGAGCCCCTCAAGGCAGTAGCAAGAAACCGTTTGATGCACCTATACTCAGTAGCCCTGTTATAGCTTCTTCTTCTGACTCAGGACCTGAATCTGAAAGCAAAACAGCCTCTCTCTGCCTCTGTGTGGGAGAAAGAAGAGAATTTTGATTTGAGCACTCTCACACCTCTCCTACGTGTGCAAGAGTGCCAAATTTTAAATAAATCCCTCTAGACCAGTTCCAGAGATTCTAAAAGTGTCAGGTTCCTGGGACAGGTAAATAGATAAATCCTAAAATATCCTTGGGATGTACATATTGTTTGATTTAAATATACATGAAACCAAATTGTGCATTGCATCTTCCTGGTCTGCACAGTACTAGGCAACCTGCTGGAGTATTGACAGATTGTTTTGTCTCATGGAGGCCCTTCTCCACTCCCAAATGTGTCCTCTGCTAGCCAGAAGTGAGGAGGTTGCTCAGTAAATCCACATGTATGACAGGCTTGGTCTCCCAGTGACTAAATCCTCTCCTAGAGAACCATCAGAAAGTTGTCACAACCCATCTGGTAGCCTAGCTCCCAGGCTTTAGATTGAGGGTATGACCTGCTAACTGCAGACTGGGGAGCAGGGAGGCTTAGGTCATGGGAGGGGCTACAGTACAATGTGAGGGTTAAAAGCATAGCTTTGCAGCCACACAAACCTTGATTCAAATCCCAGCATGGCCACTTGCTAGTTGTGTAGATTTAAGAAATCTGTCATCCTCATTCTGAGCCTCAGATTACTTTCATGAGTCTGTCGCTGATGGAAATATGCTACTCCTACCCAAGCCACTTGCTTTAGACAGGGTTCCTTCCTTTATTCTTCTGAGTAGATCATCTCTGATGTAGACCTTTCAAGCATCCTTTAGCAAAAAATGTGTAATCAGATATTTGGAGGCAAAGCTTTTTCATTGTCTCTTAAATTATACCACCTGCTTCTAGGCTCAGTTAACCCTGACCCAGTCTTTACAGAAGAGCAATGTTGTAGCTTTGGAATTAGAGCAACATAAAGGAAATAGAATTATATTTAAACTTCCTATGACTTTGGTTATCAACGGATCCTAAAGCACTGAGAATACCGGTAGCATGGAATAATGAATCTTAAATTATTTATTCCTTTAGTTCAGGCTATTCTCACCAATTATTTCTGGTCTCTTCACTGCATTCCTGGAGATAATACAAGATGCCATAAGAATTTATAGTACATGAAAAAAAAAGCATTCTCTCTTCTGAAGAACTTCAGAGCAACTTGTTCTAAAACATTTAGTCATAAAGGTATTATAAGTCTCAAAGAACATTTCCAAAATCCAGCACCATCAGAATGTTTTTTAATTTTAAAATGTCAACTAGAATCTACTTTAAGTTCTGCAATTATTTTTGAGTCTTTAGTTAAGATTTGCTTCCCTCTGGAAGGATCCTGGCAAACTCTTGCTAGTCCTCTGCTCTTGACCTGCACTCTATCCTGCATGCTGTGATTAAAGTTGGTGTTCTAAAATAGGTTTTGTCACATGTCTCCCTGATGAGCTCAGATTGAGGATAACTGATTTTTCAAGTTAAACATCAAGTAACTTGACTGCTAATCAGTACTTTCTTTTTAAATATTTTTTTAAATTTATATTCAAGTTAGTTAGCATATAACACAACAATGATTTCAGGAGTAGATTCCAGTGATTCATCCCCTATGTATAACACCCAGTGCTCATCCCAACAAGTGTCTTCCTTGATGCCCCTTACCCATTTAGCCCCTCCCCCTTCCCACAACCCCTCCAGCAACCCTGTTTGTTCTCAATATTTAATTGTCTCTTATATTTTGTCCCACTCACTGTTTTTATGTTACTTTTGCTTCCCTTCCCTTATGTTCATCAGTTTTGTATCTTACATTCCTCATATGAATGAATTCATATATATGTCTTTCTCTGACTGACTAATTTCACTTAGCATAGATCCTCTAGTTCCATCCACATAGTTGCAAATGGCAAGATTTCATCTTTTTTATTGCTGAGTAATACTCCATTTGTATATACACCACATCTTTATCCATTCATCCATCAGTGGACATTCAGGCTCTTTTCATACTTTGGCTATTGTCGATAGCACTGCTATAAACATTGGGGTGCATGTGTCCCTTCAAAACAGCATACCTGTATCCCTTGGATAAATACCTAGTAGTACAATTGCTGAGTTGTAGGGTAGTTCTATTTTTAATTTTTTGATGAAACTCCATACTGTTTTTCAGAGTGGCTGCAACAGTCTGCATTCCCACCAGTAGTGCAAAAAATGCAAGTCTGTACTTTCAACCCCTAAAGTATACTATAGTGCCTAGTGCCCTAAAGCATGCCTCCTATGTAAAGCATTCTAGGGCTTTGGTGCACCAGCATCACTTATCACTTGTGTCAGGTATGGATGCATTTGACTCTAAGCTAGAGGAAGTGGGGCCAGCTGTGATATTTCTCACAAACAAGAAGTCCAGAGGGAGGTGGTCCTGGCAGTGCAGCTACTGAGTACAGTCATCAAGGACTCGGAATCTCTGGGTCTTCTCACTGCACTGTTAGCAGATGGATTTCATCCTCCTGTTTAAAGCCTCAAATTCAAGTACCAGATAGAAAGGAAAAAGGCAAAAAGTCTTCTTCTTTTAAGACTCTGCATCTTGTGGCACTTGGGCAGCTCAGTCAGTTAAGTGTCCAGCTTCGGCTCAGGTCATGATCTCATAGTTCGTGGGTTTGAGCCCCGCGTCGGGCTCTGTGCTGACAGCCAGAGCTGCTTCAAATTCTGTATCTCCCTCTCTCTCTGGCCCTCCTCTGCTCACACTGTCTCTCTCTGTCTCTCAAAAATAAATAAAAAACATAAAAAATGTTTTTTTAAAAAAGACTTTGCACCTTTATTCTTTAAGAGAAGCACTTCCCAGAAAAAGCTCTATTACCTGTCACAGGACTTCACCTGTTTGGGCAAACTTAGTGCTCCAATTCCCCAACTCTATAGTAGGGAGGGCAGGGGAGAAGGTGGCTGAACGTGTTGTGTTGAATAAAACAACTTGTAGTGTGTCCAGTGTACTTCAGCTCTGTTCCTCAGTACCTTGCACTTCAGACATTGTGTGGAGGCCACTCCTGATAGCTACTGCACCCCACTGCCTCTCATGCTCTCATGTGGCTGCACAGATGTCTTTGCTTATATCTGCCTACAGTGTATGTTCCAAACTAATCCAGCTAGCAACTCCTGCTCATCCATCAAGATTCAGCTAAAATACCACCTCCCGTGTGGGCTACTCCTTAACCCCCACCCACCCCAAACCTCAGGAAGAAAGAGCTCTCTTCTCTCTGCACCTTTGTCCACACCTCTACCATCCTGCCTTTTATTTGCACATCTGTCTTCCCTGTGAGGGTTTGAGTTCCTCAAAGGAAGGATCATACCCAATTTTTCTTAGCACCTCCAGTTCCTGGAGCCTACTAATAATAATCAGGTATATAAGGCTTATCTAGGGCTTACTATTGCAAGTGTAAACATTTTACATAATTAACTCACGTAATCCTCACAACAACCCTATGAAATATATACTACTATTAATCCTCATTTAAAGAAGGGGAAACAAGGCATAGCAAAGTTAAGTAATTTTTCCAAGGTCTCATAGCTGGCAAATGGCAGAACAAGAATTTGAAGCAGGTCATCTGCCCTAAGAGCTGGATACTGGTTACTTTTGTGTGTAGATGGGTGTGAATAAATTCTGGAGAGAGTATTCATAGCTTATATCAGATCCTCAAAGTGATCAGTATAATCCCTTCCCTTCAGAAGAAAAATAAAGTTTAAATTCATAGCATCGGGTGATAAGACCAAAGGCAGTTATCAAAAAGCTTAGTTTGGTCTTTCCAGCTAATCATGAACTACAACTTATGGAGGAAAAGTCTGAAGGATTGATGAAAACTCTTTTAATGTGGAAATCCAGATGAAATTCTTATGACTAATTATTCATTTAAGAAATGTTACTAAGTATCTACTACACTGTAGTAGAAATAGAAGCCCCTGGAAGGATGCAGAATGATTGATAAGTAACACCTGTCAGGCTGTGGAAGGAGACAATACAATGAAATATATGTTCTAATCAAGGCTTGGACAGAATGCTGCAGCATACTGAGGAAAGACTTCCCACATGCTGAGCTGTGGGACTGAGGTCTTGATGGGTGAGGAGACAATTTTGGGGAGTGGGATGGGGGCCATTCCAAATAGGAGGAACAGCAGGCATTTCATAAACTCTTAGGGGACTGTTTAGAAATGCCATATGGTTGGAGCTCCTGGTTCACACAGACAAGTGACGGCGATTGGGCTGGGCTTACTCCAGCTGTACACATCCAGCGTGGCTCTTATTTCTTACAAACAAAAGCTAATGTTGGCTTCTGGGTCTCACACTGCACCTTGGTGAATGAAATGAAGATTCCCTGCTTCTACAGAATTCATGCACATCTTTACATTTCTATGCCAGCAGGTAAGTGAGAACCAAACTGTCCTATTTTCTGTGTACTGACTAATATACAAAGGATGTTCATGACTAATAATTGAAGTTGCCTGCACCTAAGAGCAAGAATATCCTTTAATGTGTAGTTTAAATGCTAAATTTATTTCTGTGATTAATGCTTCATTAAAGTCTTGTGTGGTTTTTTAAATTTTTATGCAAGTTCAAACTTGAAACATATGTTTTTGCTGATTAAAACTTGCTAAATCTTGCAAAACTTATAGTTACTATCAGAATTTTAAAATAAAGAGGGGAAATGGAGAGAAATACAAATTAAATGTAATATAAACAGAAAAATTTTGAAGGAGACTACCACATTGGTTGATCTCTTTTTTATTATTATTACTGTAATTAGAAACTATTTTCACCCAAGGAACAGTCTCCTTGATTGTCAGGTCTGTTTATTTTCCTGAATGGATATAATTAGCACTTATAAGAGTATAGCTACACAGAGAAGTTAAATAGAAAACGGCAGCAACTGAAGAGTCTTAGGTTATTTATTCAGAGTGCCGATGTGGAGAGTATATCTATACATCTAAGTCAAACAAGGAACTTCTAAAAGCAAATTCTCAGAAATATCCAGTGGATTGAGCAAATATTAAAATCAAGCCTGGGGTCATGATGTTTGCCAGCCTCCACTCCATTCCCTCTGTCTCAGGCCTCAAAGCTGGGTGGATTAATCCCACACAGGTACACTATCAGCCCGATCCAGTCTGGTCACAAGAATAGAAGACAAGGCCTTGCCTCCTGGAGCTTATATTCTAATGTAAGAAAACAAAACAAAAAATAAACTAACAAGATAATTGCAATGGAAAATAAGCAACACAATGGAAATATTACACCATCACATGACGTACATGCTGGAGAAGAGCTAACTTAGATGGCCCTGGTCCAGAAGGACTTTCTGAGCTGCTGTTACATGAACTGAGAAGACAGATGCACAAAGACTTGGTTAGATGTATGCTGCAGATAGAGGAAGCAGTTAGTATTAAGGGCCTGAGTGTGCCGAACTTGCCATGCTAAACCAACAGCAGGAAGATCATTGTGTATGGAGAACAGCCATGTGTCAGGGATGAGAGCAACTATAAGATGAGGTTGGGGAGAGAGTAAGGTCCTTTTAAATCGTGGGAAGGTTTTATGCTAAATGTGATAAGAAGCCTTTAGAGTAAGGAAACATCATATTCTGATCAAAATTTATACAAACAATCCTGCTTCTCTGTGTAGAACGCATTTCAGAGGCAAGAATGGAAGCAGCTAATCTGGCTGTCATGGAGCAGCACATGGCACACCATCACAAAACACCTAGAAAAGCCAGATAATTTTTTTAAGAACATTTGTGATGACATGAGAGAATGATCAGGACAACAGAACTCATGTGGTCAAGCATCTAGAGAGAAAAGCATTTCAAGTGAGCCAACTTTCTGCAACTCTTTTTGTAAGAGGGATAAGAAAGTAGGCCAAAAGCCGCTGAAGATCGAACAGGAGTTTTCTATAATTTGACTGCTAAAGAGACAAAACTTGAAGGGAAGATGTCCCAGCAAAACCCTAGACTCTCAGCTGGACCCCTGGCTGGCTGCAGTGAAGGATTGGGGCAAACCAGTGGTAGAAAACTTCAAGAGAGCTCAAACAGCTCAAGTCAGTCTCTGATTAGTTAAAATAGTATCTCACCTCAGAAACAAGACAAACAGACCAAAAGTGACTATTATTGGAGTTATTAGAGGTAGATTTTATATACTATTTTATATGGTTCTAAACTTAAGAAACTCTACATAAATTAAAAAAAAAAAAAATATATATATATATATATATATATATAAATAGAAAATGCCCATTCATCTTGAAAATTAAGCAAAAAATCTCCTAAAAAAATATATGGGTCAAGGAAGAGATCATAATAAAAGAAAGTATTTTGAATTGAATAATGAATATATGACATATCTAAGCTTGTGGGATGCAGCTAAATTAGAAAATAAGACAAGCTTTGAGGCCCCTGGGTGGCTCAGTTGATTAAGCATCCAACTTTGGCTCAGGTCATGATCTCACGGTTCCTGGTTCGAGCCTTGTATCAGTACAGACAGCTCAGAGCCTGGAGCCTCCTTCAGATTCTGTGCCTGTCTCCCTCTCTCTCTGCCCTCCCTCACTCGTGCTCTGTCTCTGTCTCTCTATCTCTCTCTCTCTCTTTATCTAAAAAAATAAACATTCAAATAAAGAAAGAAAAGAAGACAAGCAGATCCCAATGAATTGAGTTTTCCTCTGATTAAGCTACTGTACCAGTCCAATGAAGAAGAGAAACGCAGAAATCACTGAGTTAGAAAACAAATATGTGATAGAGAAAATTAACAAAACTTACAATGTAATGATTATACATATATTTTAAAAATTGATATTATGAAAATATTTACACTAACAAATTTGAAAATTTCAGTGAAATGGAAAAGACTAATTTACATGATCATTTTTATCATTATCATCTTTAAGGGATAACCTTACTACATAAATACAATTTATCACATACAACAAGGAGAAAAACTGTATTAATTTAAAGCAAACAATTAGATTGTAGCAAGATTTCAGGATACAAAGTTAATGCACATAATGTCCATTGCTGTACTATATACCACAATGAACAAATGGACTTTGAAATTGAAAACATAACACATTTATATTACCATCCAGTGAAACATTTAGCTATTTATCTAATAAAATTTGTGCAAGATCTATAAAAGAATAATCACAAAGCTATATTGAATAAAATCAAAGAACTAAATAAATGGATATTTGGTCCATCTTCAGGAATAGAAATATACAGTTGTGAGGATACTAGTTATTTCTAATGTAATTTATAAATTCAGTACAGTCTTAGAACTCCAGCAAGTTATTCTTTTGTATATTGACAAACTGATCTAAAGTTTACATGGAGAAGCAAAAGACCCAGAGTATCTAACACAATATTGAAGGAAAACAAACTTGGATGACTGATGCTACCCAACTTCAAAGCCTACTATAAAGCTGCAGTATCAAGAAAATGTGGTATTGGCAAGAAAAAAGAAAAAAAAAGAAAGAAAGAAAAGAAAGGAAAAAATAAAAGAAAAGAGAAGAAGAAAAAAGAGAAAGAAAACAAGAAAAGAAAACCTACATCAATGAAACAGAATAGGGAGCCCAGAATTAGACCCCCCCACATAGTCAACTGAGCTTTGTGATCTTTGACAAAGGAGTAAAAACAATACAATGGAGGAAAGATAGCATTTGCAACAAACGGTGCTGGAACAACTGGAAATTCACATGCAAATAAAAGAATCTAGAGACAGACCTTATACCCTTCACAAAGATTAATTCAGAAAGGATCATAGATCTAAATGTAATCTACAAAATTATAAAACCTCTAGAAATTAACATGGAAGAAAACCTAAATGACCTTGGATTTAGTGGTACTTTTTTAGATATAATATCAGAGGCATGACTTGTGAATGAAATAATTGACAAGCTGGACTTCATTCAAATTGAAACTACTCTATGAAAGACTGTATCAGGAGAATTAGAAGATAAGCCACACACTGGGAGTAAGTATTTTACAAATACTTATCTCATAAATGACTGTTATCCAAAATATACAAAGAACTCTTAAAACTCAACAAGAAACAAATATTTAATTTAAAAGTGAGCCAAAGGTCTTGACAGGCACCTCACCAAAGAAGATACACAGATGGAAAATAAACATATAAAAAGACGCTCCACATCTTATGCCATCAGGAAAATGCAAATTAAAATAACAATGAGATAGCACACCTATTATAATGGCTTAAATCCAGAGTATTGACAACACCAAAGACAGAGAGGATGTGAATCAACAGTAGCTTTCATACATTGCTGGTGAACTTGCAAAATGGTACATTTACTTTGGAAGATAGTTTGGCAGTTTCCAAAAAACTAAACATACTCTCACAATATGATCCAGCAATCAAGATCCTCAGTATTTATTCAACAGAATTGAAAATTTATGTCCACACAGAAACCTGCACAAGAATGTTAATAGCACCTTTACACATAATTACCAAACTTAGAAGCAACCATGATGTCTTTCAGTAGGTGAATGGATTAGTAAACTGTGATAGATCCAGACAATAGAATATTATTTACCACTAAAAAGAATCAAACTATCAGTCATGAAAAGACATAATGCAATCTTTAATGCATATTACTAAGTGGAAAAAAAGCATCTGAAAAGACTGCTTACTACATGATTCCAGCTATGTGACATTCTGGAAAAGACAAATCTATAGAGACAGACACAGACAATAAAAAGGTCATTGGTTGCCATGAAAGTGTAGGTGGGAAAGGATGAATAGGCAGAGTGCAGAAGATTTTCAGGGTCATGGAAATACTCAATCTATTATGATGATGGATGTATCTCATTTTGCATTTGTCCAAACCAATAACATATACAACAGGAAGAGTTAACCCTGAAGTAAACTGTTGACTTTGACTTTGGGTGATTATGATGTGTTAATGCAGGTTCATCCTTGGTTTAAAAAAAAAAAAAGTCATTCTGGTGAGTGATGCTCATGATGGAGGAGAGATGTATAGGTGGGGGTGGGTATAGGAGAAATCTTTGTACCTCCCTTTCAATTTTGTTGTAGATCTTAACTGCTCTAAAAAATAAGGTCTTTCAAAAATTGCTTTGGCTTTTCTATAAATTTTATATTTTCTTATAAAGTTTAGAAAGACCTTTGAATCTGCAAAAAATATTCTGGAATTTGATTTGGAAATTTATTGAATAATATTAATGATTCCATTGTATGAAATGACAGATCTCTCCATTTATTTGGATCTTTAGTATTATGTAGTTTTCAGTATACAGGTATTGCATACTTTTTATTTTTTGGTCTATTGTAAGTGGAATCATTTTTTTCATTTCATTTCTAATTATTTGCTGCTAATATATAAATATTTCTATATTAGTTTCGAATCCTGCAACCCTGCTGATTTCTCTTACTAATTCAGTAGTTATTTTGTGTGAGGATATTTAGTCATGCTACAGCAAATAAAAGTAGTTTTATTCAATTCTTTCAAACCCTATATCTCTTGATTTGTTTGTTTATTTTTGGTGTTTGCCTTATTGCAATGTCTGGGGCCTTGACTACAATGTTGAAGGGGTGACAGAAGGCATCACTGCTTTTTTACTGATATTAGGGGGAAAGCATTCAGTATCTCACTACAAAATGTAGTGACCCTGGATTTTTAGATGCTTTTCATCAGCTTAAGAATGCTTCCTTCTATCTCTAGTCTGATGAGAATCTCTTAATCATAGATGATAATGAATTTTGTTAAACACTTTTCTACACCTGCTGAAATCATTATATAATTTTTTACTTTATTAATATGGTAAATTACCATGATTGATTTTCTGATGTTACATCAACCATGCATTCCTAAGATGAAGTCTACTTGGTAAAAATGATTTATTTTTATGTATTTATATTTTATGTTGGGTTCCTTTTGCTAATATTTTGTCAAGAATTTTTGCATGTAGATTCATGAAGAATATTGATCTGCAGTTTTCTTTTATTAGCCTGGTATGATTGTAATGCTGGTCTTATGAAATGAGTTTTTCAAGTTTTCCTCCTTTTATATATTCTGGAAGGGCTTGTGTTCATATTTCTTCCTTAAATGTTACAAAATATTAGTCAAGACATTTTAGACTACAGTTTTAAAATATGTGAGAAAGTTTTAAAATTCATATTTCAGTTTTTTAAGTAGAAATAGGGTTATTCAGGTTAACTAAGTTTTCGTGAGGAATCTCGGGTAATTTGTATCCCTCAAGGATTATAACCATTTCTTCATGTTACTTTTCACAGGGTTGTTCCAAATAGTGTTTTATTATCCTTTAATGTTTGTAAACTCATTAAGGATCATTTCTTTCTCATTTTTTAAAATGTTTATTTATTTTGAGAGAGAAAGTGAGCACATAAGCAGGTGAGGGGCAAAGAGAGAGAATCCAAAGCAAGCTCTATGCTGTCATCATGGAGCCCAACGCAGGGCTCTATCTCACAACCGTGAGATCATGACCTGAGCTGAAATCAAGACGCTTAACTGACTGACCCATCCAGGCACCCCATGTTTCTCATCTTTTTCATGGTGACCTGCTTTTTCTCTTTTTTTGCTAACCAATCTAGATATGGGTTCATATAATTTGTTGATTTATTTCAAAAGAGCCAGCTCTTACCATTGATAATTTTCTCTATGTTTCTTTCTTTTCTATTTCTTTCTACTTCCACTCTTAATTTTGTTTCTCTCCTTTGTTCTTTCTACTTACTTCAGCCTTATTTTGCTCTCCTGGTTTTAGCTTCTTATTGTGACATTTTAGATTTAGATTTTAGATTTATTTTTCTTCCCTAATATGATCATCTAAAAGCTATTAATTTTCTTCTAAACAATGGTTTAGCTGTATTCCATGAATTTGACATTTTTTTTAATTTTCATCATCATTCAGTTTAATACATTTTCTAATATCCCTTCTTTGACCCATGGATGATTTGAACTGGATTATTTAAAGTTCAAATTTTAGATTTTTCCTAAATATCCTCTTGTTCCTGATTTCTAATTCAATTTTATTGTGGTCAGGAAACATACCTGATATGATTTCAATTTACTTAAATACATTGAGCCATGTCTTACAGTCCAACATATGGTATATTTTAGTAGATTTATTATGTGCACTTGGAAAGGATGTGTATTCTATTTTTTATGTAGTGGTCTGTAAAAATCAAATTACAGGTACTGCTCTCTTCATCTTCCTTTTTATTAATTGCTAAGAAAAAGATGCTTAAATCTCCTGCTGTGATCATGGAATTATTTATTTCTCCAATTCTGTCAACTTTTACTTCATGTATTGTGAGGCTCCTTTGTTAGGTACATGCATAGCAATGTTGTCCTAATGAATTGGCCCTTTTAATATTATGAAATATCTCTCTTTTAAATATCCTATCTTTGGTAATACCCCTTATCCTGAAGGCTATTTTATCTCACATTAATGTAACAACTTCAGCTTTCTTATGTTTGATATTTGAATGGTATATCTATATTCATCTATTTACTTTCAAGATATCTGTATTCTTACACTAAAGGTGCATTCCTTGTAGACAGTATATTCTTGGGTCTTGCTTTTCACCTATTATGATAATTTCTGCCTTTAAATAAGAGTATTTAGCTCATTGCCATTTAATGTAATTATTCATATGGTCGTATTTAGGTCTGTTATCTTATCATTTGTTTTCTGTCATTTTTTTTTTGTTTTTTTTTTTCCTGCTTGCTTTCTTTTTGGATTATTTGAATACTTTTTAATATTCCATTTTAATTCATCTATTGGATTTTTAGCTACACATTTTTGCATTAGTTTTTTTGTAGTTGCTTTAGGGAATACAAGGATTTATAATAATTTTAATTTTATAATTTTATAAAATTATATTTTCATTATCTACATTGAGTTAATATTATATCATTTCACAAACATGTAGTAACAATTCAACAGTATTTACCTCATTTACCTGTGCCTGTGATCCTTCCCATTATAGTTGCCATATATAGTACATTTTACAATATGTTATAAGCCCCACATGACTATCCATAATTTTTGCTTTAAATAGACATATGTATTTTAGGGGTGCCTGGGTGACTCAGTCTTAAGTGTCTGACTTTGGCTCAGTCATGATCTCACGGTTTGTGGATTCAAGCCCCGTGTCAGGCTCTGTGCTGACAGCTCAGAGCCTGGAGCCTGCTTCAGATTCTGTGTCTCCCTCTCTCTCTGCTCCTCCCCCACTCATGCTCTGTCTCTCTCAAAAATAAATAAACATTAAAGAAATTAAACAGACATACATATTTTAAAGAAGTTAAGAAAAAGTCTAGTCCCTTAGGTCTCCCCCAGTTATTTCCTGTTTCTAATATTTTTCATTCATTTCTGAAGATCTGAGTTTCCTTCCAGTATCATTTCACTTCAGTGTAAAACCCTTCCCATGGCATTTCTTATACAGTGACAACTGAATCTCCTAATTTTTTATCTGAATGTTTTAATTTCATCTTCATCTTGGAAGATTTTTTCATTCAATATAGAGTTCTGGGTGACTGGTATTTCTGCCCCCAACACTGTTAAAATGTTGCTCCACTGTGTTAGAGTCTCTGTAGTCTCTATTAAGAAATCTGCAATAATTTAAATCATTGCTCACCTGGGTGGAAGGTATCATTTTTCTTTGATTGGTTCAAGTTTTTCCCTTTATCTTTGATTTTCAAGTTTGATTATGACATTTCTAAGTATGGTTTTGTATTAGTTTCCTAAGGCTGCCATATACCTTGTTCAGTCATATACAGAAATGTATTGTTTCATAGTTCTGGGTGAGAAGTCCAAAATCAAGGAGTAGGCAGGGTTGGTTCCTTCTGATTGCCCTAAGGGAGAACTCTTTGCCTCTGCCCTAGCTTCTGGTGATGCTGGCAATTTTTGGCATTTATTAGCTTATAGACGTGTCACTCCAATCTTTGTCTCCTTCTTCACATGGCATCCAAACCATATGTCTCTGTGTTCATATTCCTCTCTTCTTATAAATACACCAGTCACATTAAATTAGGGCCCAATCTAATGACCTCATCTTAACTTGGTTACATCACAAAGGCTATTTCCAAATATGATTACATTTAATGTTTAAGGTTTCAACTTATTTTGGGGGGACCACACAATTCAACCCATAACAGTTGTCTTCTAATTTATCCTATTGGTTCACTGAACTTCTGGGATCTATACCCTTATGTTTTCACCAAATTGGTGAAGTTTTGCCATCATTTCTTCAAATATTTTTCTGTTGAATGCTCTTTTTTCTTTTTTTCTTGGGCTCCAAGCACTATAATGTTAGGCCTTTCGATGTTGTCCTACAGATCTTACAGGTACAACTGTAAGGCAGTTCTCTCTCTTGTAATTGGATCGTTTCTATTGATCTGTCCTCAATTTCACTGACTCTTCTCTATCATCTCCAATCTACTATTATCTCTATTCAATGAATTTATTTCATGTATTAGATTTTCTTATTCTAAAATTGCAAGTTAGTCTTGCTTATGTTATTCATACTTTGCTGATGATGTTTCTAATCTATTTAATCATGACAGTTATTATTTTCTTTTACCTCACTGAGTATACTTACAAGAGAGGATTTAAAGTCCCTGTCTGATAATTCTAACATATGGGGCACTTTTTGTTATTTGTTATTTTGTTGTTTTTGTGATAACAGGCAGTTAACTTGGTTTAGGCTTACATTGCCATGTATGCGGTGGGGACCCGCTCAGATCTCAGTTCAGTTCTTTCAGCCCTAACTGCAAGCTGATTTCATTTTCGCTGTGCATATATGATTCGTGATCAGCCAGAAACTAGGGCCGAGTTTACAAACAGAATGTGGGCACTTTCCTTCCTTGCCTCTCTTCTTTCTAGCATTCTTCCTTCACTCTTTGGTGATGCTGGTTACACCAGGCTCCTTTGCCTGGTTCTGCCAGCCAAAAAGATGGTAGGGTCTTCATTGAAGTTTTAGCTGCTCTATACCTCTGTTGGAATGACTGTAGCTGCATTCAAGTCAAAGAGCCCCAGTCTCTTATTTCAACAAACAAGTGTAACAATTCAACTGTATCACAAGTATAAAGCATCCTTTTACATTTTTCTGGACATTGCCAGAATTTGGGTTTTTTTTTAAACAAGCAACAATGGCTGGCTGGCTTCTGTGCTATTCTTTTTTTTTTTTTTCTTTTATAGTTTATTGTCAAGTTGGTTTCCATGTAACACCCAGTGCTCATCCCGACAAGTGTGTACTATTCTTTTTAAAGTGCTATTAAAATTTATTAAACTTAAAAAACAAATCAATATAAGCTACCACATTGACAACATGAAGGAGAAAAATCATGTTTATCCCAGTAGATCCAGAAAATGTAGTTGATAAAATTTAATATTCATTCCTGATTTTTGACAACTTTAAGAAAACTGAGAATAGAAGGGAACCTCTTCAAATCTGATAGAGGATTTAAAATATTAAGAATAGTAATAATAAAAACCACATCATATTGAAATACCTTTAAACATCATATTGAAATACTTTTCCTTGAAATTGAGAACAAGATAGGGGTACATGCATTAGCCACTTCATTTAATATTTTACTAAGGATCCATCCAATGAACTAAGGCAAAAATAAATAAGGAAAATATACTACTATTAGAAAGGAAGACTGTACTTATTTTTAAAAAACATTTTTGTTTAAGTAAACAGAGTAAAATAATTAATAAGCTATTAGAATTAATAAGTGGATTTAACAAGGTCACTAAATAAATTAAAAGTTAATATATAAACATAAACTGTATTTCTATGTGCAAATAGAAATAAAATTTTTAAAATAAAAAAAATTTTTAATGTTTTAAATTTTTATGTGCATTTACAATAGCACTACAAGACATCAAATACCTAGGAATAAATCTAACAAAAAGACCTCTACACTGAGTTCTGCAACATTTCTAAGAGAAATTAAAAACAACTTAAATAAAGAGATGTTATATGTTTAAGAATTAGAAAATTCAATATTGTTAAGTATCAGTTCAATCTCAAATTGATTTGTGGATTCAGTGAATCCCAATCAAAATCCTAACAAGTATTTCTAATATTACTTGACAAGTTAATTCTAAATCTATATAGAAATACAAAAGGCCAAGACTAGGTAAAAAATCTTGAAGAAGAAAAGCAGAAGGACTTATGTATGTTACCAGATGCTATAATAAATATAGAGCTATAAGAATTAAGATGGTATACATTGGCATAGAATAGATAAATAACTATTACTTATATTTAAGTAAATAGATTTGAATAACAAATTCGATACATATGCATTGTTTTTTAAACAAGTAATTTTTTAATGTTTTTTAATTTATTTTTGATACAGAGAGAGACAGAGCATGAGTGAGGAGGGGCAGAGAGAGAGGGAGACCAGAATCCGAAGCAGGCTCCAGGCTCTGAGCTAGCTGTCAGCACAGAGGCCAACGCAGGGTTCAAACCCACAACTGTGAGATCTAACCTGAGCCAAAGTGGGAGGCTTAACTGACTGAGCCACCCAGGTGCCCCACATACGCATTGTCTTATGATAATGGTGATGCATTGCTATATAGTAAGGGAAGGATAACGTGTTCAAGCTTTGGTGCTTGGTCAATGTGCTATCCACATAAAAAACAAATGAATCTTGAATTCAGTCTCACAGCATACACAAAAATCAATTCCCAATTGATTTATCAATTATAAATCTAAATATGAAAGTTTAAGAACAAAGTTTTGAATTTATAACATGCAAGAATTCCTTCATTACCTTGTGGAAGCCAAGGAAATGCCTTAAGTAGAACATGGAAAACATTAACTATAAAGCAAAAGCTTGGTTAATTGGATGACATTGAAATTATGAATTTCTGTTCATTAAAACTTTACATTAAGAGCAAGCCTACCTAGATAGCAAAGAACTAGTATCTAGAATGCACACACTACCCCTATAAATCAAGAAAAGGACAGACATTAGCAGAAAAATGGTCCAAAGACTTGAACAGGCACCTCACAAAGGAGGTTGTCCGAATGCCAATATGCATATAAAAAGGTTCTCAGCTTGATTAGTCATCCAGGACTGAAAATTAAAAGTACGGTGTGGTACCACGGCACACCCACCAGAATGGCTAACGTGAAGGAGATCAACAGTAACTAGTGCTGGTGAGGTGTGGAGCAAATAAGACTCTCACATTCTGCTGATGCTGGGGTGGAGTGGGAGGGAGGAGGTGGAGAAAGAACATCAGTTAAGAGGCTGTTACAGAAGCTAGGTGGGAGACGAAGCTTGGACCAGAATGGTGGCAGTGAATATAGAGAAGTGTAGGTGTAGACATAATTAGCCATTATGCCTCACTTTTGTCTACTGAGTCCCTTCAATAGCCCCCAGCTACTGTGCATTTAAAATAGGGCTCTGGCTTGTGAGAGGGACTTCAAACAGCACAGGTACCTCAGAGAAGCTCCTAGTGGTGAGGCTGGCTATGAGTCTATGACAGTTATCAATAACCAAAACATTATCTTACAGTTAAGCCACAAACCAATGCCCTGACAACTGGAAGTGTCAGATGTGGATGTAAGCTCACAAGAGTCAGGCTTGGGCTGACAATTCAGAGTACTCTTCGAAATGCCAAGTAGGAATAGGTGGTTACCAGAGTTACCACATTTAATCACTCCAACAACATCACGAGTAGGTAAGAATGCTTACTCATTTTCCCTGCAGGGAAATGGCCAAAACCTGACTGACCAAGCAGAGCAAGGGGACCAGGGTAGGCTACAAGCCCCATCCTCCAGAGATAATAAAGGAGCCTGGCCAACGCTCATGATCTCTGGAAGGTAAAGACAATTGCTAAATGATTACTGTAACCAGCCAGCCCTAACAGGTTTAACGAAACTTTGATTGGCTTCAAATAAATTGTTAACCTCAGTACTGACTGATTAAAAATTGAGAGGTAATTTAGTCAGGAATTAAATTGCACTTTTGACCCGAATTAGATGAACAGTTTCATAAACACAAAAATCACGTTTATGGAAGAAAAGCATTCTTCAAAATGCAAAGCTGACACTGGTGGTGAGTGAGAATTCCTAACAGCCTTCTCTCAGGGCAATAGTTTTTAGAAAGGTTTTTTGAAGTTCCATGATACAGACAATGATCATCTAAGCACCAAATCAGTTATTTAAATTGGTTAAACCAGGGGCTAAAAATTATCTGAAAGGAATTCATGAATGGAACACCCATGTAAAAACACAAGGGGCTCAACTATGTAGTACTGCCTCTGGTTCCCAGGTGACGTCTGAGACTCATCCACTGAACTCAGAGGCACACAGTTTGGTTATCAACTGGCTAAAATGCTCCTTATACTTACCTGTTAGCATCACTTTGCAGCCTCTGCAGAAAAAACTAGAAGTGGAGATTTTGAGAGTGCAATAAAAGCCAATGCCTCCTAATTTCTCATGGAGGACTAGAGCGAGCTGAGTGAGGGCTGGCTCAGCACATCCATCCATAGGGTCAATGTGTGCTGGAGTTGACTCACGTGGGCTCACAGTGGCCACTATGCACACCCTCCTCCCAGCACATTTAGTGGAGTCAGCTGTGTGGGAGTATTTATACCAAGAAAACTTGCAAACACTACAAATCAAAGATGGGATGGGGTAGTGCCTCTTTCACAGGTCAAAATTTGTTAAGCTAATGATATCCTGTAGGGCTGATACCAAAAATCAAAAGTGAGCCTAGAGTCATAGGAAACCGATCTAAGTGGATTTCTAAGCATAAATCCTTGAGAGGTAAAGAAATCAAATGCAGATGAGCCAAAGAGGAGAATCTACGAACCAAGGTAGACAAGGGTCAGGAATGATAGAACAGGCATATGGGAGATGCCCTGGGGAATTTCAGAGGTGGTACGCAGTTGTGCCTACTACACCCGTACAAGCTGGTCACATTTAGTTTAAAGAATGAAAAAAATAAAGCCAATGGAGACTAACTTATAGAAACTGCCAAATCATGTGGATTCTCTTTCCTTACTCATTTAATAGAAATTCTGCTTCAGCAAGGACCGTCAGTGACAGTGATCCTGTCCTTTTGGGAGGCCTACAGTGGATCCCCATCTTTGCCTCCCTTCTGCTTGTCTTGTAAGAAGTAATGACTGTGCCCTACAGATAAATCCCAAGTCATGTCAGGCTTTGATCTATTTAGCTTTCTCAGATTTTTTGGTGCTTTGGGTAATTAATCTGGAAAAATTTAATAGAGCAATATGAACAAAAGCAAATATAGAAAACAGTATTTTTAATGTTAAAAACATCAGGGAAAATCAACAGAATTCATTTCATGTTATCAATGGCTTTAATTTCCAATTTTGTTACAACTGAATTACTGTTAGGCAATTGATTTCATGTATTATAGAATTATTATTATGGTATTAGGATGATTAATTAGCTAATCTCACATTTTGTGGGTTTTGTTTATTTTAAAGACAATATACGTATCTTGAAAAATCTTCTGGCCAGCACTAGGTCACTAACTAAATCCATCTTTGGCTAAGAAAACATTACATTTAAGGGAGGCATTGCTGGGAATGGGTGTAACTTAGTGCATTTGTAAGAGACACATACGGACAGAAGTAATACAGTGCAAGTTCAGTGATTTACAGAGTGGTTGAAAAGGGATATTATGCAGTCCACACATAACATGAGAGAGCAGATGGTAAATTCACCTGATGGTGCAGAGAAGAGAAAGGAGTCTGGCCTTAGATGTTGGACCAGCTCTTTAGACATGGATCACTTAGTGACCTGACTTTTCCTATAAGCACACAAATACCAAATCTTAGGCCACACAGAATATATACCCTTTTAAATATTCACCTTTTAATATACCATTTTATATTATTTATTTATTTATTTATTTATTTATTTTGAGAGAGAAAGAGCTCACGTGTACATGTGCACATGAGTGGGGGAAGGGCAGAGAGAGAGAATCCCAAGCAGGCTTAGCATTGTCAGCTCAGGGCCCCATACAGGGTTTGATTTCACAAGCATGGGATCATGACCTGAACAGATATCAAGCATGGGATACTTAACCAACCGACCCACCCTGGTGCCCCATAATATACCATTTTAAATATTCATCTGTCTTCTTATTCCTGGACACACATAAAATGCATACCATACAGCAAGATATTTAATATAAGTAAGAGAAATATTTTAGTACAAAGATAAAATTAGTACCCAAAGTAAATTTTCAAAGTCTTGTGCACCCTCTAGAGGAACATTAAGAACGACCAAGGAGAAAAGGGCTTCCGACCTCATAGGAAGGGTCATAGAGTTAGTGTTCAGCCTGGAAGCGATACTTTGGTATTTTTTGTATAAATGCTGCTTTTAATTTGCAGCCAATTTTATTCATAATTTTTGTACTATGTTAATAAACAAGATATCTTTAATTTTCTTTTCTTGTATCATTGTATAGTTTGTATCAAAGATGATCCTCAGCAAATCATCTGGGTAGCTGTCTGGGTTTTTTTTATTTTTAATTTCCTTGAAGAGTTTATATAAGAGAGAAATTATCTGTTCCAAGGAGTTTTGGCAAAATTTACTTATAAAATGACCTGGTGACAATTTTTTAATGTTATAATTTATTCAGTTTTCCTATTTCCTCTTGAATTTACTTTATAATTTTTCTATAAAGTACCTATTATATATTTGTTTTCCATTTACTCTTTTAAAGTTGTTCATAATATATATACAAAATATACACAAATGTGGAGGTTATATGCTATGTGTATATATATGTATGATTTTTACTTCTCTACTATATCTCTTTTTATTAATCTGATGGCTTGACTTAAAATTTATAAATTACAAGTCTGAGAAAAGGCCCTGAAAATTTTTAGATGGTAAACTCTCCAAGTCTTTATTATTTGAAAATGCTGTTATTTTTCTTCATTCTTGAATGAGAGTTTAGTAAGTATAAAACTCTAAGTTGACAATTATTTTTCCCTCAGGACTTTGAACTATAATGGGACACAAAACATCAATTTCCCAAACTATGATTTACCTAATAACAGTTTACCACAGAACAACACACACACACACACACACACACACACACACACACACACACACACACACATGCACGCACATGCCCAGGAAGGTGCCACAGTCAAATATGGAAACGTTGCATTCTGTCTTGCAGACTTATGATCTACGTTTGTATAATTAAAGCCTTTGTGCTCTGGCCAGTAAAGAACTGTTTCTCCTGTTTAGCCCAGTGCTTCTCATTAGAGCTCTCTCTCTCTTTTTTCTTTATTTTGGGAGGAACTCTCATCATCATGTAGAAACCAGTTCAGGAGGTACTATGATACACAGATTTAAATACTATCAAAAAATAACTGCACATACATATTCAGAAAGACTCCTCATCCTGCTGTTACTTACCCTATTTTTAGATAATTGCCTTAGGTTTCTATTATTGTGTAATGAATTACCACAAATTCAGCAACATAAGACCACAGCTATTTAGTATCTCATAGTCTTGTAAGTCAGAAATCTGGGCTCATCTGCTCACAGGTTCCCTGCTCAGGGTCCAAGAGACTTAAATCAAGGTGTTAGCTAACCTGTGTTTTCATCTAGGCTTGTCTGGAGAAAAGATTATTTTCAAGATCATGCAGGTTGGTGGTTGAAGACCACTCTCAGCTACTAAGAGCTGTTCTCTGGTCCTTGCCATGTGGTCCTCCCCATCATCAAAGCCAGTAATGGAGACTCTCCCTTGCATCAAATCCCTCTCACACTTTCCATCTCTCTGATTTCAAAAAGTGCCCAGTCTTTTTTAAAGTGCTTGCCTGATTAGATCAGGCCCACCCATATTATCTTCTTTTGTATTAATTCAAAGTCCATTGATTGATAACCCAATCGTGGGTGTGACATCTATCATGTTCACAAGCCCCACCCACACTGTGGAGGGGATTATACGATGGGTGGGGAACGGAGAATCTTGAGGGGTTATCTCAGAATTCTCCTTACCATATTTATTAATTCTTCATTGACAGCCTGTGCATGTCCATATCACACCCCCTAATAAAGAGTTTCACTTTGCTTTCATTTCGGAAAAGTCCACTCTAGCATAATCCTTATATTTATAGTCACTATAAATATATATATTTCTCTCTCTGTATATACATAGATATATATTACATATGTATATAATAGTTCACTATCATATAGCCCTTAGATTTTCTGCCGAACAATAACTAGTATGGCTTGGGCACTGATTTTTCAGTCTAGTGCTCATAGAACATTTTGTCTCATCCACAAGCTTGGATTGTATTTCATTTTTCAGTATTGGTGTCTCATGGAGTGAAATTACTTCAGGAAGTCATTCATTACCTCACTTATTGGCGTGCTCAATACAAAGGTAATGTGTGGCTTCTGTGCACAAAGAACTTTACTAAAAACAGATACTACATGTGCATCCTTATTAGAATACAAGAATATAAATAGACTCTAGAGGAGATATTAAAGCAGAAGAAAAAAAATACCTGCCTCTGTTAGTGGTTCCCAAAGTCAGAAGAGGCTTCACAGAATGAATTTTATGTGAATGGGATTTCAAAGGATGCATAGGAGTTTAGTAAGGCCATGAAGTTGGGAAAGAACAACTTCCAGGCAAATAGAAAGTCTGGAAATGTGTGAAAGACAATGAGTTCTTCAGGGAACGAATATGTTAAATGGACCTAGAAAGGTTGGCAGGAGCTGGACATGTCAGTAGGGCATTTAGATTTCATCCTGAGATGAAAAGAAGTTGTTACCAAAAGAATGAAATGATCAGATCTATGTTTCAGAGACATACCTTTACTAGCAACTATAAGAGAGAAGCTGAAGACAAGGAGATCAGTTAGGAATGGCAAGGGCCGTACCTAGGCCAGTGCAGCCAAAGTGAAGAGGAGAGAATGGAGAGTCAGTAAGGGAGTTTAGACTCTGACTGACTGGATGGGCTCCTGCAGGTGACAGAACAGTCAGGTTGGCCGAAGATGCACAGGTGAGGAACTACGTCAGTGATGATGGTATTTATCAACAATGCATGTGCAGATGGTACAGCTCTGTTAGGGTTACTGTAAAGTAGAGACAGAAAGGTTAGTTAAGTTGCTTATGATCACATGGCAAACTTTGGTCTTTGTTCGCAGTCTAGTAATTTAATCCCATTCCTTCTTAATAGGTGTTTTAAGGAATCATCTTCAGAAGCCAAAGATTAGAGATGTCGTAGTAGATGTGGATAGAGATATGGATATAGATAGGGTTGTAGATAGAACATGTATGTATAATATACACTTTTGCATTTGATATATTTTATGTGTAATATATAATCATATACACATTACATATTTACATGCACACACTTACAGATCTTGCTCCCCACTCAACCAAGCCATGAGTAAATCTTGGTCTAACTTTGTCATAGCAGTGCCTGCAAATAAAATTAATAATATACTATTGTCAAACTTAAGACTCTTAGAGTCTCATATGGAGCTGGTTGAAGCCCTGCCAAGATCTGGTTTATTTGCTCTTATAAGAAATAGAAACTTCCTGTATATCACAAATTTGTAAGCGCAGCCTTTACTTTTCAAAACAACTAGATCCCCTTCAGTTACAAGGCTCATGTCCCGGCAGGAGTGTCTCTGGAACTTCCTTCCTAGCACGGAGTCAAGCCACATGTTGCCTTGAGGGGCAGGTCTCCTGTATCCAGACTCCAAGGGCACCACTTCTTGGTACAGAACACTGTGTGGTTACTAACGATAGAAAAAAAGGTTTGATTCAATTATTGCTCTACTAATGAAGTTGTTTTTCTATCCTTGACATTAGGCAGCCCCGTTTTTGAGGGTCATTTTTAAATTCAGTGAACAGTGACACCTGGACTGAAAGCCATGTACCATGCAAGGTTCCAAGGAAGAGTAGCTGCCCAGTTTGCATGCTCCATTTACTTCTTTCCTGCTTTCCTCCTCCTTGGAGAACTTTTTCATGGGAAGCAGCAGGCCTAATCCATTTAACTTTCATTAGCAATGAATAGTGGTATTGGCTGGATGGTACCAGGCAGCCTCTTGTGAACAGAACTGGTGTCTTATTTCCCCCTTGTGCCCCACTGCCATAGAGGAGAGGCAAAACTAGGTGCCCTTCTAACTGACCTATTTCACATAATAGTTAGGACCATTATGACTCCCACATCACCAGTTACATAGTCTCGGCTTCTTGTTGGTGTTCCTGCCTTACTCCTAAATATCTTCCTACCTCTTCAAAAGCATCATTACCTGAGTTAACCATCCTTACCAGTTTTCAGTTGTCAACCTTTCCTGACTTGCATAAGATTATAAATGAGTCACTATACTTCTGCTGTCTCAGACCGCAGTCATCTTTTCTCATACTCCTCCCCAAGCATCCAAGTGAAAATACTTTCCAGATCATGTTGAACATATCTCTTACATTTCCCACAACTATTTCCTCATTTTTATTGTAGTTCCACCCCCACATTAATATCTGTATCATCTTAGCTACATTGAGGCAATAATGAGTCCCATTATTTACTCAGCCATGGCCAATACAGACCTTTCCACCTGTGGTACTATCTTCCCTTTCTTCCCAAGACTTACAATTATTATGGTTGATCATGATCCAGGACTGGCCATATCAGACTTACCATTTTCTTTAATCTCATTGGTCTTATTGACATCCACTTCCATTCATCAGCAACTGTCTACTCCAATGTTTATACCCTAGATCTTGTTAAAATTTTGCAAGCTCTTACAATCGACTGTCCTTCCATACCCAACCCTCTATTTCCATCACTGTGTTCCCTGATTACTTTGGGACATTCAGTCACTCAGCTCCTCTCTTCATTCCTAGCTATCAGTCCTCCCACATGTCCTCAGTCTTGGGAATCCAATCTTGGAAATTTGTGGCTTTTTTCTCTCTTTTATGCCACAGCTGTCATTGGGATTTAACCAGTCCACAAATCTGCCACCCTCTCCTCCTTCCCTGCCAGAACTCCTCCCTGTATCTTACTTGTCTCACCTGATCTGCCTGCCTTCAGGTCTGACCTATGTATGGGCCACCTCCTCAGTACTACTGCATTTCTTGCATTTTTGCATTTCTCAAATGCAGACATCAGTGTATCTCATTTTCATGATTCAGATCCTTCAGTTTCTCCCTGATGCCTTTGGGATAAGTCCAAGCTCTGGACAGGAAGCTGTTCATGATCTGGATCCTACTTCCCTATCCAGTTTTTACAACAAGATCCCCACTCTAGGACCTAGAGGTAGTGAACCACCCTCAGTCCCCAAAGGGACCTGTGCATTCTGTGAATTTCAACCCCTTGCCCATGCATGACATTCTCTCCCTGGAGTGTTCTTTCCACACATTCACCTGGCAGATGTCTGTTTATCTGTTAAGTCTCAGTGAAGGCATTGCATCCTCTGGGAAGTCTTCTCTACCTGTGCATCAGGCTCCTCCTCATCTTAATGGATCCTCTCTGTATTTATCCATCTGGATGAGCCTTTGCAAACCTTTACTAAAGCACTTCCTATCTTTGGTTGTCTACTTGCAGCATAAATACTGTGACTGTTGAGGTAAAAAAAAAAAAAAAAAATCTATGCC
The DNA here is from genome assembly GCF_006229205.1 of Suricata suricatta. NCBI lineage: Eukaryota > Metazoa > Chordata > Mammalia > Carnivora > Herpestidae > Suricata > Suricata suricatta. The sequence goes on along the minus strand of NC_043701.1, from coordinate 54,590,590 downwards.
CCTGACACTTAAGTGTAGTGGCTGTGCCATCAGTACCCAGCTCAGAGCCAGTGCTCAGCAAGTGTTTGTGAGTATATAATGTCCCCCTTCTTCTGAGTCATTGGCTCCTTTATTAGAGACACTTAACTTCTGCCTCAATTGCCTATTATGAAACTGCTACCAGTTTATATAATTGCCAACTAAATATTCCCTCTAGTTAGCTACTCTTTTTACTTCAATAAGTTCAATTCATCGAAGTTCTTTTTATAAAAAATTTGCCTCATTTTTCTTCTGGAGCATGATGGAACATAATAAATAAAGTATGTTATTTCTATAAATGGCCTGTTGAGTAACAGTGCAACCAAAATAAATAAATTCCCTCACATTTTACAACACCAGTATTAATATCTCTCTGGAAAACTGAATATGGTATGGTCTATGCCAGTGATTCTCAACAAAGGTGATTTTGTCCCTCGGGACATTGGGCAATGTCTGGAGACACTTCTGGTTGTCACTACTTGGGAAGTATTACTGGCATCTATTGAGTAGAGACTCACTAACGTCCACTTCTATTACTAAGAATGCCAAGACCAAAAAAAAAAAAGAAGATATTAAACTGGGGATTGAACAATAGGTTATAAATCATTGGACCAAATATTTAAGCCACAGAAAAAGATTTAGATTATATCTGAGGAGAATTTCCCAACATTGAGATTATTTGATGTTACAATGGACTGTTATTGAGAGAACTGTGGCTCTTCACTGTGCGCCTACAGCTGGAAACACTATCCATACCCAGCTTCACCCCAAGGGTATCTAATTTAGTCAAGAATGGGATCCAATCGTGGATATTTTTGTGAAAGCTCCCCTGATTATTCTGAGGAAAGCCAAGGCTAAGCATCAGTGACTCAAAACAAAAATAAGAGTCCCGACAATCTGTGCTCAAGCAAAAAGTAAACTTTTTGTTTGAAAGTTTACTTTTATGTGAAGTTTCCTTTTAACCAAAAAGAAGCTTGATGCTATAGGAATATTGCATGTATCACTCCAGCTCATGCCCAAGTATTGGGCCTTGGACAGCTTTATTCCTGCCCTTGCTGCCCAAGTGTAAAAGAGAGAGAGATTTGGCATCTAATGTACAGCCAAGAAAGTGAATCCAGTGCTTTAATGGAAAGGTGACCTATGGAACTTTACTTCTCTGACCCTAAAGACACGTTTGTTTAGAATAGTCTCATGTTTATGCAGACATAAGGAGCCATTTATGTATTGGTTGGTCCAAGCATGTGTTCACAGCTCTCTAGGAAGCTTCGTAGGTGTAATCTGAAACCGTTCCCATAGGCAGAGGGCAGGGAGAGAGGACGAAAGAGGCATGTCAGTCCAGGTTAGTAGGTGCCAATTCTAAAAATAGCAAAGGAAACTTACATAGTAAGCCTGCCCTGGGCAACAGCAACACAAATGGATTCCCACACACCCTCCAAATCTTAAAAGCTCATAAAGAGGCTTTAACTGGGTTCAGTCACATGTGCCATGCTGGTATTTTCAGCATCACATCACCATCTCAAGGCTGTGTACTTGGAGAAGCCTCTGGGAGTGAGAAAGGCAAGCAGAACCCACATTCCAAGAACAGGGCTGGGGTGAGGAGCCTCTGAGCATCTGGGTCCAGCTCATGGGTCATTTGGTGGTATTTTTTTATCACATTCCTCAACACTGTTACAGTTGTTCTTAGATACTCAAGAACAAAAAGAAGATGAAGTGGGAAATGGCCAGAATTTAGACGCTAAGAATGTTCAGGGTTGGCTCCTTCATTAGCCACATTGGTTGTCTTTCACAGGTGAACTGGGATTTTAAAAAAAAAAGATAAAATTCCCAAAACAGGGTTTGGAGCAATAATGCAACTTTTCCAAAGATCTTTTGCAGATACATTTCATAAATTTCTCTTTTGTCCAATAACCATGCCATTTCTCTGAATAAAAAGAGAGAGGGGGCATTAGGACTAGGAAAGTTGTAGCTTTTGTTGTGCTGTAGGCATATGAACCAGGACTTATAGATGATTACAGACAGCCGTAGAATTAGTGGTCATTAAGGGACAGCCGAAATGAGGTAGTGAATTTGAAAAGGGTACAATTATTGGAAAGTTAAAAGGAGAAGGAGGTGGCACAGATGGTTCCTGACTTATGATGGTTGGACTTAATTCTTTGACTTCATGATGATGTAAAAAGTGATATCCATTTAGTAGAGACCACACTTCAAATTTTGTTTTTGATCTCTCCTTGGGCTAGCAATATGTGTGTGATACTCCCATGTGATGCTTGGCTTACTAGTGGTACTCCCAGTCTGCCACATGATCATGAGGGTCAATAACTGGTGCACTTACAACCTTTCTGTTTTCATTTTCAGTACAGCATCCTATAGGTTACATGAGATATTCAACATTTTATTATAAAAACAAGGTTTGTGCTAGACGATTTTGCCCAACTGTAGGATAATGTAAGTGTTTTGACTATGTGTAAGGCCGGGTAGGCTAAGCTACTGATGTTCAGTAGGCTAGACATATCAAATGTATTTTTGTCTATGATATCTTTAACTTACAATGGGTTTATTAGGATGTAACTCCATCATTAAGTAGAAGAAGATCTGTAGTGGATGTGGTAGGTGGAATCTGGATAAAGCAAAAATGGAAGGAAAGAACATAGTTTAGAGTGCTTGGTGGCTCAGTTAGTTAGGCATCTGACTTTGGCTCAGGTCATGATCTCACAGTTTGTGAGTTCAAGCCCCACATCGAGCTCTCTGCTGTCAGCACAGAGCCTGCTTAGGATCCTGTCTCCCCACCTCTGTCTCTGTCTCTCTCTCTCTCTCAAAATTAAACGTTTTTTTAAAAGAATACATTTAATATAACATGGCCTCGGCCTTTTTTCCCATTCATTCTACAATTGAAGATGCTGAGCTTAAGAGAGGTTGTGAATGAGACTCAAGAACTTGGATGTGCAGAGCTAGAAATAAAAGCCAAGTCCATTTCTCTCCAAAGGTTCCTCAAGGCCTTCACATAAAAGCCAGGTCAGCAGAAGCAGCCAGGTGAAATAGCCTATCCACACTGTCAGTGCAGGACCCAATGTGGGGCTCAGACTCATGAACCATGAGATCATGAACCAAGCCAAAACCAATAGTTGAACACTTAACCAGCTGAGCTACCCAGGCACCCCTGCTCACTGGTTCTTAAAAGAAGCTCACATAGCTGGGCGTTTACATGGATTCCAATAACCATGGCGTAGAATAAGGGCCTTGATGCTTGGGCAGAAGGGTGGATATATGGAGAGGCTGAGAAGAAAGTGTCTATTGGAGGGAGGAGAGAATGCAGGCTTTGCCACCAAATTTCAGAGTGAATTTTGCTAAGCTGACTTCATTGACCTGTGCAGGCTGCTATAGTCAGAAATACTTCGTTTAATGAAGATGATTACATTTTCTATTATGAAAATAATACATGCTCATTATACAAAGTGTGGAAAATAAAGAGGGGAAAACAATCCTCTTGATAAGACAATTGCTATTAAAATTGATTGTAATTCTTTCTAGTTTTTTTATTCATATAATTCATATTCTTGTGATCATGAATAAAATGTTTCCTGCTCTTATCACTTAGCATTGTAAAATAAGCATTTTCTATCTTTCATTTAACATGTTATAATATTATTATAAATTATCGTACTTCAGAAAATTATAAACTATTCTATTATATGCATTTACGACAATGTATCTAACCTGTTGTTGAGCATTTAGGTTAGGATATTTATTACTATACATTTGAGAATGGAATTGCTGGATCAAAGATACAGAAGTTTGGAGGACCTGAGATAGGGGAGCTGGATTCTTGCTTAGATAGGTGTTCTCTTTTTCTCTAATGTTTATTTACTTTTGAGAGAGAGAGAATGCAAGCAGGGGAGGGGGAGAAAGAGAAGGAGACACAGAATCTGCAGCAGGCTCCAGGCTCTGAGCTGTCAGCACAGAACCCAACATGGGGCTCGAACACACAGATTATGAGATCATGACCTGAGCCGAAGTCAGACGCTTAACTGACTGAGCCACCCAGGCGCCCTGCTTAAACAGGTATTCTCAAAGGAGTACCTATTCCTAGCTTGATCCTCAAGCTTGGCCTGTCCATAAATTTTGTCAGTAGTATCAGGAATGATCAGTTCTTAAAAGTTGTATAGAAGTGAATTAAACTAATGTATAATTGAAATTAGAAGCACTACGTGGAGGTATGGAAGTCATTAGTGCTGTTTGTCAAATAATTCTCCACTTCCAGACACAGTATAGGATTGTACTTCCTGCTGCTGGTGGTTGGCTGAGACATGACCCTGTTCCTGATGTGGAGTGGGGTTTGGAAGAGAACACTTATTTGCCAGAGGAAGACTTTCCAGAGTTCTCTTTCCTCCACTGTGGCTGGCAATTTTGAGAGGGTGTCTGCTCCATCAGCTTGGCTTCTTGAAAGACTAATGAGCAGAGAGGCCTCTGCCAGCCCTCAATGGCAGAGTGAGCAAGGAACAAAATTTTATCATCTAAAGTCACTGACACTCAGAATTTGGTTGTCATTGCAGTACATATTAGCCTGTCGTCATGGTGCAAAGGAGATTTTAACATTAGCATGCTTAACATATTTAATCTTTGTAATTAGAAATCAACTAAAGTTAAAAGATCATTGTTAGAAATGAATCACAATAAAAAGAAATAACTATTACAACTGTTACACAGCTTAAGAGTACTGATGTTCAATATCATTAACACTCTCTTCCCCAGATAATCTGAGCTAAGCAATGCCAACATGTACCTCTCTCTCCTTTCCTACACTTTATTTTTTTTTTTACTAACCAAGTTTTATTTTAATTCTAGTATGATCAACATACCATGTTATATTAGTTTCTAGTATACAATACAGTGATTCAACAATTCCATGCATTACCTGGTGCTCATTACAAGTGTACTCCTTAATCTCCATCACCTATTTCACCCATTGCCTCACCCACCTCTGATCCGGTAACCATCAGTTTGTTCTCTACAGTTCAGAGTCTGTTTCATGGTTTCTCTCTCTCTCTCTCTCTCTCTCTCTCTCTCTCTATTCCCCTTTGCTCATTTGTTTTGTTTCTTAAATGCCACATGTGAGTGAAATCACATGGTATTTGTCTTTCTAAGACTTATTTCACGTAACATTACTTTCTCTAGCTCCATCCACATTGTTGTAAATGGCAAAGATTTCATTCATTCTTATGGCTGGATAATATCCGATTATTCCATTATGATATATGAATATACATATGTGCCACATCTTCTTTATTCATCTAGCAATGGACACATGGACTGCTTCCATAATTTGACTACTGTAAATGATGGTGCAATAAACATAAGAGTGCATATATCCTTTTGAATTCGTTTTTTTAAATTTTGGGGGAATAAATACACAGTGGTGCCATTACTGGATTGTAGGGTAGTTCTATTTTTAATTTTTTGAGGAACGTCCATATGGTTTTCTACAGTGGCTTCACCAGTTTACATTCCCACTGATAGTGCACAAGGGTTTCATTTTCTCCAAATCCTCATCAACACTTATTGTTTCTTTGTTATTAATTTTAGAAATTATAATAGGTGTGAGGTGAAGTTTTGATTTGCATTTCCATGATGATTAGTAGTGTTGAGCATCTTTTCATGTGTCTGTTGGCCATCTGGATGCCTTCTTTGGAGAAATGCCTGTTCAGATTTTCTGCCCATTTTTAAATTGGATTATTTATTTTTGGGGTGTTGAGTTTTTAAAGTTCTTTATATATTTTGGATACTAATCCTTTATTGGATATGTCATTGGCAAATATCTTCTTCCATCCCATTGGATACCTTTTAGTTTTGTTGATTACTTCCTTTGCTGTACAGAAGAAGCTTTTTATTTTGATGTAGTCTCAATACTTTATTTTTGCTTTTAGTTCACTTGCTACAGCTGATGTCAGAGAAATTGTTGCCTGTGCTCTATTCTAGGATTTTTGTGGTTTCAGTTTTCACATTTAGGTCTTTTATCCATTTGTGAATTTATTTTTGTGTATGGTGTAAGAAAATGGTCCAGTTTCATTCTTTTGCATGCTGCTGTCCATTTTTCACAATATTATTTGTTGCTGAGACTATCTTTTTCCCATTGCATATTCTTTCCCCCTTTGTCAAGATTAATTGATCATATAATTGTGAGTTTATTTCTGGGGCTTCTGTTCTGTTCCATTGACCTACATATCTATTTTTATGCCAGTACCATATTGTTTTGATTATTACAGCTTTGTAGTATGACATAAAGTCTGGAGGTAGCTTTTCTTAAGTTTTGCTTTTCTTTTTTAAGATTGCTTTGACTACTCGAGGTATTTTGTGATTCATTATAAATTTTAGGATTGCTTGTTCCAGTTCTGTGACAGTTTTAGCATTTTGATAGAGATTGCATTAACTCAAATTTTAATTTACTCTTCTAATCCATGAGCATGGAATGTCTTTCCTTCCAATTCTTCGTACCTTCTTCAATTTCTTTCATCAGTGTTTTATAGTTTTTAGACTACAGGTCTTCTCCTCTTTGATTGTCTTCTCCTAGGTACTCTATTGTTACTGATATGATTATAAATGAGATTGTTTTCCTAATTTCTCTTTCTACTGTTTCATTATTAGTATATAGAAATATAACAGATTTATGTACATTGATTTTGTATCCTGCACCTTTACTGAATTCATTTATCAGTTCTAACAGTGTTTTGGTGGAATCTTTCAGGTTTTCTGTATAGAATATCATGCTATCTGCATATAGTGAAAATTTGACTTCTTCCTTACCAATGTGGATGCCTTTTATTTCTTTTTGTTTTCTGATTGCTTGGGCTAGAACTGACAGGGCTATGATAAATAATGGTGGTAAGAGTGGACATTCCTTGTCTTGATCCTGACCTTAGGGAGAAAGCTCTCAGTTGTTCTCCATTCAGTATGATGCTTACTGTGGGTTTTCATATAAAGCCTTTATTGTGTAGAGGTGTGTTCCCTCTAAACCTACTCTGATGAGGGCTTTTATCATAAAGGGATGTACTTTGTCAGATGCTTTTTCTGCATCTATTGAAATGATCACATGGTTTTTTGTCCTTTCTCTTACTGATGTGAAGTATCACACTGATTGGTTTGTGAATATTAAACCACCTTTGCATCCCAGGAATAAATCCCACTTGATCGTGCTGAATGATTTTTTTAATGCATTGTGGAATTCAATTTGCTATTATATTCTTGAGGATTTCTGCTCTATGTTCATCAGAAATATTGGCCTGTACTTCTCTTCATTTGTTATATCTTTATCTCTTTTTGGTTTCAGGGTAATGCTGGCCTTATAGAATAAATTTGGAAGTTTTCCCTCCTCTTCTATTTTTTGAAATAATTCAAGAAGTATTGGTATCAACTCTTCTTTAAATGTTTGGTAGAATCCCCCTATGAAGCAATCTGGTCCTGGACTTTTCTTTGTTGGGAGTTTTTTATTAGTGATTCAATTTCCTTGAATTGGTCTGTTCAAATTTTCTATTTGTTCCTGCTCCAGTTTTGGTGGGTTTTATGTTTCTAGGAATTTATCCATTTCTTCCAGTTTGTCTAATTTGTTGGCATAAAATTTTCATAATATTCTCTTACAATTGTTTGTATTTCTATGATGTTAGGTATTATTATTCCTCTCTCATTTGTGATTTTGTTTGAGTTCTCTCTCTCTCTCTCTCTCTCTCTCTCTCTCTCTCTCTCTCTCTCTCTTTGTTACTCTCATGAGTTTGGCTAGAGGTGTATCAATTTTGGATTTTTTTCCCAAAGAATAAACTCCTGGTTTCATTGGTCTGTTCTATTGTTTTTATAGTTTCTATATCATTTCTTTCTGCTCTAATCTTTATTGTTTCCTTTCTTCTGCTTGTTTGGGGTTTTGTTTATTCTTCTTTTTCTAGTTCCTTTAGGTAGAAGGCTAGGTTGTTTATTCCTTTTCTATACTTTCATTGCTGGCCACACCAACTCCTGTTAGTCACAATCTTCTTTAATTGTTATTGCCTTTATTTTAAAAATCATGTGGTATGCTACTTAAGAAATGAATAATTTAGAATCAAATGGAAAAGATCAGCTTTCTGTCCTCCCTACTAACCTACCTCTTAGGGTTGAGTCTGCAGTATACCCATCCAGACATTTCTTTACAGTTCCAAGTACAAATGAAATCCCACTCTTCGGATTCTCAACATCTTGCTTTTTTACTTTGTTTTTCAAGTATCTATTCAGGTTGGTACAGATTTACATGTTTCTGTTGAATGACAGCAGAGTTGTCAATTCCAAAGATTTAGTATCCTTAATTTAACTGGTTTCCTGTTGATAGACATTTTCGGTCTTTACAGTCTCTTGATATTGTTAATGGTCCAGTGAACATCCTTATGAAATATATAATTCGCATACTTGTACAAATTAATGCAGAGGAAAAATGTCTAGAATTAGAATTCTGAGCTGCAGGGAATTTGCAGCTTAAATGCCAATAAAAATTGTCAATTCCCTTCCCAAAGGTTGAATCATTGAATGGGATTGTACATCAGTACAGAGTTCTTTTTCTACCCTCAAGAATTCAAGGTACTATCAAACATTTTTAAATGTATGCCATTATAACCATGAAAAAAGGGGTATTTTGTTATGGTTTAAAGTGCATTTCCTTAATAATAGGTGAGTTTATGCTTGTTCTTTCTCTATGTGTTAATACCTTTAGTATAGGGAGGCCTATGTGGATTATTTCTCCTGAAGGTGAGTTGTTTTTATTATTTGAATCTCAGAGAATAGTCTTATTTTTAAGCATCGAAGAAGTACTTCAATGTTATTGTTATTTATTTACCAAATAAACAGGGCTCACAGCATTTCTAAGACCATGATATATATATATATATATATATTGCCACTGGGATGTTTTATAATGACTTCATCCAAAGCAGATGGGTTGGGAATTGGCCAGCCCTTTCACCTCTCAGTTAATTAATGTGACATATTATTTCATTGCAGCAATTCAGCTTTGTGTCCTTGCCCACTGATGTACTGGAAATTGAGGTGAAAGACAAGTTTGCTAAGAGCCGCCCCATCATCAAGCGCTTCTTGGGAAAGCTGTCGATGCCCGTTCAAAGGCTCCTGGAGAGACATGCCATAGGGTAAACCTGTGACTGAGACCTCACTATCACTAAGCTTCAGCGAGTTGGTGAAGGGAGGCCTGCAAGCTGCAATAATAGAGTCTCATGGTGGTATTGAATCTCCTTGGCTTTTCCCATTAATTCTATTGCTCAGGCTACAGCATTTAGTTAAACAAGCCCTTCCCTTTCCCTTGTCTGTGTACCACTGGTTGCTTACCCAAGAGAGCAGAAAATCCCAAGACAATATTGAAAGAAGCCCTTAATGCAGCATTTTTCTAGACAGGTAGAAATGAAAATTTGTTTTACCATGAAAAGTATTATTTCTGCTTGTGGGATTTAATCATTTGAGAAGTTTGTATTACAAGATCAAATGCTGGGTTACTAGAGTAGAGAGACTTAGAAAATGCTAGTAATTATAGAAAATGCTAGATAGTATGCATGAAATTTTAAAAGCATGAATTGTCATGGACAACTGCAATTATGTTACTTGCAGAATTCAGTTGTATATAAGGATGTTTCTGTATCTTTTACATTCATGTCCAGTCATGATTCTCATTAAAGTGGATTCTTACAAGATAAAATATTTATATATAATATACGTTTCCTTAGTTAACAGCTACTCCATCTGAAAACACTATGTATGGCTCTTGGGCTATAAATGTATGCTATGTTATACAATGTAATCCTTAGAATGATATCACAGGAATGAGGAGTTACACAATTTCCAAGTCTTCATTTAAAGCCTTTTGGATTTTCAGGACTTTGGAATCACTAATGATTATGGTAGGGACATTTAGTTAGAACCACACATACAGCTGTGTGCATATAGATATGCCGTTAACTCTCAAGCCAAGCAGAGACATTTATGGAGCTACAGCCATGTGTCACACAGAGTGTTTGCACTTTCCATTTATGGCTGTGAGAATTAAACAAGCAAACAAATGTATATAAAGAATGCTAAGCAGTCCCTGGTACATACAGACTAAACTACTCCAAACTGTTCATTTTTTAAAAATAGCATATTCCCTGACTTTTAAAATAAAGACAACTCAGAAGGCTCCCTTGATTCCTTTCCCTGTAACACTGCAGCCCTTCAATGGCTCTCTGCTTGCCCTGAAGTCCTATAAACAGACCACGTCAGCTGCATGTGGGATATCACTGGCTGCCTTGTGCTTTTTATTTAGTTGTCCTGCCTTATGCCTCTAGCTGAATATAAGTTATTTAAAGGCAGGCCCCTGCATTACATTCTTTGTATCAACTGTGGCACTTTTCACATGTCATGGGCTTAAAAAATATTTATTGATAAAATGGGTGAGAAACAAAAAGAAAGAAAAGTCTGGAATAAATGCAAAGCATGAAAAATTTAGTTTTTGTCTTAATCCTTGATTGTCTTTAAGTCTCTACTGATTTCAACTAGGTTTTGGGTTCAGGATCTCTTTCCTGTGGTCATAGCAGATTTGCTTCATAATATTAACCAAAGCCCTCTCTAAATAAACAAAATATTGTGGTTCATTCTGTTTTTCTTGCATATAATGTTTTATCTAATGGATCTCCTAGGAACTTCAAACACTAAACTATGGTTTATCAAAAAAATATATTAAGTCAGTGGATTATTGGGATATATGTTATTGGATAATGCTGGTATTTTCTAGAAACATTAAAACACTACCAGCAAGTGATTTACCTTTAGATTTTAATGTGACCAGTGAATAAGTGGAATGAATACAGAATCATCTGAGTAACAAATGGTTTGGGAATTTGTATTATTATTATTATTATTATTATTATTGGATAAACTGGATTTGTTAATTCTTGAATTAACAAGGCAGTAGCCTTTCCTAGTTAGGCCAAGGTGGGGAGGCAATGTACTCTGCTGAAGCTACTTGTTGATGGAACTATAAAAGCGAAGTTTCAAGTTTACTCCCCCTGGATAACTTTCTTCTTAGTAATTGAGAAATTGCCCTGAGTGGGCAGCGGGGATGATGCCAAACTCCAGGGTGGAGTTTCAAGATGTGTATTGGGGGGCCGTGGTGTTGGTATAGTTAGACACTAGTCTACAAGTCTTGCTTCAGTCCATCCTGCAACAGACCCCCTTCAGAAGCACTCCACAGCTCCTCACATGGAGGAGGTTACTCCGGCAACCATGAGGGCATCTTTCTTAGACATTGTGTATATGTACTGCAAGACATGCATCTGTTGCTGGCGATATCCTTTATTAAGGGCATACTTGGAAAATGTCAGCCTGCACAGGAAAAGCAAGCAAAGATAGCCATGGCTTTTTTGTTGTTATTATTGTCTTTTGGGGGAGTTCTTTTGGCTTAGAGCACAGGTTTGTAGGAAACTTTCTGTAAAGGCCCAGGTAGTAAATATTTTAGGTTTTGTAGATCATACAGTCTCTGTCCAACTACTCAACTCTGCCATTGTAGCATGAAACCAACCCCAGACCGTAAGTAAACTAATAAGCATGACTACATTCCAATAAAACTTTTATTTGGGGAACTGAAATTTGAATTTCATATAATTTTCATGTGTTACAAATTACTACTTTTCTTTTAATTTTCTTCAACCATTTTAAAATGTAAAAAGCTCATGGCTGTATAAAAATAGGTGGTGGGCCAGATTTGGCCCCTGGGCTGTAGTTTGCTGACTCCTGCTTTAGAATATTCAAGAAGGATTTCCTTGAAATTTTACATTGTTGTTGAGCAGATGTAATTTCCTATCTTTACCTTAAGACCATTTTCTATATACCTGAGTGGATCATCACCTCCTATTAACAGGACCTCCCTGGGCTTGCCCACTTCACCTACTGGCATAGAAACAATACTGTGTAATTTTTAAGGAGAGATATTGACCAGATCTGTAATGGTGCTTATTTCCTTCTAGGGATAGGGTGGTCAGCTACACACTTGGCCGCAGGCTTCCAACAGATCATGTGAGTGGACAGCTGCAATTCCGATTTGAGATCACTTCCTCCATCCACCCAGGTATTTTTGGCATGAATTCATATCTCGTCCTTGCAGAGGGTCAGTGTGGTTCCTTTCTCTAAAATACAATAACCATGGTTCTCTCCAGACATGTCTTAGGTTTTGTGGTTCTCCCTCTTCTCCATTTGAGGCCCAGAAGCCAGTGATCTGTTCTGGAAGCCAGATTGCTGTCCCCTTGATTGAAAGGCTCCTCTTCATTCTGGTGACCCAAAGGTAGAGGGTAGAGAGTGGAGTGGGAATTGACACTGAGACTACTGTGGGTATGGAGCCGCGTCTGATTTATCATTTTACTCCTAGCACCCACATAGGAGGTACTCAATAGGTACTTAATCATTGCATATATGAATGAATGGATGGATGAGAAAATTAATGAATGTGACACATACCATATTATTGAAGAACTACTATTATTCAATGAATTTATCACAGGGAACAATAAAAAACATAAGTTGGACAGAAAACTTCAGAATCATCCAGTGCCCAGTTTTTCAAGCCAAAACATATTTCCAAATAAGAATGATGAGATGCCTCATAATTCCACTTTTGCTCCTCTCCTGAATTCCCATACTAAGTATAGATCATGCTGAGAAGTAGCCAGTCTTTCTGGGCCACATTTATGAGTTACTATTAAAGCTAATGAGACTTTGAAAACTCAGGGTCTGGAGTTTATCACTGCCCACCCACTAAAGTCCAGTTGTACTTGTCTATGCCCAATATATAATGAGGATTGAAAGAAAACATGACTGTTTGTTTGGTCCTTTCACTCAGCCTTTTCTTCATCCTGAGAATAAAATTGACTCTTCTTCAGTGTAGGGGAAAAAAAAAAAAAAAAAAAAAAAAAGCTTTATGGCTCACCAAGAGGTATCATTCCTCTTCAATGAGTCAATTGCAGTAGTGCTTTTGAAATGGGAAGTTCAGTGCTTGCTTCAGCAGCCCATATACTAAAATTGAAATGATATAGAGAAGACTAGCATGGCCCCTGCGCAAGGATGAAATGGGAAGTTCACACACATCTATTGGCTGAGATCCAGTAGGTAAAGCACCTGAGGGGAAGGTAGAAGTAAACAGTGGTTTGCTGCCCCCCGAATGGTTGCTTGATATGGAGACCTTGTTTATTTTCCATTGCAATAACCTTCAAATATTGAAGGCCTCCGCGTCTCAGCTACTGAAGGGCTGTGGTTGCTCCCATCAACTAGCTATTTTTCTCTCTGTGGTTGCTAAGAACCCAACTTTCCCATTCTGCCACCTGGTGGACCCAGACAGAGGAAACACTCTGAGCAAGTATTAGCCTTGCCTGCCATGTTCAAGGCCCTATAACCCCCTATCGCTTCCCTGCAGTGTTCCCAGAAGCCAACATTGTTGAACACCCGCTATGTGCCAGGAACTGGGTAGTTCTAGGCTTTGGATATTTTTACCAAAACTATGAATTCCCTTGAAACAGAATTCTGATATATATCACAACAGCAAATTGTCATTAACAGAAGTCCTTATAATATTTTTCAGCAGAGCTTTGGCCTATGAGAAACCCTCATCAACCCCTACATTCAATAGCCTCACGCAGAAATCCCTTAGGATGTCTTACATGGCCGGCAAAGTACACTAATACACTAACCCCATAACGCGTTCTTCTGGAAGAAATGACATTTTCTTCTCGCCCACAGATGATGAAGAGATCTCCCTGAGCACCGAGCCCGAGTCTGCGGACATTCAGGACAGCCCCATGAACAACCTGGTGGCCAGCAGCCTCGAGGAACCTCCCAACGAGGCACCGGAGCCTCCCAGGGGTTCCAAGCCTGAGCCACTCAGCCAGGGCAGCGCCGGGGACGCTGCCGGGAACGGGAGTCTGGAGCTGGCCGAGCCAGTTGAGGAAGCTGCAGGTACCAGCGAGGCAGGAGACGACGGCGCGGGCTCTGTGGGACCTGAAGGGGCTGGGGAGCTTCTGGGCCCGGGGCGTGAGGACGCCGAGCCCGCCCTGAGTGCGGAAGAACTGGCCGAGCGGCTGGAGCTGGGTGGGGAGGCGCCCCCACCCGGGCTGCTGGAGGACGGCGGAGGCCCGGGCGGCACCGGGGAGCCGGAGGCGGAGGAAGCGACCACCGAGAGCCGGGCTGGGAGAGAGAAGGAGCAGGCGGAGGAGGAGGAGGGCGACGTGTCCGCCCTGGGGCAGGGGGAGGACAGGCTGCAGCTGCGGGCCTCGGTGAAGAGGAAAAGCAGGCCGTGTTCCTTGCCGGTGTCCGAGCTGGAGACGGTGATCGCGTCCGCCTGCGGAGACCCCGAAACCCCGCGGACACACTACATCCGCATCCACACCCTGCTGCACAGCATGCCCTCCGCCCAGGGCGGCGGCGCCGGGGGCGACGACGGCGCGGAGGAGGAGGCCACCCTCCAGGACGCTTCCGAGAAGGAAGGGCTCAGCGAAGTGGACACGCTAGCTGCCGCGCCACCACCCCTCGAAGAGGACGGAGAGGAACCCGAGGGAGGTACTCCAGGCACGGCGACCTCCGGCCACTCCGGCTTGACCAATGGCCCTGACGGAGACACGCTTCCCAGCACGGGGAGCGAGAGCGACTCGAGCCCCCGGCAGGGCGGGGACCACAGCTGCGAGGGCTGTGACACTTCCTGCTGCAGCCCCTCCTGCTACAGCTCCTCGTGCTACAGCACGTCCTGCTACAGCAGTTCCTGCTACAGCGCCTCCTGCTATAGCCCCTCCTGCTACAATGGCAGCAGGTTCGCCAGCCACACCCGCTTCTCCTCCGTGGACAGCGCCAAGATCTCCGAGAGCACCGTCTTCTCGTCGCAAGACGACGAGGAGGAGGAGAACAGCGCGTTCGAATCTGTACCGGACTCGGTGCAGAGCCCGGAGCTGGACGCGGAGTCAGCGAATGGCACCGGGCCGTGGCACGACGAGCTGGCCGCCCCCGCCGCCAGCGTGGCAAGAACCATGGAAGGTCTGGAGTCCCCCGTGGCAGGGCCAAGCAATCGGAGAGAAGGTTAGACCTCAAACCTGATCAGAGTGAGAATAGGACCAGCAGGGGGACCCAGGTCTCACCAACATGGTTTAAAAACAAGTGAGAGGATCAGTCTCCAATGGGGTTGCTGGGGCAATGTATGCCTGTCCTGTACATGTATGTGTGCATGTGTATATGTGTATGTAAGTATTCATGACTGTGAAGAACAGACATCCACCACCTTTCAGATAGACATCAAGAATCACAACTAGCGCACTCATGTGAGTGTGCATTTGTATGTGTGCGTCTCTGTTATAACTAACCATTAGAACTGGTTAGTGTACATGTTACCCTTCTAGTCTTGACAGTGACCAGAGCACCATAGATAGTATCTCATGATATAAGCAGAGAACATTCAAGTATTCGGTGGTTAATGTATAAATATCTGCTAACTTCCCAAAACATACTGAAGATTAGCAATAAATGTTAATATAAATTGAAAGAACATTGATTTTACCTCTGCTTTAGAATTTAACTTAGCCTGTGTACATATGGATATGTATAGCCTACATATATTTGTCATTATTTCTGTCTGCTCAGCTCTCGTTATTGTTGGTTTGGTTTGGTTTGGTATGGTTTTACTATTATTCAATCCAAAAACAAAAACAGTTCACCCATTTCTCTTATTCCCACTCCTGCCACTGACAACCATCAATCTGTTCCCTGTTCTCTTGAAAAACTACAAGATATTAATGAAAAAAATTGAAGAGGATACAAATAAATGGAAAGATATTCCATACTGATGGATTGGAAGAATCAATATTGTTAAAATGCCCACACTACCCAAAGCAATATTATTGCAAGATTGCAAGATTCCATACAATCCTTATCAAAATTCCAATGGCATTTTTCACAAAAATAGAACAAACAACTCTATAATTTACATGGAACCATAAAAGATCCCAAATAGCCAAAGCAATCTTGAGAAAGAAGAACAAAGCTAGAGGCATCATGCTCTCTGATTTCAAACTACATTACAAAGCTATCGTAATTAATTGTGGTTTTGTTTTTGTTGTTTTTAGTTTGTTTTGTTTTGGTTTGGTTATTTTGGCTAATGGAAGGAAAATAACAGGAATTCATAAATCACTTTGTTTCAAGTGGGATTCTAACCTAAAAGCCTCCACCTTTAGGTTTAAAATGTATTCTGTATCTTAACTAAAGATGTTTCTTCTTAGTCTTGCCTGTGGAATCATATATAAAATTAACTCACATTTCTTTATCCAGAATGGGGAACCATCTTCCAGTCAAGTGACAGTGACATGGGGGGAATAATTCAAAGGTCACATAATAATATGAAATAATTCATTTTTTTAAGAGCAAAAACTATAGATTATGCTATTTTTCTGTTCTACTGCTTGTATTAGCTTCCAAACAAAGGTGGTGGTATTGTCTATAGATTGTAAGCTCATCAAGGGCCAGAACTGTATTTTCTTTATGTTTCATTCTAGCATCTACACAAATGCGTGGCATCTCTAAATTTTTACAGGAACCAAAGTGACCACAAACATTCATCCTGGTATTCAGCAAAGCTCAATTCTACATTTCAGAAAGTAGTACACGGTAAAAGGAGAAGTGCGAAGAGACTGATAAAGAGAAACAGAGAGGATTACCATAATGGCATACAATAGGGAAAGGCACCATTGAAAATGGAATGGACCATTCCGTTCTTTAATGAGGGTACTTTGAATCCCTTTGTTCTGGGCCAGATGCTCTGTGCTGAGCACAGGGAGACAGATCCATGTCACAACGTGTGAAAGGTGCTCAGTAATTATTAACAGAATTAAAAATAATTGTAGTATAAGGAGATTTGGGGACACACACATAGAGGGCGCAACTAGGAGCTGGCAGGGATATTTTAGTCCCGAAGTCGGCAAACTTTTTCTGTAAAGGGCCAGATAATAAATATTTCAGTCTTTGTAGATCAAGAGGTAAAATCAAGCAACCACTCTTCTAACCAAAGCCTGCCTTTTTTAAAAAACAGTTTTACATTTAAAAATATAATTAGCTCAGAGGCATATAAAAACAAGGCCAGATTCCTAGTTTGTCAACCTGCTGCATCCTATGGTATATATTTTGACCGCTATGTTGGGAGAAAGCCCACATATGGTTAATTGAAAATTGGCTCAGTATGCAATTGCCTTTATATAAAGGCATTACAAAAACAAAAACAAAACAAAACAAAACACTTCCCATGCCTTTGAAGTACTAACTGCCCAATGAGGGAACCTCCTCTTTAACAGAAAGGACAGGAAAGCATTTCAAAGCCATAGCAGAAATCTTTGCAGGGCAGTTTCTAAATACATTTCTGAATTCCTGAATTCTGCAGACTATAATCTCAAAAGAGGTTAAGAAGCACCTATGGGCTTCACTCAGGTGGTTGCAAGTGGCAATCTGAAGATCCCTGAGACTGTCAATCTCACGAAGGCTGGGCATATGTTGGCATGTGACTTCTTCACAGCCCATCTTCTCCCTTGCCAACAGTGAGCCCCTGAACTACCTTTGTCAGTGATGTGACTCTGTCCCTCACTGGCACAGGTTCCAAGAAAGCAAGGCTTCACCACACCCCGCATGATATTTGCACAAGAATCTTCTTCCACAAGAATCATGCTTGTCCCTAAGATTGCAGATTCGTTCAGTAAATTAGCCAATGTTCCTTTACCGTATCCATGCCTGCAAAACGATGTCTGCAGCAATTTATGGAAGATGCGTTCTGTATCTAGTTCTTGCTTTTTTCCCTCTGTAAAAAACTCCTTTTTAACCTCAACATAAAATATTTTTTAAAAAACTGCAGATCGAATGAAAAGAGCAGTATAAAATTGTGATTTGAGCTTGGGCCCTGGAGTCAGGCCTCCTGGGTTTAATTCAGCCCCACTATTTCCTGACTGTGATATCCAAAGGGTTATGGGAAGGATTAAATGAGATGATTCAAGTGAAGCACTTGGCTCTCACTAAGTGAGGATTCTCCCAGGCAGATAAGCAGTAAGGCTAACTTTTAAAGTGGAATATGTTTCCTTCTCAGGGGTCTAGCAGGTCTGAACACTTGCTTTGTATTTGAGGCAACGGTGAGTGTGTGGAGCCGTGGCCTCTGCAGAACAAAATCGCTTGCTTCTTCCGTGCGCTGCATCCATTCAGTAGGCTGAGCTGCGCCCGTCACATCATTGCATTTGCTTTGGGTTCACAAGCGGTGGGGTCAGCTCCATTAACCCCAGCGAGCAGCAATATTATGTTTCCACTAGCTTGGAGGAGTAATTAACCTGATTGGTTGAATTAATTACAAGAGGTAAGTTTGTTGTTCTCTTTAAGAAACCAAATTGAAAATGCAGCAGCTGGTGACATAACAACTGCATCATTGCTTTTTAGTTTCTGACAGGAAATACATACAAAGACATACATGAGTTTGAGATCCACTAAAAACAGAACCCCTATCTGAAGCAGGAGTCAGTTCACAGGAGCTGTGCACTAAGACTCCACCCCAGGATTTGAGTCACATACCAAAGTTTGCACAAGAAGCCACGCTATATACTTAACATTTAAAAGGACCTCTTGTTCCTGAATACATCTCTGTTTTTGCTTTAGTTAGCTCTAGGAGTCAAACTGGTAAATTAAACCCACCTGACTTCCTTCCTAATTCATTTTTTATCAGTTTTATGGATCCAGAATGAGAAGAAATTACCATCCTTTCCATGTATGGACACTCTAGAAGTATTTGAAACTTGAGATCCCATAAATATCTTAACACCATTTTTCAGTTTCTATCCTTTTTGACCTAAAGACACTATTTGCATCAGCCATCGAGGGCAGAGGTAGGAGAAGGCCTGACCTTTGTCCTCTGGCTAATAGGGGCTATTTTGAGATGGCCAGGAGCATGTGAGCTGGAGGGATACTAGTCTGAATGGTCTCTGTCTCATGGCCCTTCTAGTTCTCCAAAGATCAAGAGCAATTGCCTCTGATATGTGCCCCAACAGCTGGTGATTTGGCCTGCCTTCTACATAGCCACTCTCAGGCAGTAGTACCAGGATCTGAGGACATCCTGAGATAGGAACATCATTTTAGGACATTGTTCAGTCCGTTATTAAGTGTGACTGACAATAATATTAGCTACGTCTATAATAACTGAGGCATGCATTCTGTGGATATGTCTATTTCTAAAATCTCTCCATGTCCATCTTTCTTCTTTCTATCCACTTCTGTGTTTCAAATTTTCTGTCTCAGTCTTCCTGCCTCTTATCTACTTCCTTCGTCTCTTGTCCTTTTCTCTTTCCAGAGCACCCTGACTTGTCTGGTTTTTCCTCAAGACAATCCGGAACAATCACAAGATCCCATAGCTGCTTGGCTCCCCACCCCAGTCCCTAAGCTCCCATACTACAGGAATTTGCCTTCTTGGCCCACCAGTTTCTCAGCCCTATCTTGAAAATCCACCATCTAAGAATCTCATTCCAAAAACAAAACCTGAAATACAGCCTCTTAGCAGCCCTGTGATGAAACTTATCCAGATAAGGACCTATGGTTTTACACTGGCTCCTTAAGCTTTTATGGGACCTTAGAAATGCCACACTTCCCTCAGACAGGCCTGTTTCTTTAGCTAGGCTAAAGTCAGGCTCTGCTCATTTTCTTCTGTGTCCCTGTCTGATGTCACCTTCCCATCAAGAAAAGTCAGGTGGTTACAGAATCAGACCGTGATCCCACATATTGGTCTGTGAATTACAGATCATAGTCAGGAATGTGTTTATTTTCTTTGGGGTTTGAAGCAAAGAAGTGCCCTCTACTCCCTCTCTCACGAATGACTGTGAATGTAGCAAACTAATGTAGAAAACAGATTGCCCATCCTGGGGTTCTTTTCTTGTACTAGTTTGTTTTATAGTCATGTTTTTTTGATGGCGTTGCTGCAGCAATGAGTGAATCTGAATGTCTTGACTATCTTGTCCATAGG
The DNA here is from genome assembly GCF_006229205.1 of Suricata suricatta. Taxonomy (NCBI): domain Eukaryota; kingdom Metazoa; phylum Chordata; class Mammalia; order Carnivora; family Herpestidae; genus Suricata; species Suricata suricatta. Next base: position 54,570,522 of record NC_043701.1, on the reverse strand, counting down.
TGAATGTCCTATACTCCATAATTCCCAGCCAGTAAGCCAGCTTCCTTCCTTGAGGCCTGAACATCATCACTACCCAACAATCGATGAGCCTCTTCCACCAAGTAAGCTTTAGTTTTTAAAATCTTTGTCTTAATTCTTCCTATCAAGTCTAAACAGGTCAGTATGAACTTATGTATACACATCCAAACTCTTCCCCAAACCATACCTCACACTGTGATCAAAAATCAATATGGCACCTACTATAAAAATGGGGTTTTTGACTAATGGTTTCAGTATGTGGTCTTGAAGAGATAACCTAGTACCTTCAGTGCCCCCCTCACCTTCTGAAACAAGGAGAGTGTTTCTTTACAAGACTTGACTAGTCCTTGCAAATTGTACCTGATCTTTTAGTCCTAAATTTTACTATTTTATATTTGAAAGTTCACAGGTCAAGATAGAATAATTCTGTTGTTCTTCATTGGACCTATTATGTCACAGGCACTTCCCAATAATAAAATATTCAACCCAGCAGGATGCAAGAATTTGCGTTTTCCTTACTATTAACTTCCATCAATAGGTAACAGTCTCAAACTTCTTCTATAGTTCTTAGGGGTTTCCAGGAAAAAAAAAATTCATCTTTAGGGATGGTATGCTACATCATTTTCTCCTGGTAACTGCAAAACTAATTATTATTTAACTAATCATTTGAACTTGGGGAAATCATTTACTATCTCAGAGACTTGGTTTTCTTATTTGTGAAGTATAGCCTTAATTTTCTCATTAGCTAAATGCTAAGTTAAGAGTGGGTAGTCCCTAGCTATCATTCCAGCTTCAACCTTATAATACTACATGATAATACATTTCTAAGAAGGAATTGATACCCCATACATTATGCATTCACTTAGCATTATACATGTTCATGAATAATTCTAGAACATCTCTGTTTTGGATTAAGCTTGTTTTTCATGCAAAGGTAGGTAACCTTTAAGAACTGATCGATTTTACAACAGCAAAATCTTTCCAGGATGCTAGAAATCTATGTTTCTTTACATTCTTTGTGCTTCCATTAGTAGGTTACAATTTTCATAAGAAAAATGCTTATTCCGTAATTCATCTATTCTTGATAATGTGGTATATTTTACATTTACACCAGTCTTGTCCTATTCAGTTGTAATTTATCACTGAAAGAGCAATAAATACCTTGAATATGTAAACATTTTTTTAAAAAACACCATATTTGTTTGGGAGGGGTCAAGGCAAACATTATGTTCTTTAACTTTTGATAACTGATTTCTTCATTTATACATTGATTTATGGATAGTCCACAAATGACTAGTAAAATTTCAGTGTCAACTATACTTTCTACTTAGCACTTACATAAAAATATCTATAGCATGTTCTCTCCATTAAAGGAACACTTTTCCCCCCACAATAAATAACCTAACAATGTGTATATGCATGAATTGACTTCCAATCCATGCAAGAGTAATAATTAGTTTTGTATACAAACCTTGTAAATAATTGAATGTAAGTCTATTTTAAAGAATTGCTTTATACAAGCTGCTTTCAATAATGAAAATAAGTTCATAGGTTTCAATTCTCTTCATGCAACACTGAAAAAATATTACAGAGGCTGGTAGTGAAGCCTTACAACAGTATTTTCTTAGCTAATCTCATATAGTACATGGATGACTTCATTACTGATATTCATTCAACAAATATTCATTAAATGCTCCCTCTATGTGAAGTACTGTTTTAGGTAAACAAAACATACCAAAGGTCCCTGTCCTCATGGAGCTTATAGTCTGACAGAGACCTAACATGTTAGAAGGCAGTAATGCTATGGAAGAGCATGAGCAGAGCATGTTAGGGTGGATTTAGAACATGTGGTGGTGGCTAGTTTACCATTATAAATAGGCTGGTCAGGTAGGCTTCACTGAGAGGCAACATTAGAAACTAGGCTTAGAGAAGGTAAAAGGACCATCCTGGGGGAGGAAGAGCTTCCTGAGAAAAGAGAACACCCTGCCTTGTAGGTTTGAGGAACAGCAGGGAGACAATGTGTCTGGAGCAGATTTAGGAAGAAGAAGGCAGTGGATGATAAGGTCAGGGAGATACCAGGAGCCTGATCACTTAAGAACTTCAGCTTTTACTCTGGATAAATGGGGAACATTGTCGATGTATGGCAGATAAATGACATTCTCTGACTTAGGTTTCTGTGATTGCTCTGTTAGCATTAAATTTGGAGAGAGAGGACAGAAGCATGAGACCCAACATAAGGTTATTACCATGGCCCAGGTGAGAGGCAATGATGGCCTAGGCCAAGGTGGGACCAGTGGAGGTGGTGAGGAGTAGTCGAGTTCTAGGCAATATATTTTGTAGGTAGATTTGTTGACAGATTAGATATGATGTGTGAGACAAAAATAGGAATAAAGAATGACCTCAAGAATTTTAACTTAGGAGGAGATTAGCTAAGAAAATACTGTTGTAAGGCTTCACTACCAGCCTCTGTAATATTTTTTCAGTGTTGCATGAAGAGAATTGAAACCTATGAACTTATTTTCATTATTGAAAGCAGCTTGTATAAAGCAATTCTTTAAAATAGTCTTACATTCAATTATTTACAAGGTTTGTATACAAAACTAATGGGAAGGGAAGGCTGCTGATAGAGAAGGTTTGGGTGGGAAAGACCTGAAGCGTGGTTTTGATCAAGTCATACTGGAGATGTCATCCAGGTAGTGATGTCAAGAAGGCAGTTGGATGTGTGGCTGAAGTTCAAGAGGAAGGTCTAAACTACAAACATGGTATTGCATTTGTTAAAGTAAAAAGAATAAAAGGGGAGGAACAGTTTCACAGGCTTTTGTTGGTATAATAACTAAAGACAATACATTATTGGGCTCTACGCTGTTCCTGGACTTCATGGAAAATATATACTTCTGTATCTTATAGGTCTTTCAGTCACAAATGAAAAACTCTAACTTGCCCCACCATCTTGAAGGTAATCACTGGCAGGAATCTATTTAGACAACACAGTCTCAAGTCCATCAGGACATGCTGAGGCCTGAAGTTCTGTCTGTCTTTACACAATATGTGAAAGTAAATTCTTTACAAAGCAACCCAGAAAATACACTTATTATCCATAAGTACACTTAGCTATTACTTTCTAAATATTTTTAAGAACTTAGCAGTATGCTTTATAATTAGCACTATTTATTTAATATATTGACAGTATGGCCTGTCCACCTGGCTCGCCATCTTTTTCCATGAGAGACTTAGAAATATGGAAACTTGTACAGTGAAATTGTTATTACCACTGTACCATTTTCTAGTATTTTCCTTACTGAATTTATGAGACTGGAGCCATGTCTTTGAAGGAATCCTTCCTTTACTATGGGAACCTGGAGGGCGAAGGCATTAGTTTCTCAGCAGTGTGTCCAGGGGACCTGACATAGTTTACTCATAGGGAGTGGTGGGAAGAGCATTCAATTGAACCAGATACCACAATACTTTTCTAAGATTAATGTTTATTCTTTGTTGGGAGACAGTCATGTGGAATTCAAGGGGGGAAAATGCCCAATTGCTACTAATTTGGGAATCACTGAAATTCCAACATTGACTACCTAGTAGTTTCACATATGCACAATTTCATCAGTGAGCTAATTAACATTTACAGCTAACAGGTGAGCTGAATTATCTAGTAGTCAATTTCAATCAACACCTCCTAGATTATAGTTTTACAATCTGATTGCATTTTCCTTCAGTTTGTCTTAGATTAGGTAAATTTGGTGTTTTCTGGTATTTTGACTTTCATTGGGCATTATTTGACAATTCCTCAGATTAATTGTAGACATAAGCCCCAATCATCACAAACAGATATACCATCCACATACAAAACTAGAATTATACCAAATACATTGATTTTTTTTCATTAAAAAAATTGAGAGTTGCTATGTCATTACCTGAATGATCATTTCTTAATAGAATTGTTAATATCTGACCTACTCCCAAAGCTATGGCTTTTCTCACTTACAAGGCTGAATAGTTTTCCTCCATTTGCAGCCATTTTTGCCTTTTCTTCTTTAACCAAATGCATTTTTCAGCATAACTTTATCATGAAGCTATTATTTCCACCACATTTTCACATGTGGACTCCAAAAGCTTTCGGCCATTGCTGTACAGCAGACATTGCTCTTGTGTGTGAAGCTCAGATATGTACGTGTTATTTCCAGCTCTCCCAGTTTCCAGGACTTTTCCACCCACCCACCGCACCCTCATTTGTATTGTATAGTGTATCATCCATGCTTCTACCCTTTAGTCTGTTGGTTTTGAAATCTGAGAAGTAAAGGAATTTATCTTTATCTTGGGCTCCCTCTGCTGTTTGCAATGGTTATTCATCAACAAAGAGGTATTTAAGAGCTTGATATGTGTTAATAGTTGTCATTGGTTTTGTTTTGTTTTGTTTTTTGTTTTGTTTTGTCAAGAGATATTTGGCAGCCACAGGTGGGTTGAATATACACTGTGAACCTACAACTTGTCAAAAGGATGGTTTGAAGGGATCAAATCCGTCCATTCTTCCTCTCAAGAGGAATGGCAATCAATCAAGTTTGCTAAGTATTGAATAGAGGTCATCTGATGTTTCAGGTACAGTATCTTAGAACTTTAGTTAAAGGTGGTTTGAATGTGAGGGCCATCATTCCCTTACCCACTAGTCGCTGTCCCTCAGATTTAGCAAAACAGGATTCTCCAGCATCAGACTGCACACTCCATGCAGGATGCTTTCAGTAAGTTAAGTAGCCAACAAGATTGACAGGATGGAAATTGTTAAAGGAAGAAATAAAGTAAACATCAGACTTTCTCTTTAGGAAATACTAAACTTTTTAACACAGTTACTGTTTTAAATGGCCCAGCAGAGAGGCTGAGTCCAATAGGCTCTCTTTTGGAATGCCAGTTCAGTACCAGTACCACAGAAGTCATGGCAGGTGCTGCAGGCAGCGTCTGGCCTTCAGCAAGTAACCAACAGGAAGTTCTACCCGCAGAAGACTCGGAAGTGTATCTGTTGCGCGTGAATCAGTAGTTTGTCCTTGACTTTTCTTTTTGCCCTTTTATTACACACTAGACTGGGAAGCTCGCATTGACAGCCACGGGCGGGTCTTTTATGTGGACCACGTGAACCGCACGACCACCTGGCAGCGGCCGACAGCAGCAGCCACCCCCGACGGGATGCGGAGATCAGGGTCCATCCAGCAGATGGAGCAACTCAACAGGCGGTTGGTGATCAGCATGCAGTGAGCCCCTGTGAACCACTGGGAAAGGAGGATGGAAGCCAGAGAAACCCCCCCTTACACTTTTCTGCTCAGATTGTATCAGGAGATTGGGAAATAATTATGTATCTAAAGATACCCATTTACAGTAGGTACTTGGTGGCAGGAGCCAAGCCAAAGTCTGAATATCATTTAAACCTAGACAATCCTCTGAACTTCTTGATGGCTCTTGCTTGAAAACAGGTGTTCTTAACCAACGGTCCTAGAACCACCTAGGTATTTACTGAGGGTCACCCTGTTCCATGAACCCTCCAGAAATTGTGTGCAAAACTACACATGGATGCACATTTTTTGGTCCGACAGATCCATATCAGACTCTTAAAAGGGTGCAGAACTCAAACAGCTGAAAACATGACAAGGATGGTCCCATAGGATACTAAAAGGTGCCTGGAGGAAAAAAAAAAACGTACCACAAATCACTGTATTCATGTTTATCCTGTCCCCTAATTGCTATATACTCAGTAATTCCTAAAAAGCTAAAAAGTAATTCCGATAAAATCTTAGAAAAAGAAATCTTTAAAAACACTTCTTGAGAATTGTTTTTTCTAAAACTTGTCAACCTGCAAAGATGCCATTATGCCTTTAACCTGTAAATGAGACCCAGAAAGCATTTCTCTCATGCTGTAAGCTAGCATGAGCATCATGTGACCTCTTGTTTCTTTCAGGCCAAGATTGCAGCTTTGGGATAGTATGAGTAGCCAGAAATTCAAACTTCAACTGTCCCCACATGCCATCTCATTAGTATGAAATAAAGGAATGGTTGAGAGGAATTATAAGGAATAAGGAACCCCATGGGCTTGGGGGACACACCTCTTGATAGCAAATTTCCTTTGGAAATTAACTATATCAGCCAGAAAAAATAAAGTGCACAATTTAGTCCTACAAAAAAATACAGAGACAAAAAATTTGAACTTCTAGTTACTGTTGTACACAGGGCAGCATGTTTCAGCAGCATTCTTTAATTGCTTGAGCATTTGGAAGACATTTACTTTCCACTTTTTGTCCATCAGTAGTGGACAGTTTAGTCATTAATAAGAACCAGGAAGGATTTTCACTGGCAGTGCATTTCCCTATAGTCATTCCCACAGGAAGAAAACACATTACAAGAACCTTGTGATAATCCAATTTTATTAGATGTAAATGCACCAAAACTCCATGGGAGAGTCCTTTCACAATGATTGCAACCAAACTCCTATAAAAAAAAAAATGTAAAGTACACAGCAAGTTCATTTTACGTAGGGCCCCGGTTGAGATTCCATAGGCAGAAATAGCCTCTAGACCTGTCTTGCCAGAACAGAGAAGCTGAAATTGGGAGAGCGTCACCAGGCTGTATCTATGCGAGGTCCAGTTTGAGCACTCAGAGAAAACAATAAATCAAAGCAGAAGTAAGCACCTTGACCTCTGACATAAAAATCCATGAAAGTTCATCATGTTCTGGTTGTATAGTCCAAATCTATCCTGAAAAAGGCCTCTATTGAAGTTTTGAAGGCTTTTATGTTTAAATTCCTGTACCCTCCATTGAGCTGAATGTACTGGGAGAGGCAGCCAGACTTTGTGGAATAAGATGTGTTTTGCTGCATCCATCTGGACAGATAAAAAGAAAAGGAACTTAACAATTTGAGAAAGTACTTATTTCTTGTGAAAAACCCTACTTAGGGAAGGAAAGGTCAGATAACCTTGAGATAAGTATTCAGGCTCTTCAACACTTCTCTTAACCTATTGCTTTCAAGCATGTACAGTTTTTCAGTGATTTGGCATGACAACAACAGCCACAGAAAGTATACTGCCCGTCTTTTCCCCATCATGGATGTGATCACTCACGGGGGTCAGCTTTTGATAACCTGCAGTTAGTTATCAGGAGGAATTTACAACCATCACTGTCTCACAGCAAAATGGAAATATTCTCAGTGTTGCGAGGTGTGGGGGAGGAAAACTTCCTTTCTTCCCTTCTAGGTTCTTGCCGTAAGAGTAACATGAGAAAAGCAAATTTAATTTCTTATGGATGGAAGCTCTTAGAAATATGAGACCCAAAGAAATGACCAAAGCAGGCGGATTTAAAGAAAAATATTTTTTGGAGAGTTTAAGACAAAAAAGCTTGGGGTTGGGGTAGTAAATTAGTGAAGAGGAATAAGGTTTGTTCACACAGTCTTCTCCACCCTGATTCCCTCTCCTTGGTGATAAGGATGACTTCCACCCTCCAGGTACAGGAAGGGAGCCCTTCCCAAGGGGAATTCAATTCCTGCTTTCAGGAGAACGGAGAAGGGTCAGAAGAGTGTCCTTCTGCACTGGCTGGTTTTTAAGTAACTTTATTTCAAAATAATCAATCTGCCAAAATGGCATATTTTAAGGTGGCCTGTCCTGGACCCCTTCAAAGGAGTTTCCCTGGATTCCTGACAGCATGCTTATGAAAGTTAGGTGTGTTTGTGCAAGGAGACACACACTGAGAAATGCAGAATGCACAAAGCAGCCTATGGTGACCACATTCAAACTTGGCCATTCCCCAAACTCAGCACACCTTCCCAGCCTCTATGGCTTTGCCACCTGCTCCTACTGCAGAGACGTCCCTCAATGTCTGCCTTCCACCTGGAATACATCTCCATTCTGCAAAAACTCAATGAGAACATCGTGTGGTCCCAGAAATCTTCCCAGAACCTTCCATAGCCCGTGGTCATCTCTACTACAACCCTATGACTGACTGTGCCTGCCTCTAGCACAGTCCTTACCTTCCACCTCATCCTTCTGTATCCTTGCCAGTGCCTACGATGGTGCCAGAGTTTAACAGGACTCCGTGTAAGACAGTTTCTCTAGTTAATTCTTACACTTTCAGAATATCCTGAATTAATTAAATTTACCTTCACAGATATTTACTGAGCAAGCAGAAAATATAAATATGTGTTCTCGTCTTAAATAATCAACTTAAGTTTGGTTTTGTAGTTATTTGGATAAAGTTTTTCTATTATTAAGAAATGGAATCTTAATTAGGGAAAAAAAGTGATGTATAAATAACTCTTCTACCCCAAGGTTTACCTTTGAAAAAAATATATTATCTGTCTTTAATCTCCATGTACATGTGCAGGCCTTGCATAGTTGTAATGATAAAATATAGTTTTATATTCACATTTCACTTGCCACACTATAGGCATTTTTCTATTGCTACATATCCTTAGGAGTATCATTTTGATGGTTGTGTAGTATTCCAATGAATGGATGTACTTTAGTTAATTTTTGTTAGATGTTTTCCTCACTGCTTTTTATCACTATTCAGGATGAGGCTAAAGGTCCTGTTAAATATTAGTATTGTCTTATAGTAGAGTGTTTCCTTGGGGTTATATTCCCAAAAGAACAGGCCAAGGGGGATCACTGTGGTTTTGGTATTTGATATCAATGCCTAAATATTTTCTAAAGTGTTTCTGTGGGTTCACTCTGCCGGCAACAATAGCTTTACTTCTGTCTCAGTGTGTTTTTGTTGGATTAAGAGGTGCTTCTGGTATTTTGGTTCTTAAGTTTCACTTCTTCCAGGGAGGGTCAACTTTTGTTTCCTTAAGCTTTTCTTTTACCAGTTGTGGCTCCTCCTCTGAGACTTGTATGTTCTTAGGCTTTGTTTGTTTGTTTTTTGTTTGCTATGGCTTGGTTTTGGAAGGTTTTCTTCCTTGTTTGGTGTTGTGTGCACCTGTGAGGGGAAGGCTGTTGATTTATAAATTAGATATTCCAGCTGTCTTTCTTACAATTTCCATAAACTCATTATATAAAATTTGGCCTTTTGCTGGGGAAAAAAAAGTGAGTGATGACATTGAAGGATGATTCTTGATGAAATGTAAGAGAACCTGCTTTCTGACTCCCCCTTTCATCTTTAAAACAGAGCAAGCCTCTAAGGCTGCCATCCTGCCCTTGCTGAGTGATCCCTCCACAAACTGCTGAGTGACCTGCTTCCCCAAAACTGTCCCTACTCTTCAGCAAAGATCAGGGATGAAGTGTGGTTTTGAGGCTGTTGACTCAGTAAGGCACAAGACAACCAAGGTTCAACTGAGGACACAGCAGGTTGTGAAATTACTGTTGGCTCCTTCACCTCCTTCACAACTGTGTCCTCCATCTTCAACCTCCACATCCAGGCAGGCCCCGAGTCCTGTTGAGTCTACTTGTAAAATCACACAAATTCTATGGCTAACTCTCTCTTGAATTTGGCTTTATCTCCCATTCCTGCTGTGCGAGGAATAGGGAAGCTGAGTCCTGGTCATGTGCCTCAGTAGGCTGAGACACTGGGCAAAACAGAGGTCATATGGAGAGGAAAAGGGGGTTACCTGGCATGGAGGATGGAGAACAGAGGAACAGCATGGCTAGACATCTGCCTATAAAAGACAATGTGAATTACACAGAGCAGGCTATCAGGGGCAGGGAGGTTTAGGAAATTTCTCTGAGGATTTTGGGGGCAGAGATAGGAGATCTTCATATCCCTGCAGTGTGTGGGTGCCCCCCACCCAGCAGCATGCCTACAGAGCCACCACAACCCACCATCCTTGCCTGGGTCCAAGACTTTAGCACCTCCAGCCTAGACTGCTGCTGTGGCCCCTTCCCAGGTGCTCTCCCCAATTCACAGTCTCCTCCTCCAATGCATTCCCCACCCAGATGAGGTCATCCTCCTCAGTGCATAGCTCAACCTGTCTCTCTTTTTCAGCAGCTAGCCAGCCCGTGCATCAGTGGTTCTCAGAGTTGGTCCCTGGACCAGCAACATCAGCATCACCTGGGAATGAGTTAAAAATGCAAACTCTTGCCTCCTCCCTCACCAGACCTTCTGAATCTGAGAAATTCTGGGAGGCGGTAGGGGGTGGGGGGGCAGCAGTCTGCTTTAACAAGGCTGCAGGTAATTCAGATACAGGTCAAGTTGGCGACTCTGTGCCTAGAAAATCACATTCCAGCTATAGCTAGGGCACCCTGTCAGTGCTCCCCCAACTTCCCTTCTGGTGCCCTAGTACTGCCCAGGAACCACACCTTCTGATGCCACCCCTACATATCTCAGAGTCCCCCAGGGTGAACTTCTCTGTGCATGGTAGTCCGTGTTCTTTCCCTACAAGCTTCCCAACAGGCTCACACTGACTTCAAAATATATGCAGCATGGGTGGGGTGCCTGGGTGGCTTTGTCAGTTAAGTGTCCAAACTTTGATTTTGGCTCAGGTCATGATCTCCTGCTTCATGAGATCAAGTCCAACATCAAGCTCTGCACTGTCAGCACAGAGCCTGCTTGGGATTTTCTCTCTCTCTCTCTCTCAAAATAAATAAACATTTATATATATACAGGTGTTTCTTCATCTACGTCTTACACATCAGGATAGTTCATTCGTGTTGCTAGAGCCATAACTTACATGCTGTCCCCCTTTGTTCTGTCTTGACTGTATATGTTCAGAGGCTGATATCCTATTTTTATCGTGACTTTGATCTAAAAGTCCAGGACACAGGACACAGCTTGGGCATATTGGAAGAGTTAGTAAATATTTAGTAAATACCTGGAAAGGTGACTGGCCGGCCGGCTGCCAACTGCCTGAATCCCCAGCTTGGGAAGAAAATTAAAATAAGCCTTCAAATCAGCAGAAAACATTCATTTGTCAGCCAGCATGTGTCTAGCATTTAATATTTCCACAATTCCTGTCAGTGGTATCAGTTACCTGCCAGATAAAAGTAAGTGAAAAGGACTGTTATCCTGGTTTGTAGACTCGTCACAATAATGTAGAGGTAATGTGGTATCTTAGTTATAACATTTAAATTACTTCCCACACCGTTATTTTGGACTTAGCCTGGTTTTGTTTAATTCAGGGCAGAGGCTGTTTTTTGTGACTCGTTATAATTTGTGTTGCTGTGTAAAAAGTCACCATAATTGAAACTAATCACAGTTTACAAAACAAAAGAAGTACAACCATCTGAAGATAGTTGCCTTGCTAATTGTTTTGATATCTTGTGGGAATTTTAAGCATTTCTTTCCTGACATTCAACAGATTTCTCCAGCTATCTGATTCAGAGCATCAGCCTCTAACAAGCCAATAAGCAAAAGTTAACTCCTGTCTCCATTTTCCAATGCAAAGGTATCAAAATATTCAGCGAACCATTGCAACAGAGAGACCGGAAGAAGATTCTGGAAGCCAAAGTTGTGAGCAGGTCGCAGCAGTAGGCATCGGAGGTGGTGGGAGTGACTCAGAGGCTGACTCTTCTCAGTCAAGCTTAGGTATGGGACGAGAGGGACGGAGACTCCTGGTATGGCATTCAGTGGCAGTGTGACAGAGAGTGTGAGACCCTGCCTTGTGGGATGGTGCCTAATACTGGGCTCTGGGAATGGAATGGGGGAGGTCAGGGTGGAGGAGGAAGAGGTTTGGTGCCAGCAGGGAGAAACAGACAGGACTTTCCCACCAGGAACACAAAGGAGAAGTGAATTCACAGTAAGAGAACTCATTCTTGTGCATCAAGGCAATTTGTTCAATGGCCTAATCATTTCTTGTTAAGTAAATTTATCTGTTGGTGTCCTAAGGATTTTCCACTTAAAAATGAAACATGCGATGAAAATCCACAGTCTACTTCAAAGAAGCCACATGCCACATGACAACACTGAGAATAATTATTTGTTTGCATTTATAATTAAATGCAATTCCCCCTGAGGGAGCAGCCTGGGAGTAAAGAGGTTTTCTGGAGAGTTTACCTGATGCACTCGGTTCCAGAGCCTGTTTACCTAATACTTTAGGCCAGGCATCTGCCCGGAGTCGGCTTTTCATGTCTCTGAATTTGCCTGAGTGGAACTCAGACAAGAATATTCGAAAGGCATAGGAGACTGCCTTCAGCTCTTTATACCTGTAATGACATAAGATGATCACGGTGACATCCTAATAATCCACTCTCTCTTAAACTGGGTTAAATGATGGCACATGGGAAGCTCAGAGAACAGCGTGAACAAGCAGGCATGTGCCTCCCGTTCTGCCAGCTCACAACTCTCTACAGCGATGGAGAAGTGCAGATTTCCGTGCGTGGACACAGTCCCACCATCGATTGTAATTGCGTCCATTCTATTCATTTTACCAGAGACGCTAACTAAACTGACTGGCTTAGGTTTTAATGTTACTTTCTTCGACCTCTGGGAGAGATGTGGCAAAGTGGTCGAGGAATTAAAAAACATGAGGAAAACAGTGAGCAGAACATTTCTTTATGAGTTGGGTATTGGATCCCTTGGCATTTGCTGTGTAACAAACTATCCCAAAGTGTAGTAGCTTAAACTCCCAGCCCTGCCTTTATCCCACAGGTGAGCCATCAGCGCGGAGCTCGCGGGGCTCGCGCATGCGTCCTTGGTCAGCTGCCGGCCTGAGAGGCCCCCACTGCGGCTGGCTGGCCCTGTTCTCCGTAGTTTCTCATCTCGCACCAGAGTAGGCAAGCTTGTCCTGAGGTGCCGCGTTCCCAGAGAGAGTGGGGACACACAGACTTCTTGAAACCCTGGCTCAGAACGCCAAATCCTGTTTCTTTTCTTTTTTTTTTTTTAACACGTTTATTTATTTTTGAGAGACAGGGAGAGACAGTGCAAGTGGGGGAGGGGCAGAGAGAGAGAGAGGGAGATACAGAATCTGAAGCAGGCTCCAGGCTCTGAGCTATCAGCACAGGGCCCGACATGGGGCTCGAACCCACAAACTGCGAGATCATGACCTGAGCCGAAGTTGGACGCTCAACCGACTGAACCACGGAGGCGCCCCTTAATCCTGTTTCTGAAAGCAAAGTACAAGATTAGCTCAATTCACCAAGGGGAGAAGCTGCAGTCTTGTGCAAGTGGGTGTGGATGCAGAGAGGGCAAGAATTGGGCTCCTTCCTGCAAACAACCGAGCTATGGTTAGCAACTCATAAGGAGAAGAATACGAAAAGTCATTGTAATAAAAGGGACAAGGTGTTCAAGGACTTGAGCCTAACTGAAGTTATGCAGGAGCTCTCATAGGAAGCACTGACTCTTAACTGGCACACACAAAGTGATATGACACCTGGTCAGATCACCATTCAGAACAACAGTCTGCTCCAGCTGTCTGGATGTAGAAAGAAGCACTGTATCTGAAATGACTTTTTTTCTGATGCATCCTTTGCTTTGCTTCACTTTTTTCCAGATCTGAGAAGAGAAGGGTCACTTTCTCCCGTGAACTCACAAAAAATCACCTTGTTGCTGCAGTCCCCAGCGGTGAAGTTCATCACCAATCCTGAGTTCTTCACTGTACTACATGCCAATTATGTGAGTGCTCCAGAAGGCAAAGAAAGCCCACCTGGCTCCCTTCAAACCCAAAACACTCCTTTGAAAAGTTGTTTGATAGAATAAAGAGGGTAGCATTTTAACCCCCGCAAGATTGAAAAAACAAAAACAAAACAGCTCTGTCCACCGTTTTTACTATCTGTTAGTCTCCCAAAAAGGAGAAAAGCTGGATTTGGCCATGCTATGGCTTCTTCAATTTTGTTAGGCTCAAATGTATTAATATCAGTGAAAGTGGTTTGGAAGCAAGTGCATGTTTCTCTTACTGTTAAAATTTTAAAGGAACAAGATTCTGAAGTTGACAGATTCTCTTCAGCCTGGATCACATTCTAAAATCACTTTCTTTAAAGAAATTTTGAAATAGATTTCTCCTAGATAAATATCTATTTTTCCTTTTAATTAAATTAGTTGTTCAGGTATCATCCTTAAGTTAAATTTGATGTGAGTTTTACATATATAGTTTTTTCAATTTTGTTTTTGTATTTTCAGGAAAGTAATGACATACTTTCACTATATTCATTAATTCTTTCCTTTGACAAATATTTTCTATGGACAGATACAGATCTAGGTGCTGGCATCACACAGACAGTGTGACACTTGAACAGCACAAGTTCCCCAGTTTGTGGAGCGACAGACATGTACCAAGACCAGCCTGATGAGTCGGGACAGGGCCTGACCTCAGGGAGGAATGAAATGCTCTGAAAACACAGGAGATATAACATAGGGGAGCATCCCTGACTAGGCGACTGCTGAACTGAGTCATGAAGGTTGAAAGTGGGTAGGAAGAAGCTCCAGAGAGAAGGAGAGACGACATAGCTGGGGGTTGGGTCTGTGAGGGTGGGATGTGGCGACCCAGAAAGCTGGGAAGAAGGGCTGGAGAATGAGTAGCAAAACACAAGGTAAGTCATGAAAAAGAGCCTTGGAGAGTCAGCTGGATCCAACAGCGGTCCTACGCATTTGTCTTACACGGTCCAGTTTTGATTCAACATCTTCTCGAGCAGAAGTGCGGGAAAGACAAGAGAGGTGTGAGGCTAGAGGCTGATCCAGCCTCACAAGTGAGAGATGATCGAGGTCTGCCTTAAGGAAGGGTCCAGGAGAATGGAAAGGGGGACCATTGTGATGGAGGTAGGGCGGGAGTCAGGACTCAAGAAAGTCCTTTCCACTTTGGGCACCTGAGTTAAGGGGTGTGTTCATTAGCAGGTGCAATTGTTTGATTAGGCCGTGGCTGGAGAGAAGACCAGTTTTTAGCAGGTTATATTTGAGAAGCCACTGGCACATCCATTGTTAGACCCAGAGCAGCTGTCCACTAGTACAGGGGTGAGTCATGAAGGGGGCCAAGGATGCCAGATATTGATGCCCTGGAGACTGGGCACCAGGTGGCCTTTGGCCAGCAAGCAGTGTTTACTTTCACCACGTGCACACCACGTGCACACATAAAATTGTCATTTGGTGCAATTAGAAACTCCTGAAACTTTCTTCCCTTCTCCTCATCTCCAGCCCATCCACATGCAAAAGTCCAGCCGTAAATCCCTAGGGACCTTAAGTTAGTCCTTCTTGTTATAGACCTATAAGAGGAGCCAGGGGAGACCTGTGCAGACAGAGAAGGAAGGGTGGAGAACTGAGGAGCAATGCTCCCAGTGGTGGAGGGAGACTCAAGAAAGCCCAGCCCAGTGCTGACTGAGAGAGGAGCGGGGAGGGGCCAGGGAGCCTTTGAGATGCACTGGAGTTGGGCAGTGTCCAGGGCTGCAGAGGAACTTCAGGTAGAGATTGCCAACAGGGCCATGCATGTTTAGGGTACACATTTAATTTGGGGGCAAGATCTCCACCTCTGAGGTGTCCTCCTCAAGGCTCACAATAAATCACTGTGTTAGCTATCAGATTACACTATATGATACTCAAAGTGTACTTGGTGTGTGTTTTTCTTACCCACCCCCTCCCATACCCCACCCCAATTGGTCTGACCCCCTCTCAGGGTGCCTACAGAGTCTTCACCAGTAGCACCTGCTTAAAGCACATGATTCTTAAAGTCCGTAGGGACGCTCGCAATTTCGAACGCTACCAGCACAACCGTGACTTGGTGAATTTCATCAACATGTTTGCAGACACCCGGCTGGAATTGCCCCGGGGCTGGGAGATCAAAACAGACCAACAGGGAAAGGTAAGTGTGCCTGTCATCAAACAGGCTCTTTATGTGAAGGAGAAGACCCATGAGAAAGTAAGGAGCGAGATCAGTGAGGACAGGAAAGTCTGTGTCTCAGAGATGTGCCATCAGCCACCAGGAGGAAGAGATAAGTAACTATTCACAGCACGGTTTCCGTCCTGCGTAGGAAGTTTAACAGCATCCCTGGCCTTTACCCACTGAGGCCAATAGCATCCCCACCAACTTGCGATATTGTTATATGTCCCCTGGAGGGTATAATCATCATGCCCAGTTGAGAACTACTGCCTCCATGTTTTTACATTTAGGTTTGGAACTTGAAACCAGAGTCTGTTCAATGACTTTTCTGTTGTTATGCCTCCTTAGACAGCTAACTCTCAGGGGATGAAATTATTAGTTAAATGGGAGTGACATTATTAGATTACTTGTGATTTTCCTAATAAGCCTTCAGTTCTCATTAAAACAGCCTGGCAAACAGGTAGGGTGTATTGGGCCCATGTGATGTTATTGGCTTGCATTTTGCCTTTGCGTGACCTTAACCTAAATTGATCTTTCCCAGTGATGCTTTTGAAACCTAGCTGAGTTTGCTAAAGCAAACATGTTTATTTCTTAATCACTATCAGTCACATCAGTGTATTCATAGGACAGGCTTATCAGTTTATTAAAGAATTGTCTCTGTGTATTCCTTCATAATCTGTGGTAGAGAGAATCCCTCCCTCTTTTAGGGTCAAAGATACCAGAAATTTTGTCAAAAGACATTTCTCAGTGGGAAACTGTATTATGCAGTTCCTGTGCTTTGTAATGGTGAATGTGCAAAGCCACTGTTTCCCAAAATGGGTTGATAGGGCATCGTTGTCCCCTGGGATCCACAAATTCCTCCCCACAGACCCCTTAGCATGTCTCAGAGCCTGGCTCTCTGGAGTGTGTGGAGAAAGGATTTCCACTAAAGCAAGTGTGTTAGTTCCATAAGACTATCTGATCGGCTCCCGTGTGGTTGGATGATTTGGAAGACAGTTGGGATGACAGGGTTGCTTTGTGTAGTAGAAAAGCCACTATATCCACTCTGCCCAATCTGCTCCTCCGGCCCTACTCTTACCAGATGTGTCTCCACTTGGAGAATGACAGTAGTTTATGCTGTGAGGACTTGGAAATGTGTGTGGGAAGTAAATCCTGAGCCAGAACAGAAAGTAAAGGAGCATCTCATCAGAGCTGGGGTGCACACGCCTCATCTCAGTGGTGTGTGGTGGCCCTATTTACATTTATTAGTTAACTAAGCTGCCAGGAGTGTTCCACTATGATTCACTGAACAGAAGGGTTCATTATGGTTTATTATGCAAATAGCCCACGCTCATGCAAACACCTTGCTTAGCCTCATGCCTGCAGCTCTCACACTAGGATTCAAACAGCAGGAGGCCCAGTGGAATGCCAGGGAAACCCTCCCCCAACCAGTGCCATCAGCCCTGGTCCTCCATGGTCCACACAGCCTCCTGGTCATCACACTGGCAAAGAAGCACAGCAGCTGAGACACGCACCAAGAATTTTAGTCATCTTAAAATGCATATTTATGGCAAAACATTTCCCTCTAATTCTGTTTAGTGAGATGGTATCATATACAAGAAAGAAAAAGTCTGCATCTAAAATGAGAGGGCGTGGGGAGCCTGGGTGGCTCAGTCAGTTAAGCATCTGACTTCAGCTCAGGTCATGATCTCATGGTCCATGAGTTCGAGCCCCACTTTGGGCTCTGTGCTGACAGCTCAGAGCCTGGATCCTGCTTCAGATTCTGTGTCTCCCACTCTGTTCCTCCCTTGCTCACACTCTGTCTCTCTCTCTCAAAAATAAATAAACATTAAAAAATAAAACAAAATGAGAGGATTTCAGTTCTGCTTTCAGTTATAATCCAAACCAGCTGTATGACTATATACAGACACACCCAAAATGGTCTAACTCCATATTAATTGGGTACACACAGACTCAGAGTTGGCAGACAGAATTTCTAAGAGGCATACCTAATGTACTAAGTTGTTGGAGGAAAGTAGCCTTAAATTAGAAATGAGGCATCACAGGAGCAACTGGGTGGTTCAGTTGGTTAAGCATCCAGCTTCGGCCTAGGTAATAATCATCATTCCCAAGTTTGAGCCCTGCCTCAGGCTCTGTGCTGATAGCTCAGAGCCTGGGGCCTGCTTTAGATTCTGTGTCTCCCTTTCACCTTCCACCCCTCCTCCATTCTCTCTCTCTCTCTCTCAAAAATAAACTTTAAAAAAAAATTTTTTTAATGTATCATCACAACCCACACAGTAGAGAGCAACAATGGAGGATAGTGGGGAAAATTGGAGAGTGTGTACAGGATTGCCTTGTCCCATTCCAAACACGTTACTGTGGGCAAGTCCCTTTACTGCTCTGAGCCCCATTGTATCATAAACTAACAGTAATAATGCCTGCCTTCATGACTTTATAGCCAGGTGTAAAGAGCAAATAAGTAGATGTGGGAATCCATGATAATATAGCAGATTAGTAATATCTGCTATTCTTCCGCCTGATGCTGTGGGAAATATCCACACAAAAATCCAGCATCAAGACTGGCAACTGAGAAGAATGCAAGAATATCTCCTTTCTAAAGCCATTAATGAGCCCATTTTTGGATGGTATCCTACAGGCTCAGCCCTCTGACTTGGAAAGAATGTTCCGCACAGGAGGCTGGGATTTAGGAACACTGCTCACTGACAAATGGTGTGGTGATAACTCTCTATGCAAGTAATCTTCACAGATGGCCAGAGCAGGTTCCAGAATGCCACATCACATTCTCGTGCCTCACTATAGCCAATCTGCTTCTTGCTTTATTGACACATGCAGAGATGACAGCCTTTGTTTTTAGTGTGTACCTTGGTAGGAATAGATGGACCAAGACTAGCTGTTTGGAATCTTTGCATGCATCATCTTCCCCACAAAGGGTGACAAGGACAGATCTCTGAGGGTTGCAACGCTTCAGGAGGACTGGAGTAAAGGACCAAATGGCAT
This sequence comes from Suricata suricatta, assembly GCF_006229205.1. NCBI lineage: Eukaryota > Metazoa > Chordata > Mammalia > Carnivora > Herpestidae > Suricata > Suricata suricatta. Next base: position 54,551,801 of record NC_043701.1, on the reverse strand, counting down.
CTAATTCATCTGTTGTTTTGGAAAAGATAAAGCCTCCCACCAACTTCAGTAGAGATTGTGTGTGGGCCTCAGGTGGGTCTAGGCCTGAGCTGAGGAGGAGGCTCATCATCCAGAGAGGGGGTGGGGCTGCAGGTTTGGGGGGCAAGTAAGGTCCTGTCTGTGGCCAGCAGGAGACAGAGGCAACCTCTACCAAGGAATGAACACACAACAGCAAAGTTAAAAGGATCCTATGAAGACTTAACTACTACATGAAGGAAACAGAATCCTTATCTGAGAAAAAATATATCTCATAGTATAATTTTCTTCAGAAAATAGAAGCATTTCAAAGGTATCTGCTTATCATCCACAAAATGTTTGGGAGAACTTGACTTCTACTGAACAAGAAGCAGCAACCACACACAGAAAAAATCTGAGAGGAAGCAGATATAAGAAAAAAGAACTACCATGTGATCTGGCAATCCCACTTCGGATTATATTCAAGAGAATTGAAATCAAAGTCTCAAAAGTTATCCACACTCCTATGCTCTTTGAAGCATTATTCATAATAACCAAAATATGGAAACAAACGAAATGTCCACTGACAGATGAATGGGTAAAGAAAATGTGGTATATAAGAAGGGAGGTGGGGGGGTGATGGGTGAAATAGGTAATGGGAATTAAGGAGTACATTTGTTGTGATGAGCACCGGGTGATGTAAGAAAGTGTTGAATCACCATATTGTATACCTCAAACTAATATTACACTGAATGTCAACTAAGTGGAATTAAAATAAAAACTTAAAAAAAATGAGTTTGTAAACGTATATATAGAAGCATATGAGAATAGAGCTGCTTTTAATTCAATGAATTAATAGGTCATCCAAGTAACATCTTTTATTAAGGCCTAAGTATTAAACAGGTGTTGGCAAGGATGTAGAGGAAGAGGAACCTCTTACACTGGAAATACATTTCCTCTTGGTGGAAATACAAACTGGTGTAAACACTCTGGAAAACAGTATGGAGATTCCTCAGAAAGTTAAAAATAGGACTACCTTACAATCCAGCAATTGCACTACTAGGTATTTAAACCCAAAGAATACAGAAATACTAATTCAAAGGGGTACACGCACCCCAATGTTTATAGCAGCATGATCCATAATAAGACAAATTATGGAAAGAGACCAATGTCCATAGACTGATGAATGGATAAAGAAGATATGGCATATATATACAATAGAATATTATCCAGCTATAAAAAAAGAATGAAATCTTGCCATTTGCAACAACGTGGATGGAACTAGAGAATATTATGCTAAGTGAAATAAGTCAGAGAAAGACAAATACCATATGATTTCACCGATATGTGGAATTTAAGAAACAAAACAGAGGAGCAAATGGAAAAAAGAGAGAGGCAAACCAAGAAATAGACTCTTAACTGTAAAGAACACACTGATAATTAGAAGAGAAGTGGGTGGGGGATGCGTTAACAGATAATGGGGATTATTGAGTGCTCTTTCGATGAGCACTGGGTGATGTAGGAAAGTGTTGAATCACTATATTGTACACCTGAAATTAATATGACACTGTAAATTAACTGGAATTCAAAAACTGATAAAAAAAAGAAAATATGGCATATACCTATAATGGAATATTATTCAACCTTAAAAATGAAGGAAATTCTGACACCTGCAGAAAGGTGGATGAACCTAGAAGACACTATGTTCAGTGAAATGAGCCAGTCTCGGACAAATGTTGCACTTTATATGAAGTATCTGAAATAGCCTCAGGGTAAAAGAGCACAGTGGTGGCTGCCAGTGGCTGGTGCAGGAGGAGATGGTGAGTTCAGATTCAACAGGTGCAGTTTACCAGTTATTCAAAATGAGTAAGTTCTAGAGACCTAGAGACCTGCTACACAACATTGTGTTAACAATACTGTTCTATTCTGTGTGCTTAATACTGTACAACTAATATTTTGTTAAGAGAGTAAGTCTCATGTTACATGTTCTTACTACAATTAAAAAAAGAAAAAGAAAAAGAAAAAGCGCACCTGGGTGGCTCAGTCAGTTGAGCATCTAACTCTTGGTTTCAGCTCAGGTCTTGATCATTGTATAGTTTGTGGGTTTGACCCCTGCATCAGGCTCTACACTGACAGCCTGGAGCCTGCTTAGAATTCTCTCTGTCTCCCTCTCTCTGCACCTCTCCTACGCACTCCTTTTTCTCTCTCTCAAGACAAATAAACATTTAAAAGAGAGAGAGAGAGAGAGAGAAAGAAAGAAAGAAAGAGAGAGAAAGGAAGAAAGAAAGAAAGAAAAGGCAGAAAAAAACCAAAATGTTATAACATAGGTATAAAACAGAACTGATTTTGTATAAAATCAAATCCCTGATATAAGACATGGAAACAAGCCTCAAAGTGAGGGAGGGAACCAGATTGCAAACAAAGAGGGATAAGGTTAAAGAAAAAAAGTAAAAATCAAAAAGAACAAATCTCACCTTCTCAGGGAGGCCTACCCTAACCAACTAATTTAATACCAAAACCATCCCAAACTCTCTAACCCATGTGCTCCACTGCATAATTTACATATTTTTTAGATCTACTGTTTTCTCTGTTTCTGCTGGCAGAATTCTAAGCTCTTTAAGAGAAAGTGTCTTTGTTTGCTCATTGATGAAACCTCAAGGACCTAGAATATTCCCAGCATATAATTGGCACTCAATAGACATCTGTTTGATGAATAATCTATAGATGTTTCTAAAGGAGAAACCAATAATAGGTACAACAGCAAAAAATAAATACTAAATATAAATATTAATTAAATTAAATTGTTAATTAAATGTTGAAAATAAAACTCTGTATTCTAAAATAAATTTTTTGAGTAGGCAGATTAATTGGGTTCACTAAGTTATAGTAAAATTAATTAAAATAAATTCTGTATCTACACATACTCTGGAATGTCTTTAAATGGAGATTTAAAAACTCTTATCAATGTATAGCCATGATAATATGAAAGTTACCTAAAAAAGGATAAAAATCAGACAAGCTTAAAATTTCCCATCTATACAACTCAACTATAGAAATCCACAAGGCAAAGAGTGCAGGTTATTGGTGAGAAAATAATATTGCCCCACAATTCCATATCCAGACAAATTGGTGTCAGTCAAGTGTGAAGAAACTAGCAAAACAACCCCATGTGCAAGATTTTAGAGCTCACATACTCTTTTGCCTGTCTGAAGAAAATACCAAAGCTATTTTCCAAATGAAGCAGAACAAGAAATAATGGGGAAAACGTAGTTTAAATGGACTATGGTGTTGAATATTTAAATCGGTCAAATACAGGAAAGTTAATATAAGTAATTACTTTTAAAATGCTTTAAAATATTTTGGAAAAGACTCCATAAAATATGGGAAAATATGTGTAAGGAAAATGGAATAATTGTATAAGAACAATCTGAATCATATCCCTAGCCTGGAATAAAATTGACAAGGATGCAGGAAGAGGGCCAGAGAACAGGGCAAGGAAAGTTGTACTAAGTCCCCAGTTGATTGTAAGAGGAGTCAAATTGGATAATTTGAAAAACAGGGCTAAATATAGTTATTTGATCAACTTAAAAGGCAACTACTTGTACCATTAAAAGCAAGATTTTCTGTTTCAAATTCCTACAAAAATAAAATCAAGCAAAATACAATTTACATAGCAAAACACCAAACACCAGGAAGCAAAGAAATTGGTAATAATAAAAATAAAATAACAAAAGTACAGCCAAGCATAATAGTCATAGTGGTAGGTGGAAATAGGATAAATCTGCATACCAGAAGATAAACACTTTCAGATTTAGTAACAAATGGACTCAGCTTATTAAAAGACATACCCAAGAAATGATTCAGAGAGTTTAAAAAAATAAAAGAATAGGGGCACCTGGGTGGCTCAGTCAGTTAAGCGTCTGGCTTCAGCTCAGGTCATGATCTCACGGTTTGTGGATTCGAGCCTCGCATCAGGCTCTGTGCTGACTGCTCAGAGCCTGAAACCTGTCTTCGGATTCTGTGTCTCCCTCTCTCTCTGACCCTCCCCTGCTCACACTGTTTCTCTCTCTCTCTCCCAAAAATAAATTAAAATATTTTTTAAATAAATAAAAAAATAAATGTTAATAGAATTGGAAAACAATAATAGGAAAATCAGTGGTGGTATATTAATATACAAAGGAGAGTTCAAAGTAAAAGTCAAAGGAGAGTCAAAATAAAATTTTATATTAATCAATGGCACAACTAAAATAAAGATACAATAATCCTGTATCTTATGAGTGAAATAACATCATATCATACAAAGAAAATTAAAAGAGAAATACAAAAGGAAATGAAATAAATAAACAGGAAAATGTGTTTTATATCCATCAGTTTGACAGGTAGACAAGATAAGTCAGGATTTGAATAATATAATTTTGTCTTAATGGGACATATATACTTCTGCTAAAAATAGAGCTAACATAGAGCTTAATTACATACAATTTTGTCAATTGTCCCTCAATAAAGGTGGAAAAAAATAGAGATTACATGAATGGATAAACAAAATGTGGTATGTGCATACAATGGAAGATTATGCATCCTTAAAAAGGAATAAAGTTCTGACACATTACAACATGGATGGACCAGAAACAAAAGGCCAAGTATTATCTCTCACATGAGGTATCTAAAAATAGTCAAATTCATAGAGACAGAAAGTAGAAGTTCCCAGGGACTGGGGGAAGTAGGCACTGAGGGGGTAGTGTTTAATGAGCACAGAGTTTCAGTCTGGGAAGATGAAAAAATTCAGGAGATGAATGGTGGTGATGGCTGCATGACACTCCGAATATAATTACTGCTGCAGAATTATACACTTAAAAATTATTAAAAGGGAAAAATTTGTGTTTTGTACATTTTAACCACAATTCTTTTAATAAGGAAGAAAACAGTTTACAACTTCTTTACAAGATCCTATGGAACTTTTTTTAGGGGATAATATTTCATAACACAAAGAAAACAAAAAAGCATAAAATACTCATGTTGCATTCCATGGCCATAAGCAACAGAGCTAAATTTTAAGGAACAAATTTAACGTCAGAAAAAGACAAATACCATAGGGTTTCACTGATATGTGGAATTTAAGAAATGAAATAGATGAACATGGGGCGGGGGGACCAACAGAAAGGCAAACCCTAAAACACACTCTTAAATGTAGAGAACAAACTGAGGGCTGATAGAAGGACATGTGGGCGATGGGCTAGATGGTTGATGGGGATTAAGGAGGGCACTTGTTATGATGAGCACTGGGTGTTGCATGGTGTTGAATCACTAAATCCTACATCTGATACCAATATCACACTGCATATTAACTAACTGGAATTTAAATAAAAACTTGAAACAACAACAAAAATAAACAATAACTTTATTTTTTTTAATAGTTTATTGTCAAATTGGCTTCCATACAACACCAAGTGCTCTTCCCCACAAATGCCCTCCTCCATCACCACCACCTCTTTCCCCCCTCCCCCTTCCCCTTCAACCCTCAGTTCACTTTCAGTATTCAATAGTCTCTCAAGTTTTGTGTCCCTCTCTCTCCCCAACTCTCTTTCCCCTTTCCCCTCCCCCTGGTCCTCCATTAGGTTTCTCCTCTTCTCCTGTTAACCTATGAGTGCAAACATATGGTATCTGTCCTTCTCTGCCTGACTTAT
>NC_043701.1:54466139-54546023 GCF_006229205.1 Suricata suricatta | reverse complement strand
GGTGCCCGTCTCTCCACACCCTCGCCAGCATCTACAGTCTCTTGATTTGTTCATTTTAGCCACTCTGACTGGCGTGAGGTGGTATCTCAGTGTGGTTTTGATTTGTGTTTCCCTGATGATGAGTGATGTTGAGCATTGTTTCATGTGCCTGTAGGCCATCTGGATGTCCTCTTAACAATAACTTTAAATACAACCATCAAAAACCAACTATTTGCCAATTGGAAATTCAAAACAATACTCTTCATGACTATAGGGTTTTAAATAAAATAAAAACTTATAAACCGTTGAGAAATTATTGAAAATGCATGTCACCAGTACTTAATAAATCATGATATAGAAAGATTGTACTGAAATGATTAAGCACATTTATTTTTATTATTAAACAAGAAAAATATTAAAAAATAAGCTTTCAAATTAATAACTTAGAGAAGGTAAAAAAGCAACAGTAATTGAAGCAAAAATTTATTTCAAAAGGTACTTGACAATAAAATCCCAGAAGTGCATGAACTGGAAAACAATATAAGAAATAAATGTAAGAGTTGTTTAGAAGAGAAATAAATCAATCTAAAAATAGTAAATAAAACCAAGGAATGAGTTATAAGAGATGCAGAGAAATTTTTAAAAAAAAAGTTATATAGTTAAATAAATAAAGTTATATAGTTATATAAATGTTTCAAACCAAAGAAAATCTGGAAGATGAGGCGCCTGGGTGGCTCAGTGGGTTAAATGTCTGACTTCAGCTGAGGTCATGATCTCACAGTTCGTGAGTTTGAGCCCTGAGTTAGGCTCTATGTGGACAAGCTCAGAGCCTGGAGCCTGCCTCAGATTCTGTGTCTCCCTCTCTTTCTGCCCCTCTCTACTCATGCTCTTATATCTGTCTCTCTCAAAAATAAAATAAAACATTAAAATTAAATTAAATTAAATTAAAGTTGAATTAGATAGTACATTAAAAGAGGGACCCACCACAATTAAGTAGGTTTTCTCCCAAAGATGTAAGGCTCATTTACTGTAAGTCTATTATTTCTAGTACATTAACCACCAGTTTATAGGAGAAATTTTAATTGATCATTTTAAGAAATGCTATACAAATATATGATTAAAATTAAGTACACATTTGAAAGGGGCACTTGTGGGCAAGAACACTGGGTGTTATATGGAAACCAACTTGGTAATAAACTATTTAAAAAAAATAAAACATAGCTTTGGTAAATTAGGTATGTAAATATGTTTTCATGACAATCCTATTTTACATTTGGACCCTAATAGTTTTTCCATCAAAATCAAGAACAAGATTGCAGCTGCCATGTCTTCTTTAATATTATTATAGAAGTTCTTGCCAATATTACAAGAAACAAAAGTAAAAGAGTCTTTATAAAGGAGACAAAATTATCATAATTTGCAAGTTAAAATTGAGGAAGATATAATAAAGAGTACTTTATTCAATAGAAGCATTAATATAAGATACAAACTAAATATACCAATAATAGCTTTTCTAGGTACTAGCAATGATAGGTTACAAACATTACAGGAAAAGAAGCACTCAGAATAGTAACAGACAGTAATTTTAAAAATTTATTTATTTAAATTCAAGTTAGTTAACATACAGTGTAGTACTGATTTCAGGAGTAGAACCCAGTGATACATCACTTACATATGACACCCAGTGCTCATCCTCCTTAATGCCCATCATCCATTTAGTCCATCCACACACCGACCTCCCCTCCAGCAACCCTCAGTTTGTCCTCTGTATTTAAGAATCTCTTATGGTTTGCCTCCATCTCTGCTTTTATCTTGTTTTTCCTTCCCTTCTCCTATGTTCATCTGTTGTTTCTTAAATTCCACATATGAGTAAAATCATACATTTGTCTTTCTCTGACTGATTTCACTTAGCATAATCCACTCTAGTTCTATCCATGTTACAACAGACAGTATTAAATGCCTACAGACTCCCAGGGCCCCCCAGGTGGCTTAGTCAGTAGAGCATCCAATGATTGCTTTTGGCTCAGGTTATGATCTTATGCTCCATGGAATCCAGCCCCATGTTGGGCTTTGTACAGAGGAGCCTACTTGAGATTCTCTCTCCCTCTCTTTCTGCCCCTTCCCTGCCCACACATGTGCACATATAAACTCTCTCAAAATAAATACACTTTTAAAAATAGTAAATAAATATATACCAACAGACCAAAAACATGTGTCTTTTAGGAAGACAACTAAATAATTTTACTGAGAAGAAAAAGTATTGAATAGACATTTTTAAGTTCAGACATGGGAAAGGATACAGTGACCTTTATAAAGAATGAATTCTCATGGGTGATGGGCATTGAGGAGGGCACTTGTTGGGATGAGCACTGGGTGTTGTATGCAAGCAATAAACCACAGGAATCTACCCTGAAACCCAAGAGCACACTTTATACACTGTATGCTAGCCAATTTGACAATCAATTATATTTTTAAAAATTAAAAAGGAAAGAATGAATGAATTCTCTCTAAAATCATCTGTATTCTTAAGGTGACTGTAAACAAAATCCTAATAGAACTATTTTAGAACTTAATAAAATTAATATCAGTTGATCTGGAAAAATAAGCAGGCATGAATACTTAAGAAAATCATGGAAAAGATAAATAATAAGAGGAAACATGTCCTACAGACATTAATAATTGGCCACTGAAAATCACGCAGACCATTGGAATAGATAAAATATCCCTGAAACAGACAGTGGTATTTATGAGTTCTATGTAATAAAATGATAGGGAATGATTTAGAAGAATAGACTCTTGGAGAAAAAAATTAGATTACAGCTTCACATTTATGCCAAAACAAGTTTCAGGAAAAAAACTCACCAAAAAATAAAGCTAGAAAACTATAATTAAGCATTGAACTGACCTCTAGATAGAAATATATATATATATATATATATATATATATATACATATATATAATTTAGAAATGCAAACAAAAATCAAAAGTACTTTGAAGACACATGAGTAACTAAGCACATTTAGGGGTGCCTAGATGGCTCAGTCTGTTAAGCATCAGATTCTTGGTTTCTGCTCAGGTCATGATCTCATAGTTTGTGAGTTCAAGCCCCACATCAGGGTCTGCACTGATTGTGTGGAGCCTTCTTGGGTTTCTCTCTCTCTCTCTCTCTCTCTCTCTCTGCCTCTCTGCCCCTCCCCCCAATTGCATTCTCCCTCTCAAAATAAATAAACTTTAAGCACATTTAGAAATAAATAAGAAAACCTTAACATCCCAACAATAGCAACACAAAAGGGAATAAAGTCACCAGTACTCCAATGAAGAAATTGACCAATAAACCTGAGAAAATGTTTGGTTTTCCCTGTAGATGATGACTCAGCATTATTTACTATTCAACCTTTCTAAGAAATCTTTCAAATACTCAACGTTTGTGAAATCCATGAAAAGTGTTCATGGATTTAGGGTAAGAGAATAAATATGTGCAACACTCATGAAGGTAATTTGTTAATATGGATCAATAAACCAAAATTTTTCTAACTTTTAACTCAGCTTTTAGGAATTTTACCAAAAAATTGCCACATATGCACAAATATAAAAACCCATTTAACTTTAATATGTAAATGTGGAGGCATATAGTTGGATAATAAAAAGTCACCTTGAAATAGTGAATTTAGCTTGTACTAAATGTGTGTGTTTAAAATCTCATTATGTAAACATGTTGATAGATTTTTTTTCTCCACTCACATTTTTTTTCTTCTTCAGATTCTTTACTTTTCTTTTTGATATCACTGGTGTCGCTTTTGAGCCACCTAACCCAGTTTTTCAAGATATGTCTTCTTCAGTCTCATCCAACTTACTGGACATGCAGCCCTTTTGCAATCTGTGTGGGACGCCGTCCTGGGAATTTTACTGCAAGCCCCAGATACTGTAACATACTATTAGGGGACTTAATCTCCTATGTCCTGTGACATCTTTTGGTCTCCATAATGAAATCACTTCCATCTTATGGAGCTCTTTAACAAAAGAAGCTTGTTTACAATGACATCTAGTACTTGAAATTGTAAGCTCATACTTCCTCAAAATAATTTTTAAATCTATAAAATTTCTTTGACTACTTCTATCAGGCAACATCTGAACATGTCTAAAACAAGCATTGATTGAGGTCTTTAAGAGCAAGTCACCTTTATCAAACATTAATTTTGTTCAAAAGACAGTATTTGAAAGATTGTTTAGTAGTACAAAAGAGGGTTTTTTAAGAAAGTATTAATTTTCTCTTTTATGTGAAGTGATTTTAGATTTAAATAATAACTTTTGTCATATATTAGAACATGTAATCAAACATGCTGCAAAGATTTATGAATAATGTTTATTGAAGCATTTTTTTCAAACAGTAAAAAAGTAAAATGTCCAATGACAGAAGGTACTGAAATTATTTTGCATCCACCAGTCAAGCTGAATACCATATACTTAATAAAATTCTGTGTTAAAAGAATGTCTAATAACAGGGAAATGCTCATAAAATAATAGGTGAAAAAATCTTCCAACAAAATCATAAGTGCTGATGTGGAGAAGAGATATAGATATTTGTACATTTGCATAGGAAAAGAAAAAATAGGAAAAAAACCTCATCAAAATATTTTGGTGATTACCCTTAGATTGTGACATTTAGGATGACTTTGGTTTTCTTCTTACTTTTTTATCCCTTTAAAGTTTCTTCTCAGTAAGACTGTGCTAATTCTTTAACCAAAAAAAGAGCATCTATTTAAAAATAAATAGAATGCTTCACAAATTATTAATTACTAGTTATTTTACTGTATCAAAGGTTCCATTTCTCCTCTTTTCCATCGTAAATAAAATGTTGTGATCATGACTCTGTAGCTCTGTGCTGTAAAGTGTTTATCAATGACTGGTATTGTTTCCTTCAACTACTGAGCAAACAGATGCACAGTGTCCCAGTCTTCAGTCAAGTTTTGAGCAGATAAAAAGGATGGACAGAAATAAATATGAAGACTGAGCCTTGTCTCATTCCCTTATGTTTTGGCTCATTCTCACGCAGTGTTCTTTTCTATTGGTCTGTCTGCAGTCTTTTTTCGTGGACCACAACAGTCGAGCCACCACTTTCATTGACCCCCGAATCCCTCTTCAGAACGGTCGTCTTCCCAATCACCTGACACATCGACAGCACCTCCAGAGGCTCCGGAGTTACAGCGCTGGAGAGGTAACACCCCCAGGCCCCCCGCCACCTTCACAGTTCATCAGGCTCCTCCGCTAGTGGGGCCAGCACTGTTTGAGTGGCTGGGATCTAGCATTGCCTGCTCCTCAAGGGGCTCTGCCATATCCACACTGCTCTGTAGAAGAATGATAAGTCAAGGACACCCATCTTCAGATCGCCTTCCTTCTGCCTTCCCTTTTGTCGTAACAATCGTCACCATGAAAAATCTGTCTAGCTTAAAGGAAACTGAAAACGCAGTGTCAGGAGATCCCTACATTATGGCTGGAGCTGTGCTTCCGTAGGCCTTCCAGTCACATGTGAGTTCTTAATAGATCATACAGTGTATGACATTAAACTTATGGCTTTTCATAGATCCTGGAGAAGACCAATACTATGTATATGGACTATAGATTGGGGGAAATCAACAAAGTACCTGGATACTCTGTTCTCATCAATACTATATATATGAACTAAAGATTAGGGAAAATCAACTGGGCACAGGAACAGTCTGTTCCCATCCTACCATGTGCTCTTTCTTGGTTTCTATTTGTTGCCCCTGCCAGTGGTTATCTTCCATTGAATAATGAAAAGCTGCCACCCTTCTTAAAATATCATATGCTTTGCCTTCCTGACTTAATATCTCTGTATCCCATACCCTTTCCTGGCCTCCTTGCTCAAGCCAAAACTCAAAACATAGTTCTTTTCTACTTCTAGTCAGTTCCTGGCAATAATATGAGCAAATCCTTTCTTATGTCTTGACTGACATTTCCCAAGTATTGGAACCATGTTTTAAAAGAAACCACCAGGATCTCAGGAGATGTGGGTGCTAAGAACCATTTCTCTTAAAACAGCTTGTAGAGTTGGATTACAATGAAGTAAAAAATGAAAAAATAGTGTAGGAAACAAAGATGTAGATATATGTGTGTGCGTGCACATGCACACGTGTGTGTGTGTGTGTGTGTGTGTGTGTGTGTGTGTGTCCCACCCCCACCCCCAAGAGTCATTCCTAGGAGAACTAGAGCGAACATATCAGGAGAAATGGGGAAAATAACAATCTACCCGGCAGACTCCAGATAGCAAACCTAAGTCTCAGGGGAAGGTGTATTGGCACCACTTTACTACTTTTTAAGGAAATCATCTGAATACCCTGACAGGCATAACTGTTTCCAATCAAGGGCATTCATGGTTTAAGATCAGTGTGATAAAATGAATTTTTCTTTCATGACTCATCTTAAGTATTGTTTTAGGAAACTGCTGAAAACATGTTAATTCTTTCTTTCTGCATATATGTAACATGTGTATGAGCCTATGCAGTGAAGTCATATTATGCATCCCCAAGGGTTATGTGGGTGTCAGGATGCTCAGGTAGCAGATACTTAGCAGCAGGCACATTCACAGACTACAGAAAGCAGTGCCCCAACTTCCCAGCTCAACAGGCATTGTATCCTTCTCTGGCGGCACTTTCACAATACTTCAGAAAGTACAAGCGTTATCAGATAAGAGTGGACGGATACAAAACTCTGCATCAATTTGAAATATGCTGTTTATTTAAAATATCCAGGCTCTTTAATTTTATTAAGGCAGTTTCAGTGTTAATATAGAGTAACCACATTTGATAAAAGAAGCTGAGTACTACAGATTCAATGTCAATAAAACAAAAATGTAGATTACTCAATGTAAGATGAACCCTCTAAAGATACAGATCTCTCACATTTATAAGAAACTAACCTGAAAATGCAAGTATTAAAACATTTGTGTCATAACAAAATTAAGATCATGAGTACCACTTGCATTACCAGTTCTAAACCACTTATTTAATACAATTGAATAGCCTAAGCCCGGTTACATTAAATACGAACATTAATGGCAAATGACCTGCATCAGTCAATAAAGACTGTAACACATAACAATGAAAGGGCATCAATGTGCACCAGCCATCTGTATTCTTCCTAATTCATTCACTCGCAAACTGATTCAGTTCATCAGGTTTTCAAACCCCTCCCATCCCTCTGCGCATCCTCTCTGTTGGTAGCTTTGCACTGACACAGGGAGAAACCAAGAAAAGCAACAGAGAGAAAAGCTGGGAGGCAGAGAATATCTGATCTAGAGGCAGCATACCAGAGAAAACAAAGACCCAGCCTCTGTGAAAACAAATATCTGATTCCTCCTGCTGTGAGAGCCCACAGCCTGGGATTGAGAAGATGGGAGGATCTGGATATAAAAACAGAAGGAGTAGGTAGTGAGAAAGGCTTATTGTGTTTGCCGTGATGTGATTTTGCTCAACAAACATTGATTAAGTTCATGGCCTGCTCTGAGCTCTACGGAATGAGAAATGATCCCTGCCCAGGAGAATTTTATATTCCATGTTTGAAGCCAGGCCAAAAAACCACACAGAATTAAGTAACAAGAACAATTAGAATATGATTGAGTGCCAAGAGAGATGTTAGGACAAGTGGGATAGGAGTTCAAAAGAGGCCAAGGAAAGGCTTTAAAATAGGGTACCTGACCTAACCCTAGAAAATTGGCAGAATCTAGCAAGGAACCAAAGAAGAGGAAGGGCAACCCCTCAGAGATACAGCATAAGCAGAGATGCAGCGGTAGGACTGAGAAGGGTCAGTAGAGAGACAACGAATATGACCAGAATACCATTTCCACTTGGTTTTTGTCTTGCTTTTTGTTAACCTTTGAATGCCATGTGGTTGGCACTTTCTTAAAAGCCCATTGAATGAATTTGAGAGGAATAACATGATGGTTTTTGTATAAAAATGGGCTTTAGAGATCAAGTCACCCATTGCCTTTCAAGAGAAGGTTATTGGCAGTTTAAAGACAATTTTATGAAGTGTAGAATTGTCCTATATCATTGCTGGACCTTTTTTCCTAGTCACATCCATTAAATGTAAGGAGTGCCCTCACCTCACCAGTCACTATGACAACCAAAACAAAACAAAACAAAAAAACAAAATACCCTATGCATTTCCAAATACTCCTAGGTGGCAATGCCGCATCAGTGAGGAATTGTATTTTAAAGTCAGGTAAACTTAAATATCAAAAACTCAGGCAACACAGGGAGTCAAGACCACAGCTCAGATCTCCTAACTCCCAGTCCAGTGTAAACTAGTATTCTAGACAAGAGATGGCCAAGAGTAGGAAGGCTTGTGGTAAAGAGTGATCTGTGCGAGAAAGGCCCTTCAGGGGCCTCTGCCACAGACTAGGTATAAGGTGGGGAGGCACTGGAAGCAGCAAAGTGACAGAACACAAAGGATCCCTTGTGGGAAGAAGCCTCAGGAGGTCAAGAGGTACAGAGGAAGGGGTACCTGGGACTTCAGTTAGTAGACAGTCTCAGCTCTGGCTTCTCCACAGAGGAGCTGTGTATCATTGCTCCTTCCTTTCCTTTCTGGGGCCTCAGTTTCCTCATCTGCAAGTGGAGACAAGGGAACTGGATGGCCAGCTAGCTCTGTGATTCTCAGAGTCTGTGAGGCTTGAGTCACATTAACAAGACATTGGTAAGATGGGCAGGAAAGCCAACTGGGGACAATGGTAGGTTTGCTGTTAGATAAGTTGATAATGAATATGAAAACATCAGGACATCCAATTTGAAATGACAGCTAAGCAGACAGAAATATGGAATAAGCAGATGGACTCAGGAATAATCAATGAATTATTTCTATAATCCATGGTTTTTCTGTGTCACATCGCAGGGGAATTCGAGGATTTGCTATAGATGTTTCTTATACTGCAACCTTAGGAATCAGTTATTTTTTGTTCACCTTCATGAGCCATACTCTTGAGTGTTGCTCAGCAGTTGATATTTTTATCAGTCGCATTTAAGAACAGAATTGAAATCAGTTTCTATATTCAGAATCCTAATTGGTAAAAATTTTCCTCAAAACCTCTAAGATAGGTTATTAATAGCAATACTGTTAAATGTCTTTTATTGGCCTTCAAGTGAAAATTTTTCAGGCAGTTTGCTGAAAGCAGTTATCAGGAATATAGTACTTTATGCATAAAAAGATCATTATTTGACACTTTAGCCTGCATTTTAATGTAGTGTCATGCCTGTCTGCAATATACAAAAAATAAAATAAAATAAATAAAGGACTAACAAAACAAGCCTATCTCTTCCCATAATGTCCCAAAGGAAATGGACACAGATAAATGGAAAGAGCATATAGGGCTATAAATATTGGTTCCCATCTCTCTATCAGTAAGGAAATCACTGGAGGCCACATATGTCTTATTCATATTGCAATTTGCAATATAAATTAACACTAATGAGAAAGGATAACATAGCACATAAGTTTTGTTTCTTTTACCACCTTACCCTAGTCAGGTTCGAAAATCATTACCCATAGGAAAGTTCTGGAAGGGTAGACACAAAAAAGCTTAACAGTTATTGCCTCTTTAAAGAACAAGAATCTGGCAGAGAAGAAACTGACTTTTCACTTTAAAAGCAGAAGTCACTCTTGGTCGTTCTTTGCAGTGAGATTTTTTTAAAAAACAAAAGTTAATTCACTGGTACTGATGACACAATGAAGTGTGGGAAGGTAACTTCTGCACTGCTTCTAAATTTTGGGAATTTTTTCTCTTGATTCCCTACAACCAATACTTGATTACAGTTTGGTTGGAAGTTTATAAAATTCAGGCACCTATGAAAATAAGCTTTTGAATTATCAACAGGAAGTAATGAGTGTAGAAAACACAGACACAGGTGGGAAAGAAGTTAAAAGGAGAGATAATCCCCCATCTGGAGACACTTCCTGTTGTGCATAGAAATGAAAATTTGATCATGTTGTCTATGGTTCTGTATCCTATTTTACCAAAACAGTGCCTTGTAGCCTGTACCCATGCCATTAAAATTCTTCTATATTTTATCTTATGGATCTACCATAATTTAAATCAAGTCTTTTTTGTACATTATGTTTATTGCCCACTTTTTGCTATTATAAATATGTTGAATAGCTTAAGCATAGATCTTTCTCTCTTTTGTTTCCTTAAGATAATTTTGAAAACTTTGTTAATGATCTATTTTTAGAACACAAAAAGGATCTAGAGATGAATGCAAATTCATGAGTTAGGCCTTTCCTCTGAGCTCGCTAATTTTTTTATCATCAGGTCTCCTCCTGTGTTTTTAAAGAGAGTATTCACTGATTATTAAACCCAAATTCAGTCTAAAACCTGCAATTTTGAATCGCATCTTTAAAAAGCCATCTGTTTACATTTCTAAATTGCAACGCAGAAGAGAAATTTGTTTACCAGTCACTGAAAACTATTTTCTGAGCATATCTACTTATTTATCTGGGGAGCTAAATGTTTGAAGTTTTCACATTTGCAATTATGATTAAAGCTATTTCAACATCAAAAGAAAAGAAGTCTTAAAAGTAGTGGAAACTGGGTTTTAGCCAGTCATAAAATAGTCATAGAATGTCTGGGGAGAGGCAGGCCACTGGCAGAGTCCCTTCTTTGTCTCTCACGTACATCCTGAGAAACTCAGTAACACAGAAGGTGTCAAATGCCAGAGAATTCAGTGAGTTGTATAATTTTGATTTTAAATGAAAAATCCAAACTTCTGGTCATTTTCAGTAGTTAGGAAAGTAAATATTAGCATCACGTTTAGAGTGAGACCCAAATCAGTTACCCAGTCGATACTTAACATTCCTCAGGATGGACCATTTAGTACTACTTTAGGACTACAAGGATCCTAGCACTTCTAAATGCTCTCCCAATCTTAGAATCTGCTTGAGCCCTGCCTGAAACTGCACCACCCTTGTACCTTCCTGGCTCCTAGTTGGAGAAAGCTGTTTCTGTTTTTCCCTCCCATCCTCCAACTCATCTGTAGGCTTCCAATACTACTTTGCAATCACCTCCTTTGCCCTTGGCAGATGTTTCTATGGTTCAGGTCCCTCACATGCCTTACCTTCCCCCTGTGTTGTTTCCTCCACTCGTCGTTGGCCTGAAGCATATTCATCAGTCAGTTGTCTACTTTTGGGGTAGCTGCCCTTCATCTGGTTTCTGAAGTTTTGCAGTCTAGCTTAGTTTTCTCAGTGAGCAGGTGACCTCAGAAGAAGGCACCATTTTTCCCTAAAACGTATCTATAATACATGAATTCCCTCTGGCAGCTAGGAAGAGAAGTAAGTTTCTTCCTGTTTCAAAGCCTTATTTATTTCAGGGCAGCCCACCAACAATGAGACACTTTAGCTCATGGTGTGACAGCAGGCATCATTTGAGTTCTGTATTACAGCCATGCCTTCCTGAAGTCTGCTATTGGATCTGCTTCCTCAATTTCTCTCTGTAATACATCATTTAGATAATCTTCAACTGAGTGGTTTTTGAGATCCTGTCTTCACAGCATCGAAAATATTTCAAACACACACTAAAAGCAGACTGACATAATTCCCTCCAAGGAAAAGAAACCTAACATTGCAGTGCCAGAAAGGCTTTACATATTTTTGTTATGTTTTTTATTTTTGAGAGACAGGGAGAGACAATGCAAGCAGGAGAGGGTCAGAGAAAGGGGGAGATACAGAATCTGAAGCAGGCCCCAGGCTCTGAGCTACCTTTCAGCACAGACCCCGACACAGCGCTCGAACCCACGAACCGTGAGATCATGACCTGAGCCAAAGTCAGACACTTAACCAACTGAGCCACCCAGGCGCCCTAAGGCTTTATGTATTTATTAATTCATGGAGAAAGAAATGTGGAGACTCAGTGTTGCATGTTTGAGTAGTCCACAAACCTTTCCTTTACCAGTTTGCATTGTAACCATTTAATTGGGACTGGAAAGTGTTGTTGCCCAAGTACCAACTTCTAAATCTTGGAGGCTGGCTACACTAGCTGTACAGAGCTGAGGGATAATGACACCAAAGTGAGAAGCCTACCACAAGGGCACAGAATCTATTTCCTTGTCCCTCAACTAAGCAGTGAGCAAAGAGAAGCACCAGGAGAGAAAAGGGATGCATCTGTGTCTCTTCTACTTCCAGAAGAGCAGTTCAAAGACTGCCATGTATAGACAGTGAACTCATAGCATATCTCTGCAGAGGAAGGATGTTAATCCTGTCTGTGTGAAGTATGGAAGTAGGACCTGAGGGAAAACCAGCAATTACTATGGTTTTTATGTCTTTAATTAATAAGCCCTAGGTAAGCTGTCCTGTTTGTCATCTGCAATATGACACATGGCCTAGTCTTAAATGACCTCATTGAGTTTGACTTGACCTTTCTGGACTTTGTAGCATAGGACCTTAGTACCTTTCCTGAATTCTGTGGGAGTGAATTGTATACTGGTCTCAGAGGGAGAATTTTCTGTCCTTTTTTGTCTGGATGTTTGAGCTCTTTATAAGTATGTTACAAAGCAATCTGTGGAATTCTTAAATGTTTTTAAAGCCTATTTTGGCCTACTTTACCAAATATCATAGAATGAGTCATATAGCAAACCCATATACTTGGTGAATGTACTCCAGTGTTGAAAATCTATACAGCCTCTGTTTAAATAGCTTACCCTGCAAGGGTCCTTTAAGAAACATAATGTACATAGAATCATGGTAGAAAGTTCATCATCCTTTAAAGACTTAAGGGATTTCCAAAATTTATATTGAGCTAGATTAGCCATCATGAATATCAGTTTTAAACTACATGAGTTCTGTATTTCATGAAGTTTTATCAAAATGTTCTTCCAAACTGAGGTACTGGATGCAGACTAGCAGCATGAGAGGAGCCAACAAATCCTTTGCAATCAAACCAACCCTGGTTCTGCCTCTTAGAGTTGAAAAAAATTTTTTAACTTAATTTTATCCAATCCTCAGATTTCCTGATTATAATATGTGATTAATAATGCTTATCTTCCAGAATTTTGAGAAAGGCAAAAGATACTATGTTCAGAAAGAGTAGCCAGCACAGTGAATGGAATAATAGCCAAGTAGCAAGGAACAGCCATCTGAGGGTGATACATGCTGTTAAAAAGAGCAAGTCCATTCCACATTCAGTTCTGAAGTTCAGTGCTAAGTCAGGGAAATTAAGGTCATAAACCTATCTTTACTGAGAGTATTCGTATGGAATTTATTTATGTCTCTTGAACATATTTATGAAAAGAAATGTTCCTTAGGCTAGTCAGTATACTAATACTAGTTAAGGATATTTGGCATAACCACTTTCTTAAAAGCCTTACTACCTAGTCTTTTTTTTTTTTTAACTTGCTTATTTCCTCTCATTCTGAAGATTATAACTTCATTGCTTTTTTAACTTAGGTGCTATATGGGTCTTTCCCCCTTCATATTGGAAAGTTAGTATCAAAAGACCATCTGAAATTGATAAGATTTCCAGTGCTAACAATTTTATTTTGAAATTAGGCTTCAGAAGTCTCTAGAAACAGAGGAGCCTCTTTACTGGCCAGGCCAGGACACAGCCTGGTAGCTGCTATTCGAAGCCAACATCAGCATGAGTCATTGCCACTAGGTATGTATCATGCTTTTTGGATCCTGGATACCTAATCCTTAGCCTTGTTGTTCTTATCACAAGTCCTTTAATATTCAAGATTCTGTATTTTCTTTCTCCTTTCCTGTGGTAAAATCTATCCTCTACCCTTTGCTTCCATCCCTCCTTTGCGCTTTTTCCCTTTCCCTCCCCTCCTCGATTTGTTCTTCTCTCTTCCCTGGCTCTGCTCTCTTCCAGACTCTCATCCCCTTCTTAATTCCATTCAGTGATTTGTTAGCTGAGTTCAGGGGGACATAGTTTAAATGAGGTGATGGATTCTGTTGCTATTGGATGCAGTTTTTAATTTAGCCCTCTTTTCCCATGTGTGTATGAGGACGAGTCAGCATAGTTTTTGGTCCTAACCTCAGCCACCTCCTTCTAAAACACGTGCCACTTGTGTCAAGGCAAATGAGGTAAGAAAGCCCTAATGGATTTGGATATTTCTCATTATTACTACTGGGAAATCAACCATGGCCACAGGTTGTAAGTGTCAAGTGCTCAGAAATGGATTTCTTTGAACATATAAAGAATCTTTTGCCGTAATAACTATGGCAAAATGACCAAGAGAAGTCAGAAGGAAGAGAGTAAGTAAAATAGCTCATGGAAGAATGATTTTTTTTCTCCTTCACCTGTTCACACAGAGATGAGTTAACACCCTGTTAAGTTCTTGGAATATTAAGGATAATTAACTTAGATCTAGTTCACTTTTGGTTTGATCTTTTAGAAATGACAATGCTATTATGTCACAGACAAAGAGACCTCAAGAGCTTACATTTTTCTGATGAGTATGCTACCTGCCCTTCAAGCTCCTGCATTAATCCTGGTATCAAGCAGCTATTTTCCAACCTTTAGAGAAATCATCTCTGGGCTGAAAACTCAACCACAACTTGCACTTTTGTCTGTTTCAGCATATAATGACAAGATTGTGGCATTTCTCCGCCAGCCAAACATTTTTGAAATGCTGCAAGAGCGTCAGCCAAGCCTGGCGAGAAACCACACACTCAGGTAAGGGCTTGTGCTTCACCCCGGAGCTCCAGCTGGTCGTCCAGGTGGGACCACACGTCTGTGGAGAGAGCGTAGTAGCTTATGCTGCGTTTTGTTCATACATTTAATTATGTCTTGAATACTCCACATGGGAGATCCAGGGATTCTAATGTTCTCTGAAGTGCCACAATCAGAGATAGCCATGTGGCCAAGTTATGTATTATTCATACAATGCTCAAATGATTTCCATTGATTTGGAGGGAAGCACAGAAAAAGTAAAATACCTTTCATCAAATAATTATTTAGGTAAAACACCACATAAATTTTTATTCAAATATAATTAACATATTAATTAATGTTATATTTGTTTCAGGTGTGCAGTATAGTGACTGAACAATTCTGTGTTACTCAGTGCTCATCACAATCAGTGTACTCTTAACCCCCATCACCTATTTCACCCATACCACCCCATCTCTTGTAACCATCAGTTTATTCTCCTTTGTTGAGCCTGTTGTTTCCTTTCTTTCTTTTTTTCCTTGCTTGTTTTGTTTCTCAAATTCTACATGTGAGTGAGATTCTTTGATTGACATATATCACTTAGCATTATATCCTTTAGATTCATCCATGTTGTTGCAAATGGAAAGATTTCATTTTGTATGGTGGAGTAATGTTCCATTGTATACATATATATATATATATACCACATCTTCTTTATCCATTCATCTGTGGATGTGTACTTGGATTGCTGCCATATCTTGGCTGTTGTAAATAATGCTACAGCAAACACAGGGGTGTATATATCTTTTTGAATTCATATTTTCATTTTCTTTGTGTAAATACCCAGTAGTGGAATTAATGGATCATGTAGTAACTCTATTTTTAATTATTTGAGGAACCTCCACACTGTTTTCCATAGTAGCTGCACTTGCAGTCCCACCAACACTGCATACAGGTTCCTTTTCCTCTACATTCTCACCAACATGCTATTTCTTATGTTTTTTTATTTTAGTCATTCTTACAGGTGTGAGGTGCTGACTTGCATTTCTCTAATGATGAGTGATATCAAGCATCTTTTCATACATCTGTGGTCCACCTGTATGTCTTCTTTGGGAAAAAAGAAAAAGCTGTTCATGTCCCCTGACCATTTTTAATTGAATTTTGGGAGGGATTTTTGGTGTTGAGTTGTCAAATTCTTTATATATTTTGATATTAACATTTTATGTTATATTTGCAGATACCTTCTCCTATTTACTAGGGTGTCTTTTGTTTTGTTGATGGTTTCCTTCACTGTGCAAAGGCTTTTTATTTTGGGGCGGTCCCAATGGTTTATTTTTGCTTTTGTTCCCCCTTGCCAAAGGAGACATAACTAGAAAGATGTTCCTACAACTGATGTCAAAGCAATTACTACGTGTATTTTCTTCTAGGAATTTTATGGTTTCAGGTCTCACATTTAGGTCTTTAATTCATTTTAAATGTTCCTATTTTTAGAATATTATTGTTTAATGGTAAACCAAATACTAGATAAACACATTCAAAATTAAACCAACAAGCAAACAAAAAGTATCAAAAGTTTATATTCTAACTACTTAAATCTTACTGTCCATTGGTGTCATCGCAGCATGAGTGTCTCTGAAACTGACTCACTTCATTTGGAAAGAATAGCCACCAAAAGTGATAAGAGAAAATATCCTCTGAACTTAAATCCCACTTTTTCTCCAATATATTCCACTGTCTCTCTGCTTCACTTGACTACACAGCATTTTGGAAACTGGCAATGCATGATGGTTAAGTGTGTCCCCTTAGAACTTGAATTCTTGCTCCAGCCGTTAAGAACCATTCATCAAGGCATGTTATTCAGTCCAAATCTGCCCTTAATTTCCTTGGAAACAGGGTTACCATGTGGGCACTGTGGAGATGCTTTTATGGGGATGTGTGTAAAGGATCAGGCAAGGTGGGTAAGAATGCAGTCACTGAATGCCTCTGATTCCTCACCTCCCATTTGGTGGTCTTTTGAATCTCATTGACAACTGTAATACTCTGCCTTGACTTCCTCAGTGAATCATCAAACTTGAAAATAGTCTCTTTGCTATTCAAATTCCTATTAATCTTGCTGGAGTAGATTATTCACTCTCCTTGCGCGCCTCCACACACACCCTCACTGATACTTCTTTTTCCTGTGTTTTACTCTGTGTGAATTAGAACCACTGTCCTCCCCACGGCTTTATCTCAACTCCTCCCTTTTTCTCTGTCTCCACATCCAAACATCTGCCTCCTCACTTTCTGTCTTCAGCTTTTATTTTCCTTCCCTGTCATGCCTGTGTTTGGGTGCTCAGCATTTTTCTCTTGGATTTTGTAGGAATCTCCTAGAAGACGTCCCCTATCTCTCACCAGAATTCCATTCTTTTAGCAAAGATTAAATTATATCACTACTGTCCTTCAAAAAAAGCTTCCCATTGTGTGTGAAATAAAGTCAGGATTCTTAAGCACTGTTTCCATGGTCTCCAAAGTCTGGTCCTAACCTAACTCTCCATCCCATGCTACTTTTTTCTTCTAGAGTCTTCTACCTCCACCAAACAGTCTGTGTCATCTCCTACCTCTGCCCTCTGGCAATGGCTTTTTTCTTAAGGACCTCTTGACTTAAAAGCTCAAACCAAATGCAAAGATTCACTGACCCAGGCAAACTTTAGTAATTCTTTTGCTTGCTTTGACAGCATTCCTTTTTGTACCTCTAGGATATTTTTCCATTATCTCTTGTAGCTGTCTATACTGATGTCTCCCTACAATCCGTAAGCCCCAGAGATCAGGACCCTCTGTTCTTCGCCTTTGTATCACTCTCTGCCTCAGAACCTAGTCCTTTGAAGATAAAAAACACTAATTACATTTAGAGTGAATGAAAGATCTTTAGCATGAACAGATGAACTTTAGCACAAGTGATTATCATTTCCACTTATATTCAACTCTACCCATTTCATTACTGTGTCATTTATTTGTGAGATAGTCTCTCACTCGCAGTACATGATAATTTAAGGGAATTCCAAGGGATTTTTAGAGGAAAAGTTTCTGAGATCTTGCTGCTCATGAACATTTATTATATTACTGATTCTACCACCAAGTAATGAGTTTACATCTTATTTTTGGGAGGAATCTGAACTCACCAAAGGCACTAGAGTCCCATTTAAGGTATTTTAAAAGTGAAAAATGTAATCCCAGGGGTAAAAGAGTGAACTGTTTCAAGGGACAGAAACTATTTTCTGTACTATTGCATAGTATCACATTATAACAAAATCCAGGAAACCTTTTAAAGGCTTTGTTGCAGTGCAGAATTGTACAATTATGATATTCCAGATATGGGAGAACTTGGAATTAGGACATATTGGAATTGAAAAAATTTTGATAATTATTTAGTACAGAAACTAATAACTTCTTTAAGATATAGATTCTTTTAAGGACCTGTAGACCCAAGATGAGACCCCAAATATCTCATCAAAAGCAGAAGGCACACAATGACTAAGAAGCCATGGATTTAAAAAGGGAGAATAAGAACAAGACATTGCCTTTCAGAGAGTCAGGCTTACAGGAAGCAGGAGGCCAGGCACTACTTGCTATGACTGGGCCTGTGCCTGTCCCCGGATGTGCTGTGAGGGTGAGTTTGCTCCATTTTAAAGGTCTAGAAGTTGAAAAGAAGAACTTCCTGCTTCCTCTGTTGTCCCCAAATGGAGACTGACCCTGTTCAGCCATTGCTCTTCCCAGGGAGCCATGGATCCACTATCTTGGGTCCACAAAGCCAGTCGCTGGGTTAGAGGGTGAAGAGTGAGTTCTCAGAAAACTGTGTTTAGCAGACAACCGTGAATCATAAGGAAGTCACATGTGAAGAGGGAAGATGGAGCCTGAAAACCCAGAGGTTAATGACATTGGTTCCTGTTAAGGGACATGGTAGCAGTCCTCATCCATTCTTCCTTCAACTAATGATTTTATTGTGCCAGTATTCTGGACAGGATTGTGCTGGATCTGTGTATGCAGTAGCAAAGCAAAACAGACATTGACCCTACTTCACATGGTATTTGCAATCTATTGAAGAAGACAGACAATAGACAAATTTGACTTTTTGTTTTCCTTAAGCCAAATATATAGATATAGCATGTGTTAAAGGACAGGATCAGAATTCAGTGATAGTGATAGAAGAATGTCAAGGATTTCATTTGAATTTCAAGCTTTGAGGTCTTTAAGGCCACAAAAGAAGATGTCAAAATGTCAGGAAGGCAGGTGCTCTGTTGAACTGAGCTCTGAGGAGAGTTTTGCACTGGAGTTTTTCTGGTGAGCAAGGGATATATGTTGGGAGGCAGATGGCATTCTTGCCTTCAGAGATCTTTCTCAGTTGCAATGCCTTTGGAGTTGAGTTCCAGAGGCATTTGGCGGCCCCCCAGTCCATGAGATTTTCATATATGTGACAGAGGATGCAGTGTCCCATGGAGAGCCACTGAAAGTCTCAGAAAACTATGCTTGGCTATCTGATACACGGATGTGGTCCATGTGGGTGGTGAGAGAATAGAGCCACTTTGCTGCCCTAGTAGAGTTGACCCTCTTTGGACTTCATTTCCTCAGGGGCCCTGGGAACAAAGGACAATTTTTTTCTCCAGGCAAAGAGACCAGGGGCTTATTCACATATGGGTCCCTAGGACAACGGGATAATCTGCCCTAGGGGCACTGTCACTGGGAGGACATATGAATTTGAGAGTCCTTTGTGGGGCTGAAGTCACTTAACCACAAAAGTCTTCTAAACAAGAGGCCTGCGAGGCGTTATCAGGATTTAGAGGCCAAAGCTCAGGAACATGGAATCAAGAGCATAGGAGCACAGAGGAAGAGACAGGTGGTGGAGGAGGCATGGTGCTTATACTCTTGGCTGGGCTTCCACATCATCCCTCAAAATGATGTGCAGATACATCTGCTCCATTTTTTCAAACCCTCAGTCAAACCATACCTATAATGAGAGTTTGGATCACAATGCATTTCTCTTTTTAATCCTCTTTTGTGTATCTTTGTAGAGGCCAAAAAGTTTCCCTTTTAAAAAATATGTGAACTAAAAGGTCAAGTTTATTATATTGTTGCCTGAAAATATGCAAGTAATGATGAAGATTTGGGTTCACATTATTATAATCAGAGAGAGGAAAAATGGTATCTGCAGTATTTTTATAAATAATAAATCTTTTAAAAAGTCATACTTTGGAGGAAACTGAGTATAGGGTATACTGGATGGCTCCATATTAATTTCTTACAACTACATGTGACTCGAAAATAATCTCAAAATAAAAATTTTAACAAAAAATAAAGAAAGCTAAATATTAAAAAAATAAATCTTTACATCTTCCCATATTTCTGTTGCATCTCTTCAAAAAAGGGGGAAAGTTTTCACTTCTTTGAAGCATGCATATGGAGGAACAGGTGGTGGAGGAGGCTTGGTGCTTACACTCTTGGCTAGGCTTCCACATCCTCCCTGCAAAATGATGTATGGACACATCTGCTCCATTTTTTCAAACCATTGAAAACCAATGGTTATGGCATTTGTAATATTTGAATATTTGATTTTGGTTTTTTAAATGTTTATGGCGGGTGCAGAGAGAGAGAGGGGGAGAAAGAGAATCCCAAGCAGGCTCTGTGCTGATAGCTGATGGGGGACTCAAACCCATGCATAACCTGAGCTGAAATCAAGAGTCTGATACTTAACCAACTGACCCACCCAGGCACCCTGTAATATTTGAATATTTGAATGTCAGAGAAGCAAAGTACAAAGTTAATTTCATCAAAATAAATGTTATTTATCTATAGCCTCATTGGAATAATTTGCCGGATTATAGTTGGAGGTCATAAAAGAGAGAATGCAAGTTGTAATTAAACAGAGAAATTGATGCTTGTGCTCAGAATGACCTAGGAGACTCTGGTATTTTGAACACTAGACCCTCTTTAACCCAGTGTGACATTATACATTTTCTATCAGGATAAGGTTTCTCAAGAGATGTCCTCTTGCTCTTTCTTCCCATGGCTCCTGAGACACCATGAGCCCATGATAGTCCTCCAGGAGCTCTCCTTATCCACCTTCACTCCTGACTGTCATTGCTATCTGAGGTCCTACCTTTGTTGTGTTCCTCAGCTTCCATCCCTGTGTGAGTCTGAGGATGGTGGTCCCTAGTAGAGCCTCATGGGAATCTTTAATAAGAACTTAAACCACAAAACTCACTGGACATTAGAACATTGCTATTCAGCCATGTTGGCAGAGACAAAATGAATCAGAAAATGATTTATTCCTTAGCTTATGTATTGGTGTGTAATTCTTATTTTCTTTCCCACATTATTCTAGGGAGAAAATCCATTACATTCGGACTGAGGGTAATCATGGGCTTGAAAAGTTGTCCTGTGATGCAGATCTAGTCATTTTGCTGAGGTAAGGGGCTAAGCCTGAAACCCTTCTGGAAAAGCTGCTCTGGGTAGTTCTCCACCACAGCTATGACTGAAATATTCAACATTTGTTCTAGAGGATTCTAGGCACTGCAACTAAAGTAGGGCCCCACCCTTGTACCTGATGTCCATTGCTTTCTTTACATTTATAAATGGGGTATTAAGAATTGTGTATAGTACTTGATGGGGAATTTATTTTTGCAGGATTAATTAGAGTTTAAAATAACTCTTGAGAATTTGCATACTGGCTTGTGCCTATCTAAGTGAACCCAAGTGCTTTTATTGCCTTGTGAGAACTGTAACCACTATCACCCCAATTCATGAACACTCCCTCGTGGACAGAAAACTAACTTTTTTCCTTTCTTTCTTTTTTTTTTTCCTCCCCCTCCCCTCCCCCTTCCCCCTCCCCCTCTTCTTCTTCTTTCTTCTTTCTTCTTCTTCTCCTTCTTCTTCTTCTTCTTCTTCTTCTTCTTCTTCTTCTTCTTCTTCTTCTTCTCCTTCTCCTCCTCCTCCTCCTCCTCCCTCTCCTTCTCCTTCTCCTTCTCCTTTCTTCTCTGCTTCTTCCCCCTTCTTCCCCCCTCCTCCTCCCTCTCCTCCTCGTCTTCCTCTTCTTTTCCTCCTCCTCTTCCTCCTCCTCCCTCCTCCTTCTTCCTCCTCCTCCACCTTCCTGCTCCTCCTTCTTCCTGCTCCTCCCCTTCTTCCCCTTACTCATTCTTCCTCTTCCTTCCCTCCTCCTCCTTTCTCCTTCCTCCTCCTCCTCCTCCTCCTCCTGCTGCTTTTCTCACTTTGCAGTCTCTTTGAAGAAGAGATTATGTCCTACGTCCCACTGCAGGCTGCCTTCCATCCCGGGTACAGCTTCTCTCCCCGCTGTTCACCCTGTTCCTCACCTCAGAACTCCCCAGGTAACATGAATATTTGGCATTCTGTATCCTGTAGAGACATCTG
The DNA here is from genome assembly GCF_006229205.1 of Suricata suricatta. Taxonomy (NCBI): domain Eukaryota; kingdom Metazoa; phylum Chordata; class Mammalia; order Carnivora; family Herpestidae; genus Suricata; species Suricata suricatta. Next base: position 54,523,992 of record NC_043701.1, on the reverse strand, counting down.
TGTTTCCAGATGCAGAGGAAGAAGGGAAGTTGTATACATGTCCTCTCTCCCTTCCTCCCTTTTAATTTTCAGATTGAAAGGACATTGTCAAAATTGGGTGTTGACAAATTGCTGCCTGTTTTTGTAATGCCCCCAAGCTATAATGCATTCTACATTTTTAAATAATTTGAAAATTTTTTTACAAAAACTGTTTCATGACATGTGAAAATTGTATGAAATTCAAATTTCAGTGTCTATAAAGAAAATTTAATTGGACCCCAGCCACACCTGTTTATTTATAAATAATAAATATAGAAAAATATTTCTATAGCAACTTTCATACTACAACAGCAGGGCTGGGTAGTAGCAATGAGAGCAGGTGGCCACAAAAGCCTAAAATATTTACTATCTGGCACTTCACAGAAAAAGTCTGCTGACCCTGGCTCTAAATTACTATTGTATTCCAAAGGTACTCTGCAGGCATTTAAAAGGGACAAGCCCTTTCTGAAACAATCTGCCTTTTGACTCTGACTATTATTAGGTGCCAATTTTAGTAACTTTTTTTAAAGTGTAAAGGAATTCTTAGGTGATGTGATTACTAAGGACCACCATTATATACTCATGAAGGTGTCGAAGAGTTTTCTTACACGTGAAATTGTTGCCCTACAGTTTTCTTTATGTATTAGGATTAATTTACCCACATTACAGAAATTCTTTATAGGTATTTTCTGTTCAAAATGAGGAAATGTGTACTGAACTGTTTAGTGAAAACAAAGCTTTCATTCCTGAGTTCATCAGGATAATTAGTGTAAATCAAATCCATACTCCCAAATGGGATCCGGGAAAGGTTTTCCTCAGTGGTTTGATCACAATATCACCTTGTTCTAAGTCTTGAGAATAAACCTGAATTTCTTTTTATAACATTAAAAGTAAATGGATATTGATAGATGATAGATAGATAGATAGATAGATAGATAGATAGATAGATAGATAGATAGATATAAAGGGGTTTAGTTGCAAAAATCTGGTAGGGGGGCACCTCGGTGGCAAGATCAGTTGAGCATCTAACTCTTGATTTGGGATCAGGTCATGACCTTACAGTCATAAGATCAAGCCCCACATGGAGCTCCTCACTGGGCATGGAGCCTGCTTGAGATTCTATCAGTCCCTCTCCTTCTGCCCTGCACCTGCACACACACATTCTCTCTCTCTCTCTCTCTCTCTCTCTCTCTCTCTCTCTCTCTCCCTAAAAAAAAAAAATCTAGTAGGTTCCTATCTCATAACTTCTAGAATCAGAGTCTGAGCTTAGCTTTTGAAGTCAGTGGAGAAATTCACAAGAGATACAGAATTTAGCAGTGTGCTCAGTCCCTCAGAGGGGATGTCTCACTCAGCATCACTCTGTATGGCCATAGGTTTCTAAAACTAGAATATCTTTTAGTTTGGCTCTTCCAGGTCATGTCACTCAGAATTGTCTCTTAGAGGTAGTTTTATTAATTGCTAAAATCTGTTTCTAAGTCAGCATCTCCTTGTTGTCGTTTCCTCCAAACCAGTGCACCAGTGACATTGCTAAGGAAATGCCCAATGAGTGCTGCCTCTGATGTACTACATAATTGAGATGCTATGGCCCAGGGAAAAGGAGGATGAGGAGCTTTTCCAGAGCCAGCATCAGGACAGTCAAATGTTTCCATGCACACAGGATGACTTAGTTTTGGGGAGTAGAGCCTTCCATTTGGGGGGACCTATTGCTCTGCATGATGATCTGCCATTTTGTTATAGAGATTGACCCAGCCTGATAAAGTACCTGCAGTTTGGTTGGAACATTTAACAGTACAGTGTGCTTTCAACATCATTACATGGGGGACATATCATATTACAAATAGAAAAATAAGACAGGATGAAGAGTTATTTGCTAAATGAGAATCACTTGTATGACTTACATAAAAGGAATCAAGTTTTCTAATGAGGCATTACTAATACCACGAATCCAAACAATCATTTATTTTAATTCTTTATTCTCCTAGCTCTGACCATGAGGTCCTAGATTATGCAGTTCAAAATTTTTGTGTTAAATTTTGTAATTCTCATTTCTCTAGACTTTCATGAAATTTATCTGGGTGCTACAGATAGAGCAAATCATAGATATTTATGCCAAAGTACTTTGTAAAGCCTAAATGATTAGAAAAATACATTATGGTCAGTGGTAATACCAGCAAGAGTAAGTCATATTATAAAATTTACTGTAATCTACTGGACAGAAAATGATACTTGCACCTACAGACTTGTATTCTAGTTCTACCTGTACCCTGAAATCTGGCATTTCACTGAGAATAAATTTTTTCAAGTGGCGGCTGTTGGTTCCCTTTGACCTCAGGTGCTGGGGAGCCCAACCGTGGGGCTGGTGCCCTGCATGTTTCCTTGTTTGTGTCTACCCCCACCCCTGGTTGCTGTCATCTACAAGCCTTTTTCTTATTTCCAAAGACTGTGGTACCTGTCTCATAGTCTCCCTCTCCTTCGTCAAATCCTTCCATCATCTTGAATGACTTCAACATCCACAAGGATACCCGTCCATTTCCCTGGCACCTGGTTTCTGGAGTTTCTGGTCTGGAATGACCTTCCCCTTCCCCACCACAACCACTTGTTCCCACAGTCACCTTCCACCCTTGTTGTCATCTCTAAAATCACTGACTCAAGCATCCTCCTCCTGCCCAACACACTTATTCAGTTGCTCTCCCCGTTACTGTCCTTTGCTTTCATCAGGACCTCTAGTTCATGCACACCTCTCTTTCCTCTTGTTCTTCCCTTATCTGGCATAGATTCCATGGTTCGTTATTTCAGTAATATCTGTGCCAGTGATGTAAACTCTACAGTCCTCTCCATTTTTCTTTTTTTAAAGAACTGGGCCCCTAGACAAGTGTACTGTCTGCCTCCTCTACATCTGTGCTCAGGCATTCTTGGGCAAATTCGCCTGACAGAGCAGATTATAAATTTTAACTTAGTCATCTCTCACCTCACATGGACCTTGAACACCCAAAAGAAAACTCTACCACATTTCCCTGCACCTACCTTTCCTTGGTAAACTTCTCTACTGCAATTTCAAATATTTATGCTCCCTTCAAACCTCCAACCCTCTGTGTCTCTTCTAGCAAAAATATCCCTCTCCCTTCACTGAGAAAATTGAAGCCATTAGATAAACATTTTCTCAAATGCCTGCTACCAATCCTTTAAGTCTACAAAGGCTGCCTCTCCTTCTGCTCCACACCTGTGCATTAGAGGAGGTCTTCACTAAGGTTACCATGATGTCTGGGCTCACAGTCCACTGGGTAATTCTCACATTTAATAATAAGCCACATTTGACATTATTGACTGCTCTCCCTCTTAAATCACCTCTTCAGTTAGCTTCTGTGACACTGCTGTAGGCATTTCATCTACTGCTTTGGCCACCTTTGCAGATCCATCCTTCACTTCCTACCATGCTTGAGATTCAGTCCCAGGTTTCTTCTCTTTTTTCTCAACCTATGTCTCTTTCCAATAGTCCATTCAAAGGTAGTGCCATCAAAGGCCAAGCTCATGATCTTCCCCACAGATTTGTTCTTCTTCCATTGTTCCCCATCTCAATGACTGTGACTGAAGTCCCTTCAAATACAAAATCTGAAACCCACCTCTACCTCACTACCTATGTCCAATTCACTGCCTCCTAAACACACCTCTAGTCTGTCTACTTCTCATCTCCACTGACACCACCCTAGTCCAACCTCTCTAAAACTACCTTAGCTTTCTCATTTTTTCCCCTCTACTGCAGAAAAACTGATGTTTTCATAACTCAGGTCTCATTATGTCAGCCCTCATGCAATGGCTTCCTATTGTGCTTAGCATTAAAACAAAACTGTTTAACAGAGTGGATGTTATCCTGTTTGATCATCTCCTGGCCACCTCTCAACTCTTGTTTTGCATCACTCTGATCCTTATACCCTATGATCCAGGTAAACTGGAGCACCATTTCCCATTCTGCTGCAGGACCTTTGCACATGCTGATCCTCTACCTAAATTGTTCCTCTCCCAGATCATCTCTTGTCTTAATTCAATGGAGGCCTTTCCTAAATAGTTCAGTCTAATTTATGCTTACTTATTCTTCAGATATTTCTTAGGAAAGCCTTCCTGAACTTGGCCAAAGTGCTCTATGATCTCAAAGAACTGAGTTCCATTCCTTCATGGGCCGCAATCATCTCAACTTGTAATTATATTCTCATTCCTGTGAGTTTGTTGGCCTCAGTCTTCTTTAGAATATAAATTCAATATCTAGAATATAGTAAGCTGTAACTTAAGTGGCTTCAATAACTAATAACATATGTTATGATTAATTATAATTATACATTATAATTAACTATTAATATGACTATTAATATATTAATAATATAACTAATAAGTAATAACTATGTATAAATAATAACTGTTAAATATAACTATTAGTTATTGAAGAGACAAGCTGTGTTTCTGGCCATCTGTAAAACTTGGAGAAGAATGTTATTTTTCCACTCCTTTTTTTCATTAAAAAGTATATAAGAATAATAAAGCATTTGCAAATATTCTGAATGATATAAAAACTCTCTTTTATATGGAGTGAACAAGTTGTTGGTGTTATCGTTATTGATGTTATTATTATTATTATTATTATTATTATAAATGTTTCTTCTATGATACAAGGTAATCTATTACAAATTCTTCAATTCTTTGGGCCCTACTGAACACCTATGTTTAATTTAGGATCAATATAGTTAGAGAAGTATGGCATACATATGTATTACAGTCTGTCTTGCCTCATTATAGTTACAATCACTTCTTATAGTATGGAAACTTATAAGAAAAATTTAGACTAGTTTGATTTATGTTGTTTTAGATTATTTAAGTACAATTAAGCCAGTAGATATGCTAATCAAGGTATTTTTAAGAGACATACAAGTTGAAATGGAGTGAGAGACATAAATGTTTATTGTCATCAGAATTCCTTTGTCTCTTTATTAATATTTTTTCCATTTATTATAAAAGTAACTGAAAGAGTAATGGAAATCAAGGGAAACTTCTTTGAGCAGAAAAATACAAAGACATAGGAAAGTGCCTCTGGTTGGGCCTTCTCACCTTGCTCCACAGATGAGGGATGACCTTCAGACCATGTGCTTCTCTCTGCAGGTTTACAGAGAGCCAGTGCAAGGGCCCCCTCACCCTACCGGAGAGACTTTGAGGCCAAGCTCCGCAATTTCTACCGAAAACTGGAAGCCAAAGGATTTGGTCAGGGTCCAGGAAAAATTAAGTGAGTGCTCCCAGGCTTATCCCTGAATTCAGAGCCTAGATTTTTCTATCCTTTATACCCTCCTTAAGCTTTGTGATACTTTCTAGAGATTGGATTCCATGGTATGGTAACAGTTATGTCCATCAAAGGGAGGAAAGAATAAAAGAAGGTGGGAAGAAAGAAAAAAGGAAGTTAAGGAAAGTTAAGGAAAGAAAAGTAAAGGAAATTAAATAAAGAAAAAAAGAAAGAGAAGAAGAAAGGAAGGAAAGAGAAGAGAAGGAGGGAGAGAAAAAACTGATCTGACACTAAGGCATATATAAAATTAATGATAAACCTTTTTAGAAAACAAAGAATCTTAAACTAAATGTTAAAAATGTGTATTTCCTTTTACTTATTTTTGGTACAAATTTATCTCGTTAGGCAAATCCATGGATTCTATAACTTTGTAATTGGGGTCCAAGTGAATAGTTGTATTTTCCCCCTCTGGGTTTATTATTTTCATCTTTAAAATATCAATCTAAACTGAGGTATCCAACTTAAGAAATTCTTCTTGGAATTGATTGAAAAGAATCCTAAAAGTAGTCCAGTATGATGGAGTGCATCCAATTATAAAAGTGTACATGTTGTCCTTGTGCTCCCAATGTTTTGCAAAGAGCATTAAAATAAGTCCATTGCTGAACTGATGGAATCTGCACCTCATTGGAGAGGCCGGGGGTGGGGGGACCAAAAGCCCGATACTCACAGCTCATCTAGAACACCCTCCAGCATCAGAACTTGGAGTCCCCACTCACTGCCCACATGGCTTCTTCTTCCCAGGCTCATCATTCGTCGGGACCACTTGTTAGAAGGAACCTTCAATCAGGTGATGGCCTATTCCCGGAAGGAGCTTCAGCGGAACAAGCTCTACGTCACCTTTGTTGGAGAGGAGGGGTGAGGACCAGCAGTTTCATGCAGACACCTCACTCGATGTGGGCAGGCCAGAGCTGCCACATCTTGGTGATTTTGCTCAGGAAAGAGTAGGGTGGCTCTTAGCCTTTGCCCCAAGGTGATTCTGATCATGTCCTTTTAGGAGGTCTTTCTCTCCCAGGTATTGCCAAGCTTGAGATTTCACATTCTTCAAAAGCCTAAGATTTATTGGCATGTGTTAGAGTATGAAGTTACACACTTATTCTGTGCATGAGCCAAAAATACAGACTTAAGCTATCGGATCTTTACTTTTTCAGGTGGCTTACACTTCTTATTATCTGATCAGAGAGCTCTTCCTCCTAGGGGGTGCATTCACAACTGCATACCAAATTTTTCATAGCATTTCAGTGATTTCATAGAAAACCAACTCAACAGGGGAGGATGAGCCTACCTAGGAAAGTGTATCAGAACAAACTAGGAAAGTTCTTTTAGTTCATACACATGCACACAGGCATGCACACATGCACTATCGCAGGAAATTCTTTTATGCCTCTCTCAACAAAGTCCTTCTTTTTAATGGGCCAGCTGTGTGTGGTTTATCCAATGATTGAAAAAAAAGGTTAGGCAACACTGCCATAAGGGTTTTTTTCACAGACATCTAGTAAGAAACTCCCCTACCAATTACTGCATCCTCATTTTCTACAGCAAGTTATGCTTCTGCAGGGATCCACTACAAAGAACAGAGGCTACTCTTTGCTTTCCCTGCACTGACTCTGAAAGAACACACTAGAACCTGAATAGATAAAGGCCCCACCTCCCACATGTAATGAGCTTCCTGGGCCTCTGCTTCCTTTGCAGCCTGGACTACAGTGGTCCTTCGCGAGAGTTCTTCTTCCTTTTGTCTCAGGAGCTCTTCAACCCTTACTACGGACTCTTTGAGTACTCTGCAAATGATACCTACACAGTGCAGATCAGCCCCATGTCAGCGTTTGTGGAAAACCATCTTGAATGGTAAGATCTAGAAGGTTTGCTTTCTTGTGCTTGTAAGTTCTGGTCTTTCCCATTCAGGAGTCAGGAGGACTGTATTTCTTGAGCAGGATTATTTCTTGTTTAGAGAGCAGTGGGCCAGATATTGTGAGGGATGCTGTGAATGAACAGCAAAGCCCTAGAAAGAAGACTGTTAGTTTTCACCCAGAACATGAAATAAATTACTAAAAGATACTGCAAATTTACTATCAATTTCAAATTGATGTAAGATCCAGTAACCACCTGCTGAGGAAACACCAAGGTAAGTAGATACAGTTGAATGTTGAAATTTTTCTAAATGTTGAAAAGTCTACGAAAATCATGAGTCCTCAGTGGAGGCTTCCTAAAGGTATTTGTGGACTTGAAATTTTTTTTTATTTTGGACCAGAGGTTTTAGCTCTGTGGACATCAGCTTCTGCGTCTTACTGTGAAATAAGGCTGTTGGGCCAGGTGCTCTCTGAGCATCCCCCTGACTTGATAATCCAATCTCTCTTTCCTTCTTTTTTATTGAGGCATCTATAACCACTTAGATGTGTAAGAAGATAAGTATCAGTCAACCCAATGCAATTTTGGGGGTGAGATACCTCAGATATGGGTATTAGAAGTTTCCAGAAAGCTGCATAGGATATCTAAGATGCCAGTGTTTTTCTGCACCACCATACCTGATTTGAAAATTACCCCTACTATCACTGTAGGGGCTCCTGCTGTTAAGAGGGAAATGGGTCCTGGAAACTGCGGATGTGGGTTCTTATCTGGCATTGCTCATTTTTCATGTGTTCTGGCAGCTACTGCCAAAAAGAACTCCTGGGGTGACACCTGGCCTCCTGGGCTGAGAGCCCTGATCCCTGCATTTTGGTTTACAGCAGCAGAATAATGACCTCTGCTGAGACTTCCAGCTATTGCCCATGTCCTCTCTCTCCAAAAACTCAGTGTTTGACACAGATGAAGAATCAAGGGTTGCCCTGCATTGCTCCTTTTCCTGTAATTTATCAATGAGTGGATGTTTATGTCTGTGAGGCAGAAACACAAAGACAGGCCAGTGGAGCAGACAAGTGGCCTTTAGGGGGACTTATGACCCTGACAATTGAATGCCAGCTCTGACTGAGATCACATGGGGCAGGGATCATTCCAATAGTAGAGAGTGCTGTAGTGCCTGTAACACAAGAGTACCTACATAGACCGATTGTACTGTGAGCATGATGGTGTCTTAGAAGTCATGAATGAGTATCACCAATCAATAAGGAAATACTTTCATCAAATATTATACTGCATATGACTATGCTAAGGTGTTGGGGGAATGCCTTCATGATGTTACCAATTAAAAACCAGGCACACACTATGTGCCAGGATACTAAAGATGAAATGGTGGAATGGTAGTGGGAAAAGCACAGGAGTAGACCAACAGCCATGCTACAGTGTCCTAAATGCTAGTTTACACGTACTTAATGTGCACATGCATCTGCGTGTGTTAAGTCTGGGGTGTATCCATAAGCCTGAGAATTGTACAAAATCACAAGGAGAAATGTCTCACTCCACCCAAGTTAGGGGATGGAGAGTGGGGAGTGAAGTCAGTGGATCTTATAAAAAGAGGGGGTGATTACACCAAGTCTTAAGGAGCAATTGAACAGGAGACTCAGCAGAGAAAGGGAGAGAAGACCTTCCCAGGAACCAAAATGGAAAGTAAGAATTGAAAGGCATGAGAGGGAATGGAGCCTTCACCAAGCAGTGAAGACAGATCAGAGCAGAAAATGACTTCAGGGTTATGGTGGGAAGTGAGGCTGGGGGTGGAAGAGAGAGACAGATGACCCTGTATGGAGAATGCTGTCATTGGATTTGTGGTTTTGAAAAATAAGTCTTGCTGTAGTGTGGAGATGCGCTTGAGGAGGAAAGGCTGGAAAGAGCAAGACTAGCTATAAAGCTGTTGATGAATCAAGGGGAGCAACAAAGATTCAAACTCAAGCAGAGGCAGAGTCTGAAAAAGGAAGGGACTGACTTGAGGGACATCCTGGAGCGAGAAGAGATTCAACTAGTTGGTTCACTGACGGAATGTAGAGGTGAGGGGGGAGAGAAGTACAGCATGTGTACGGAGTTCCTGGTTGGGTGGGCTGATTCGAGTGGCTGAAACGGGAGTTATGTGAAGTGAAAAATACGTAGAGGAAAGATGAGGAATTCACTCTTTGACAGGTAGTTTGCAGTTTCTGTTATAAATGCAGATAGGTGTATTATGTAACTGGAACTATGGCTCTGGTTAGAAGGAGAGCATTTGGGCTAGAAACCGAGATTTGGAAGACAGCCCAGTGGCTTAGCTGTGATAGGAGGTGAGAGCTCGTGTGAAGGGTGAGCAGAGTAAAGGCCCACAGTGAAGTGGACAACGTGGATGTGTGAGTCTTGGGCAAAGTCGCGGGTTCCTGAGAAAGCTAAGGAGTGGGCAGAGAGCTGAGCACCTAGGAGTGTGACAACAGAAGGAGCAGCCTGGTAGAGCAGGAGGTGCTCAGCAGAGACCTGCTGTGGCAGGGAGGGGGGCCAGGTAGGGTGGAAGCAGAGGGGTGTGTAGGCAATAGAAGGGGGCTCCAGGGCTCAGAACAGCGAACAGAACTGAGAACATCAAGGACGAGAGTGTTGGAAGCCACATTTGGATGGTGGCACAAGATCAGCACCATTGTGGCATTGGGACCCAACATTTTGAAGGAAACCTTGCAGTTAAGCATGTTTTTGTGCAAACAGAGAGTGAGGCCTAGAAGACTTGCTGGACTTGTGGCCTGCTCACGTGCTATGTGAGTGTGGCCTCAGTCACCTGCTACTGGCCAGCTGCCCAGCCTCTGCTCTCAATCTGGCTGGTTGCCCTCTGCTTGTCTCTGGCATGGAGGCACTAAAGATGCTCTATTCATGCGTGAGTTACTTTACTGCAGTGAGGAAGGAAACTGGTTATTCGGGGATATTGCTGGCAGTAGCAGAGTTCTCTGGATGGATCCTTCAGAAAGGTCAAAGGCCTGAAAGTGCCTGCCCTAGAAGTGCTAGCTAACCACCGTCTCTCCAAAGGAAAGGACGTGAGGACTTCCATCTGAGGACATTCCCACTCTCCTTGAGGATATTTACTGTTTAGCCTGGAACAAAATTATAGGTAGCTTTCTGAGCAGCTAGCAGTTTACGCAGAGCTCCTGCGGATGAGCTCCCTGTAGAGCTGCACGTAGCATGGCAAATTGTTACAAAGTGAGCAGGGACCTCTCCTCTGATGTGAGGCTGAGGTGAGGTTCACCTCCAGTCCCTTGATCCCCGGGCTGGTGGAGACCAGGGATGCAGAACCAGCCCAGGCATCAGATCATACGGCGAAACGCTAGTGGAGTCAGATACCTCTCGTCGGCACTTTGGAAGTCCTGGGGGCAGGGAGCAGTCCTTTGAGTAGTCACAGCCATGGCTGAGCAAACCTGGGGTGCATCTTGCTTTAGCTTTGGGCAGGAAGCCCTACTGGGCTGTGGACGTCTCGGCCAGATGATGTCACTGCAGCTATCCCTTTGGTGTATTTTCCTATAAGCCATCTTTGTGTCTTATAGCAAATGGTTTTACAAAGATAACTGAGCCCCTCGTGTGCCCGGTCAGCTCTTTGGCAGGCCTTGTAACTGAGGGGCACCAAGGAGGGCTCACACCTTGATGTCACTCTAGGCCTTGCACTCTGTGTGGGCAGCAAGTGAGTGCTGAGGTCCCTGCCTGAGGCTTTGTCACTGTCACCCTTGCAGCCAGGAGGTTGACAACACTGAGGAAACCTGAATCCTGAGTTCTCAAATCTGATGGCCCGATCAAGTGCCACTCTCTCACCTTGAGCAGGGCTGCGACTGATCTCAGACCTAGGTGCACGGCTCTCCTCCTTCCCTTTTCAGTCCCCAGGACACTTTATCCCACCCCCAACATGTGCTGTCAGGAAGATGATTCTTGCTGTGACCGATACATCACACCTAAGGAAACAGACCATAAAGACTAGGGGACCTGTCATGGTCATAGCCTTGACTTTGTCAAGCTGGAAATTGTACGTGACGCAGAACAGGCCTGAGCAGGGGTCTGCCTGGAAGGAGGAGTGACTCTCACCTCCAGCCCTCTTTTCATTCTATAAACCAGAAATGAACAGGGAGAAAATCAGTCAGCTTTGCGGGATCCAAACATCACCCAGAATTGAAATGTTTCTCAGGTGTGGCTGGAGGAAGTATCCTCACACTGTTAATTTTTTTGCTCATTTGTCATTCTAGTCTTTATCTTTTTTTTAAAATCTATTTTATGAAGTTTGTTTTTAATTTTTTTATGTCTATTTATTATTGAGACAGAGAAACAGAGCATGAGTGGGGAAAGGACAAAGAGAGAGAGAGACACAGAATCTGAAGCAGGCTCCAGGCTCTGAGCTGTCAGCACAGAGCCCGACACAGGGCTCAAATCCATGAACTGTGAGATCATGACCTGAGCCGAAGTCGGACGCCTAACTGAGCCGCCCAGGCGCCCCTATTCTAGTCTTTATCTTTCACTGGCCTTCTTCTGCGTCCCATACTTTGTTTTATGTGATTCCCCCTAGAAAGTAAACTCCATAGGAGCAGAGGCATATCTATCTTATTTTATTCTATCACACACCTGCTACTTTGAGGTGTTCAAAATAACATGTCTTTGAAGATTGCCTGCTTAAATGAGTATTGTTCCACAGCCACACCAGTCACTTCCTTGTACCAGAGCCACTAAAATAGGGTTCATACCTTCCATGTGCAATTAATTGCTCAAAAGCCACACTTTTTTTTTAATCATCTGTAGCTTTAAAGATCTTACAATGTCAGCAGTAAATAAACACACATGTCCCCTGGGAGCTTTGCACTCTGCTCGGTGCCTAAACTCTGCCTGTTAGTGACGGAAAGCCTCCACCTCTTCTCACACTGCTCGGGGCATCTCCATCAGCCACTTCCAGGCCAGGCACTACCCAAAGAGATGGGCAGAGGGGCCTTCCCTGCAAGCTCCCATCTGACTGCGGCCACTTGAAATTCTCTGGCTCCTGCTTGCTATGTGTGGGCTTCACCTGGAAAACAGCCAGTGAAATCAAAAATCTGTACAAAGGGCTGTATGGATTTCATCTACTTCCCTTTGTTTCTAGTCAAGTGTCAAGAGATCCCAATATAAATAAATACAGTGAGGAAACTATATATACATATTAGTAAACTGGAAAAAATCCAATTTTTGTGTCATAGCCTGAAAAGGATGTCTTATAATTGCTGTTTCTTTATTTATTTGTACCACTGACTTTCTCAATTGATTAGGACCCTGTCTTACTCATGACAAGTGAGAGAGGGGAGATGGAGTTAGAGCCCCTTTGGTCCTCCCACGGGACCTGTGGTCACAAATGATATGAGTCAGGCAGAGATTGGCTGGGAAAAAGCATGTCAACACTTTCTTCCACCCTCCAGTCCCATCAGGCAAACCAACCATAAACCAAAAGGCAACAGATTTCCTGATTTTGTATCCCATAGCAGCCCATCTCAAGGTCACCATGCAAGGCAAAGAATGATGGGAAACCCATGAAGGTGGAAGGCAGGGATTACAAATAACCAGAAGAGCTTCTACAATTCAGGACTTTCAATCCATCCACTAGAAATATTCCCATTTGCTAAACTGTATGTGTCTATCGTATGTATCTTTGACTACAAAAATCTCAAAGTAATACTATAAATTCCATATCTTCCTTCTTTGATCATGTTATTCCATTTGCATAGTAATAAGGTGTTCATATGTTGATCTTTTTATTCTTTTAATCTCTATTGTATGCTGATTTTATGTCCATGGAGATACAGAAATTAATATAAAACTAAATAATAAAGCATCCATTGAAAGCTTACTAACCATGCCAGGCAATGTTCTAGACACTTTTGTATTAGGCTCTAGACCCCATACTAAGGGAAAGGCAGATATTTAGTAGGGCAAATTACAATACAAAGTGATAATTGCTATATATGCCTTATTATACATGTATCACATTGTGTGGTTATTAGTATTAGGTATAAGGAGCTTTAAGAATGAGTGGGAATAAGGAACTTCCAGTTAGAGGTCTCAACACTCACAAGTGGGGTGGAGGGGTGAACAAACACATGTCAGTTTGGTGTGGCTGCAAAATAAATAGACATAAAGGCATCCTCATGTCAGGAAGGAAAGGGCATCTGATGGCATTCCAGGGAGTTCAGATTTTATCATGAAGATGGCAATGTAATATTTTTAGAATAATATCTTGATCAGATCTGTATTTTAGAAAGTAAACCCTGTTTACCACTTTACAAGTAGTTAAATTGGAGTGGGCGATGGGGTGTCATTTAAGAGGCTGTTGAAATAATTCTCTCAAAAGAAAATAAACTAGGGGAGAAGCAGTGGGAATGGAAAGTTATCTCAGAAGGAGAATGAACAAATGAGCAACACTTGGTAACGGATTATAGATGATGAGGGTTTAAGTATATGAAATTTCCCATTTGCTATAAAATGATGTATAAGAAAATATCAAGTAAAAAATTCTCACATATTTCTGAATAGAGGGAACAGAACTATAAATTTGCAATGCTCCAATCTTATTTTTATATCTAATACAAAATATGAATGGTGAAAAATGCATATATTTTCAGATTATTGTGCTTGAATAGGAAAGATTCACATTCAGCTTAAATATCTCCTCTAAGGGTCTGATCACTCAATTTAAAATATCCCATCCATTTATAACTCTCCAACTTAACAGCTTTCTAGAGTGACAGAACTTATTGCCATATGAAATAAAGTATATTTATATATTTAACTTATATACTTATAACTCTTTATGTTTGTCTCTCTCCCTAGAATATAAAAACTGTAAGAAGAGGGTCTGTTTTCCTAATCACAGTTCAGCACTCAATAAATATGTGTGGAAGTAAGCAAAGTAAAAAGGATGGAAGGGAGTCAAGAAAGATGGATGGATGGATAGATGAATGGATAGAAGGGTGGGTGGATGAATAGATGGAGTAATCCTCAGTTAAAAATCCTTGGTTATAAGAGTTTCAATCTCATTTCAATTTTTAGTTCAGAATATTTGGGATGCAGAACAAGTACTGATTTTTGAATGTCATTCAAGATTCTACCAGTTGTCCTCTCTGAAATCACCTCTGGAAATTCTTTTTCTATCTCAGTGATTCTAAATGCCACTTTTCCCAGAACAAATCTAAGATGCACTGATGTCTAAACAATTGAAATAGGTGAAAGGCTTCTCTATTTTGAGACCACATGCTGCAGTGTCAGACACTGTTTTAAGTATTATGCATCATTTAAGCAGTTACTGTAATATGAGTCATTCTTTACATAATTGTCAACGCAAGAAGAATTTTCAGAAGCCAGGTTTCAAATCTGATGCTGTTTAATCAGTTTTCATGCAACAACTAGAGTCCATGTGGTCATTTCATGTCAGTGATGGTGACAAATCTAACCTTATCAGTGTCACAACCAGAAATTCTAGGACTTCTCAAACCAAAATCTCCTAAAGCTTTTGCCTCTGCCCTGACCTCTCTCCTTTTCCATGCAGACACTACTTGGGTGGTAAAAATCATCTGCTTTTATGTCTTTAGCAAGGGGAGGTGGGGGGAGGAGGGAGGCTCCTTTGAACATGTTTAGAGGTTGGCCAAGTGGGTATTAAGTGTAATTGTAGAGTTTTATGGAACTTAAGAAGCCCTGGATAACACACTTTAAGTATCCCTTGCTACATGTGCAGAGTCTTGAATTAGTAGTTAGAAACCACAATGTCACAAGATCCCATTGGATGTCTCCTGGCCCTTCTACCTCCCAGGGCCCCTCCTTACAGAAGAGCTCAGTGTGTAGTTTTCATTTGAGTCAAGGATCAGATGAACTTCCTTCCCCCAAGTCATCCAACAGCAGTTCGTAGGACCTTCCCTAGACCAAGAGCTTCACGCTCCCATCTCTGACTGAATCTGAGTAGCCCTCTCAGCAATGCCCTAGAGAAGCCGTGGGGCATAAATCAGTTTAGAAGTCACCAATCAGATGTGCATGACCTCTTGTGACTATGTCCATTCTGTTCATCTCTGAAAGCAGCTTTCTTCAGAACTTGTGAGAAATTTCAGGAAAAGTTTCAAAACCATTAGAATTAATGCTTCCTTTGAACACTTGCATTATCCAAAATAGACGTGAGGATTTAGTATAGGTACTTCAATTCAGTTGGAAAAGAATGGACTCCTTAGTTAATGATGCCATTACAACTAGCTGTGCAACAACAAGAATAGGTTCAATTTCTAATTTGAAAGTATATGTAAAAAAAAGTAACAAAATTTCTTCAAATCTCAGTAACTTATAGGTATTCTAGAACATAAACATTAAAAATATAAAAGGTACTCAGAAACCTTGAATGGTAGAGACTTTTAAAATCATGATTGGAACCCTAGAATCTATAATAGAAAACATATATTTGAATGTTTAAAATTAAAATACTTTTTTTATGACATAAATATACCATAAATAAAGTCAAAAGGCAAGCTTTAGATTTTGAGGTTGCAAATCTGTAGTATGGATTTCAAAGAGCTCTTACAACTTCAAAAGAAGAGGGAAGGCAATTCTACAAAAATCAGCAGAGACCATGAAAAAGATGTTCAGGGAAGAGAAGATTCTAAATAATCAAAAAGCCATTCAAAGAATTTCGATTTTACTGTTAATTTTATGGTCAAGGGGATGCAAAATAAAGTAATTAAGATCTATCACTTCATAACTATCAAATTGGCAAAAATTAAGAAGTTTTATTCTCTCTTTTGGAAAGGGATATGGGTAAAAGGGTACTCTCACGTGTTA
Organism: Suricata suricatta; assembly: GCF_006229205.1. Lineage (NCBI taxonomy): Eukaryota > Metazoa > Chordata > Mammalia > Carnivora > Herpestidae > Suricata > Suricata suricatta. The sequence continues at coordinate 54,507,974 of NC_043701.1, read as the reverse complement.
CCAGTAGGAACATGAATTGTTACAGCATTTTTAAAAATGCAACCAATGATATATACTAAAAAATGTAAAATCCCATATACCCTTTGGCCCATTAATCTATCTCACAGAAACAAAATTATTTATATGAGGACTCCTATAATAATAGCTAATATTGGGGCACCTGAATGGCTCAGTAGATCAAGTCCTGCATCAGACTCTGCACTGCAAGCTGCTTGCGATCCTCTCTCTCCTCTCTCTGCCCCTCTTTTGCTCCCTCTCTCAAAATAAATAAACTTTAAAAAATAATTATAATAGCTAATATTTATTGAGTGCTTATTAGGGGCCAGGGATCTTTTAAAGGCTCAACATGAGTTACACATCTTACTATGATCTTCTGTTTTACAAAAGAGGGAACTGAGACTCAGATTTAATACTTTCCCAAGGTAACACAGCTCGTGAGTGTCAGAGCCAGGAACCAAACTCAGTCCAGCTCTAGAATGTAGCCTTTTAAAAGCTGTCCTGTGCTGCCTAACAAAACCAACAAGGGTGTTTATTTCAGCATCCTCTGCAAAGACACAGAGGTAGAAGAACCCAAATGTCCATCCTCAGGGGACTGGTCAACCTCTTTCCAGCAGATGCACACCACACAGTGACATGAGGCAGCAAAGCACTGACATAGAACCAGATGATGGAGGGGGAGTTCCTCGAGATATGTAGAGAGAAGAAAGAAGTAGAAAAGTATGAACAACATGATCCAAAATGTGAGAAACAATGATGCAAAACCTATACGTGTATAGACACACAAACATAAATATAAATAAATTAGTATGTGATTATAGGATTTAGATGAAAAATACAGGAGGATACGTCTTAGTCAATTTGAGTGAGGAGGAGATGAGGTGAGGAGAGAAGAGCCAATCAAGCCAGGAGAAGACAAAGCCACCAAGAATGAAAAGGGGCCTGTGATCATATTAGTGAAATTATCTAAAAGTTACATGTGTGTATTTTTTAAAAGTAAATTCCTACTAGCTACAATGCCATTTGGTACAAGGGACCTAGCTGGTTATTGGAGGGAAGCACATCTCAGGCATGAATTCCTCCATGCACTCCGGGGACTTGGTGCTGGGCACAGGGATGACCCAGCAGGGGGCCTTCCAGGGGCATGTTATAAGTGCCACGTGTACATGTGCTACCTTGCTCTCTCAGCCCGGTCTCCTCCTTTCTCCACCCCATTCTGCCACCGCTCCCTGTCACTCAGCATAAAAATCTTTACTAATTCCCACTCTCTACAGAATGATGTCCAACTTCCTCAGATCCTCAGGACAGCGGAGGTCTGAGATCCCCGGTCTGAGATCTTAAGACATCATCTGCCTCCCCTCGCCAGCTCCTGCTTTGTCCTCCCTCTGCGTCTCCCTGGCGGCTGCACTCCACTCCCCTCCACTCCCTCATGGTCCTTTGTCCCGCTTCTCTCAGTCCCATGGGTCCACGTTTCACCCACCCTTCAAGTCCAACTAAAATATTTTGTGGTTCCTTCCTGATTGCTTTCCTGAACTTTCTTCTGAAAAACAACTTCATCTTCTCTTGAGCTCTTTTAGAAACAAGGTGTTCAAATACTTTTAGCTGAAACTTTGCTTTCCAATGGAATTCGTGTTCAATCCCAGTATCCAGAACAATGAAAAAACTGGTCTCCATCAAGAGCTGGGTGGCTGCTTACCTGCACATTCAGATTCTTCTTCTCCTTCCCTATCTCTATGTGTCCGTGCCAAATAGTTTGAAAAATACTGCTCTGGGTGCCTCTGCCTGCATTTCTCATCCGTCTCTCCCTAGCTCCTTGCATTGTAAAGATTTGTGATAGTTTTGAAACTGGATAAGGCAAACCCCTGTTATCTTTGTTTACCGTTTGCACCCAGTATGGTTTCTGGCATGGAGACAGCTCTCCAATTCCTGAGGCAGAGTGCCATCCAGCAAGGGTGATGACATCAGAGTCAGCCAAACGCAGGTATAAATTCCTAATCCATGTCTTCGTTGCTGTGTGACCCTGGGCAGGTTTCTTACCTTATCTGAATCTCAGCATCCTTGAGAAAACCATACCTATTCTGCATGGGAGTTGTAAAGGTACTGAACAAGTGACGGGCACCCCAGACTCACTTAAATGTAGATGCTATCATTCTTTCCTTCACATTTTACAGGGACATCAGAAGGTGCTAGAGAAACCTAGAGTGCTTCCTTTGATCTGCAGTTTCTCAGCCTCAGCACTATTGACATTTGGGCCAGATAATTCTTTATTGTAGGGACTCTCCTGTGTGTTGGAGAATATTTAACAGTGTCCCTCACCTCTGCTCACTAGGTATGGTTGCACCCCACCATCACCCCCAGTTGTGACAATCAGAAATGTATCCAGACGTCACCAAATGTCTCCTGGGAGACATAGGTCTGTTTTAACTTTCCCATATGGAAAGGGATTGGGAAAAGAGAAGAGTCTTGTGACTGAACCAGGGCAGCAACATTTTTGCAGGATAAAGAATATTTCTTCAGGCCTATTTTCATATCATAAAAGCAAAGTCAACATCGGGACAAGTCACATATTAGACATCTCTGGTTACCTGAGCGGCATAACTCAGCCTCTGAGCTGAGGGAACCAGAGAAGAGGCTCAATGCAGTCAGGCCCCTGACTCCGTGCTCTGCTTCCTTCTCATCCATCCAGAAGGAAGCTTCTCACTTACTATAATCATTTGCTTCCACAACCATTGCCAACTGGACCCAGGGGCAAAGCTTAGACAGAGGCCATGCCTCTCACAGATCAGGATCCCGGTGGAGTCCCTTGGAAGGGCTGCAGGCACCTACTTCTTTCAGGCTGAGTGCTATCACCTACCCCGGGGGACCACCGTCTCCCTCCTAGCAGACCTGCAGCTGCACAGGAGGGCCAGATACCATGCCTCAGTCTTCCTCTAGATGAGGAGGGAACAATTACAGACAAAACCACTGGTGGAGATGCCAGAGCCAAGTGCAACCCACTATTAGCTGTGGAGATGGGAAACTAGCTTGGGGCCAAACCCTGAACTCAGCTGGCAGGAATGTGCATCAAACAGAGGGAATGAAACAACGGTGGGCATGGCCCAGAGCAAAGAGCAAGGAAATGTCACCCCAGTGAGAAGACTGGGAGCTGCAAAAGATCAAAATGTCACTTTCCTAACACTATTCCAGAACAGTTCCAGAGCAGTGATGTTGTTATTGTTGGCGCTTGCCCCTGTTGTTTGCACGGTGTATTCACTTTTCAAAGAAAGTCCTGCTTCCATAAGTTATGGGGATGTAATATACAGCATAGAGACTAGTCAGTAACATTGTCATAACTTGGTATGGTGGACAGATGATAACTAGACTTCCCTGGTGAGCATTTTGTAATGTGTAAATTTTTAATGATGTACACCTGAAGCTAGTAGGGTATTGTATGTCAATTATACTTTAATAAAAAAATTTATATTAGCAATCAATGGCCCTAAAACTGGTTCTTTCTGGAGCCTAGCTGTGTGCATCAGCTAGAAGCTTGTAAGGAGATGATGTAAGAAAAGAGGCAAAGACTTGACTTCTAAGAGAGATCAGAAAATTGATGGGACAAGAGCCCTGAAGGGGCGGGAGGAAGGAAGGCCTGTCACTAGTGAAGAGAGAAACTTTGAACCCAGGGACAGCATCCACTTCCTGGACAGAGAGAAAGAACTGACTAGTGTAAGCTGCAGATGTACACGTGAGGCTGGTGGCCTGTGAAGGGAATTAGCTTTGACAAAAAGAAGAACCTCCCCTATTTATCGGGGTGGAAGGTGACACAGACAGATGTTTGTGGCTGCAGGTAAGTGAGCAGAGGGAGGCCAACCAGGTCACTTTGTACCCTCTGCTTTGAGAAGAGACAGGGTTTTATACCCCGTCCCTTTTCTGATGTCTGTGCCACAAGCTCAATGGCTGATGCCTCAGGCAAAACTTCACTTCTGACTTTCAAATCTTTTTTTTTCCCATTAAAAAAAAAAGGATGAGGGATTTGGAGACCGTGGTTCTCTTTAGCTGCCAACTGCAGATTTTGTTTTAAATGCAGATTTCCAGAACCCATCCACAGAATCTCATCTCCAGCACCCGTATTTTAAGAAGCACCCCAGGGAAAGGTCGCCACCCTTGAATAAACACTGCTGTAGATGCTGGCACCTTCAGAGCCCTCAGAGATGTGGGAAGAAGAAAGCTAGAAGTTCATGCCATTTTCACACAAAGGAATGAAATCACCGCAGGCAGAAACAGCAGATTTTCACTCAATTTACCAATGTGTGAGAAGGTAGAAAACATAATAATCCAAAAATGAAGGCAATAATATTTGGAAAAGCATAGAAATATACCTTGTGTGGGAACATCATAAATATTGTATGTATTTAAATAATGAGGTCGAGAAAGGATAATTATTTTTAATTAATAATTGTTATAGGCATAAGGAAAGAGGAATATCTTTGAGATAGGTTTATAAAGTAGAATATATCTAGCAATTACAAAGGGCTTTTCATCTTCAAAGAACCTATTAACATTAAATTACTCTTGTTTTTAATTCTCCTGTGTGGTAGGTAAGCAAATGTTAACATTATTATCCCTTATTTGTAGAGGGGAAGGGAGGAGTGTAAAAGTTGTGACATGCCCATTGTGGACCTAAAATTGAAAAGACTTAAAAGAAAAAAAAAGTTCCCACCATAGAGAAGATCTGGATTTTCAGGCTGTTATTTTGCCACCGCTCTCCTGTATGCTTACATTATTGGAAAAGAAGTTATAGCAGATTTTGTATAATCAATCATTGGTGGAAGGGTGGAAGAAACTTCTTGATGCACAGGGATGAGAGATAATATTTACTGTCCTCTTGATTTCCCTGGTGTGTTGAGATTTAAACTGAAGAATGGTTTAGAAAGAATCAGAGTTAATTCATTTGACCAGACTATTTACATTGCCTTACTGCAATAAAGTGGGGGTTAAAAATTATGCTTTGATTATATGACTCAAACTCTTTTTTATGAATACATTTATTATGGCTTGATTAAGTAAATAGGAATTGATGCTGCCCACCTTAAATATTTGCTTTGAGCACAAAGAAAAAGGATAGCACTCTAGTAACAATGTCAAGCCCAAGGATTAATTAGAATATGTGGCCAACATCATGGCTGAGAATCCATAGGCTTGACTCTTCCTAACTATAAAAATTAACAAAGTTGGAGCTATTGTTTAAGTCACTGAAAGATGCACTTCCCAAGAAATTTGTTTGTTTTCTGATTTAAATACTGAATGGAATTAATAGAGTCGATAGAACCTTGTCTGTTTAAAGAAGCTGAAAGACATAAATTATGTGAAAATATAAAGGTTTATTTTCTGTTTAGCCTCAATCTCAGGAGATGAAATGTATTCATGGTAGTGGGAAGGGTGGAGTTTGGCGGCAACAGAAACTGAAGTGAACAGAGGGTTGGGATCAATGTGAACTACCTAGAATGGGTTTCCTAAATTGAAAATAGTAAAGCTGTTTGAGAAAAAGTGTTGAAAATGGCATTTGCAGAGGTGAGCCAGGGACAGATGTTTAACCTTAATCAAGTTGAGAACAGGATAAAGGGATCCAAGTGAGCTGAAGAGGAACATTATTGGTGCAGACGTACAAATCTAATGGTCAGGAATATCACTGTGAAAGATGCATGGAAATCACTCTAGGCTTTTAAGAAAATATCTGATATGATCTGGAGACAGATGCCTGGGGACCTTGGGATCTTTAAGGGCAAAAATGGCAAGAAGGACTTCCAGTTTTTGGATAATGAATAACAAATGTAGACTCTAAGATTGGCTTTCCCTACTATCCAGGCTTCTAGGGACTTTGTCTTTATATTATAATCTCAAAGAATATCAATATCAATTCATTCTATTATCAAAAGAAAAGTACAGTCAGTAGATAAATCTTCAAAACCATGAAGCCAAGGGGCACCTGGGTGGCTCAGTTGGTTAAGAGTCCGACTTCAGCTCCAGTCATGATCTCACAGGCAGTGAGTTCAAGCCCCGAATTGGGTTCTGTGCTGAGAGCTCAGAGCCTGGAGTCTGCTTCAGATTCTGTGTCTCCCTCTCTCTCTGCTCCTCCCCTGCTCATACTCTGTTTCTCTCTGTCTCTCAAAAATGAATACATGTTTTAAAAAATGCAAAACAATGAAGCCAAATAAAACATAGTTGCAAACCTCAATATCATATTTATTTATTATTTTGTTTGGTTTATGTTTCCCATACTCTTCCTCTATCAATACAGTTAATTCAGAACCAATTATTCATCTTTTTAAAAATTTTTAATGTTTATTTTTGAGACAGAGAGAGAGACACAGAGCATGAGCAGGGGAGGGTCAGAGACAGAGGGAGACACAGAATCCAAAGCAGGCTCCAGGCTCAGCTGTTAGCACAGAGCCTGACGCAGGGCTTGAACCTATGAACTGTCAGATCATGACCTGAGCTGAAGTTGGCCACTTAACTGACTGAGCCACCCAAGCACCCCAGAACCAATTACTTAAATAGCCACAAGTGATCCTGTTATCTTGGTTATATCAGTACATGTGTAGAACTTGATGTTGTCAGAGCTGCTATTATTTTGCCAGTCATATGAAAATTAAAGAATGCCATTGTAGTTGAGCCTTTCAGTAATTCTAATAATTTCCTGAAGCCTAATATCACTAGATAGTATGCTTCCTGGGTGCTTGAAAGCCTTGTCTGTTGTATTCATTAAGTAGACCAACAACCAGCCAGTGCCCAAAAATGGTAGGTACCTCCTTATGATTTGTCAGAAAGAAAGCAGGCAGGCCTAAAAGTTGTTTAGGCAATATCAAATTGATTATTTTTTAACCTGAGGTTTAATGAAATATTGTGCATTCCTTAATGAGTCATAGGCAAGAGAGGGGCACAACATTTAAAGGGTCAATAAGGCATTACGGATTCTGCTTAGTGCACAGTGACATTGCTATCCCTACAGTCTCTGTAGCTCAGATAATTAAGACCTTTAAAACCTTCACTTTCCTAGGTTACTCAGTTAGATGAGCATATAACAGATTTGAGAGCATTTTAATGGTCCAGGCAAGCAGCCTTTTTTGGTCAACTTTTCTGCATAATTCTGGGCATGGAACCAGACTCCATGTCTCATTCAAAATTAGATATATTTTGTTCTTCCATGAAATTAGATATATGACTTTAGTGGATCAACTCACAAACTACATAATAGTATGCTTATTGAGAATATGCAATATGCATTCCAGAAAATTGAAGAAGAGGATTTTTGGATTCTGTATATGTGTTCAATATTACTTTTTTAGGGTTGCCATACCAAATTACCACAGATTGGACATTCTTAGTCCAGAGGCCAAAATCCCCAAATCACGGTGTTAGTAATGACAGGCTCCCTCTGAAGGCTCTGAGAGGAGAATCCTTTCCGTCTGGTGACTCTAAGCACTTCTTGGCTTATGGCTGTCACTTAAATCTGTTTCTGTCTCTTTGTGGCCTTTCCCCTGTTTCTATGTCTTGTCTTCTGTCTCTAATAAGGAAATTTGTCAGTGAATTTAGGGCCCATGTATATAATCCAAGTGATCTCATCCTGAGATCCTTAATCATATCTGCAAAGACCCTTTTTCCAAATAAGTTCACTTTCCCAGATTCCAAAGTTTAGGTAGTAGACATATCTTTTTTGGAGCCAACATTTGACCCACTACAGACACAGATAATTTGCATTATACACTTCTAGAAGAGCTTTCTTTAAAAAAAAAAGGCTTATTTGGCTGCCATGTTGAGGAACAAGCACCCTGTTCTTACTCATTTGCCTCCTGCAAGGCTGATATTAATAGCGGGCACTTGGCAGGCATCAGGGCTAGACCTTCATCTTGGTTGCTAATTAGCAATCAGAAGATAATATCCTGTCTGTGTTGGCAGAGTCTCTTTCATGACAGATAAAGAAAATTTCAAGTTTTCTCAGCTAATTGTAACACTGTTCCCTCACACATGGAGCTATGAAAACCAAATAAAAATGCCTCGCATTTGTAATATTTAAACAACTTTGGGGATAGGAAGGAGGGGATTCTTTACATATTCCTTGAAACATTATCTGAATAAAAGTGGGTGTAGAGAATACACCTAACCTACCTAACCGCAGAGGCCTTGACCTACATTCCACTTTGGCCACCTGCTCACACAATGGCTCTCCCAGCTTCATTATCACCCAGAACTGTGCCATATTTGAAATTGAAAGCTCTGAAATCCCACCATCAATCATTCTACAGCAATGTTCCCACCTCCTCCCCCTACCACAGCTGCTCACCAAGTTCATTTGCACCTCAGACTCACCATCTCCTTCCCATCTGGCATGGCTTCCTTCACCCCAGGCCTTCATGCTTACAATCCCTCTGATGGGCAAAACGCCACCTTGGATCAATGTCATAACACACTCTCCCACATTCAGTGCCAGAGCTGTCTCCTGTACCTCCAGCACCAAAGAAAATGAAGTAATCCTGAGAGATAATACCATCCTAAATCACACTCTCTGATCTCAGCAGATTCTACAGCAAAACTTACCAGTCCTTGGACTGATGAGTCTTGCGTCCCACTGTCCTGAAAGCCCCTAACAACCAGACTCTTTCACTTTGAGGAGATGACTTCAGATCCTACTAAAATAGTAACACTGAGGTGACCACCTCAATCCCCACCCCAGCTACAAATGCCCAGTGCTGACAGCTCCTCGGCATTGCCTGCCTCCTGCTCAAGACATACCCTTCCACTTAGGATCTGCTCCCATCTCCTCTGTACCCTTGCTCCAGTGATTTTCTCTCTCATCCATCTTTATACTTTACCTTCTTTCCCTGGTTATTACTCCTCTCCCTCATTCACATCTACTGAATCTCATGTGAGTGTTCATCAGCAAAATGGCCCTTTCCATGAGCACCAGAGATCACCTAATCAACAAACCCAGCAAACTATTATCACTTTTTTCCTTAATGGAAACTTTAACTTACATATTTTATATGTAAATAAACACATAATTTTATAATATCAGTAATATACATTCATTGTAAGAAATTTAATTCACATAAGGAAATATCTCCACATAGAAGTAAATACTATTAATATTTTGTCTCAAGTCCTCCCATGATATTTTATGGGTGGTTGGATAGAAAGATGGAAAGATAGATATAATTCTATAAAAATATAACAATAGAATCAAAGTTTGCTGTTTTAAAAGTTTTCTCCACATTTCAATATGAATTCTAGAGCTATTTTTAGCCTGACCTCTCTGTTGAGATGCAAACTCTTTTATCCACATACCTATTAGACATCTTTATCTTGATTCCTCTCCAAGTTAGCATCTAATTTCTCCCATGGGCCACTTCCTGCCATCCTTTACTTCTCCTACTCACATAAAGCTCCATGTCCTGACATTTTTACCTCCAAAATTTTTCTCACAATGACCTGAATATACACCTTCCTATCTCCCCACCTCAGATCTACCCTCCACATGACTACAGACTGATTTCTTAAATCCCAAGCCAAGTATATCACTCCCTTGCTTAAACCCTTCAATGGGTCCCATTCTCTATGATTTAAAGACTGAGCTTATTGGCATGGAAGATAAGACCGTGCAGGATCACCTACATCCTCTTTCTTCGGCCTAATCTTGCCTCTCCTCACTCTTTATCCTCCAGTCATCATGCCTTACATGCTGTCCTAAACACATTCCATTCTATTTCCTTCCTCTCTCCTCACGTGATTTTATTTTCTTGGAAAGCCCTTCCCTGCCTTAAGTGATCTAATTTCTGCTCCTTCTTCAAAACATACTGTCATCACTTCCTCCAGGAACCCTGCCTAGATTTAATCCCTCCCAAATCAGCAAGTGTCCTTCCCCTGTGTTTTCACACACCCTGTGTACTTTTCTACAGCACATCTCATATGGCAATGAAATGCTGCATTGTTATCTCTCCTCCTACTGTCCTGTAAACACTTCAGAATGAGCATTTACCTTTTTCATCTTTGTGTACACTTCACACATAGAAGACACTCAGTAAATTTGTTGAAACTTAAAATTCATGAACACACCATAGTTTCTCTCGTATGTGAAAAACAAACCCAAGGCTTCTTCTGTGTCACACCCTCCTCCACCTACCACTCCGATTTACTGCTCCCCTTTAGGGACACATTCACACAAAGTATCTGTGCTCCCTTTGTCCACTTCCTCTTCTCCCATTCTCTCTAGCTAGCCTTTCCTCCCTTTGACCCCCACAGAAACAGCTCTCATCAAGGTTGCCAAATCCGCTGGGCAACCTATTACCTCAGGCTTTCTGTTACCTGATCTCAGAGGCACTTGACACAGTTGGTCTCTGCCCCTATCCCAAAACATCTTCTCTTGGTTCCTCTCTAGCCTCATTGCCATTTCTTCTCAATATATTTTATTGTCCCTCCTCATCTTCCAGATCCATGAATGCTCAGCCCTTGGCCCACCTCTCTATCTGCATACACTTCTTTGGGGAAGTCTTATCCAGCTGCATAACTTCAAATGCAATCTACATCCTGCCAACCCTTACATTAATATCTACAGCCAGGCCCTGTTCCCAGAAGTACTGACTCATTGGTACAGCTGCCTACTCAACAGCTCTACCCAGATATTTAATGGGCATGACAAACTTAATATGTCTGAAAGAGAACTCTCAAGTTTTTCCTGCAACTTTCTCTTCTGGTGTTTCCCATCTTGGTAAATTGCACCACGTTCTACACAATGGCTCTGGTCCAAGATCATGTACTGTCTTTGGTGCCTCTCTTTTTCTCACATCTCCCGTCCAATCCATCAACAAGTCCTCTTGGCTCAATCACGAAAATACATCCTGAATCTGACTTCATCACCTCCAGTATAACCACCTAGTGTAAGCCACCCATCATCACTCATCTGAATTACTGCAGGAACCTCTAAACTGGTCTCTCTGCTTCCACTCTTGCCAGACTCACCTCTCTCCATGCAGCATCTAAAGTGATCATTTCAGCACATCAGTCAGTTCATTCATAGACCCTACATGAAATCTCCAGTGGATTCCCGTCACATTTTGGATAAAAGCCAAAGTCCTTATCATGGACCTCCAAGCTCTGATGATCCGTCCCCTGGGTATCTCTCCAAACTCATGTTCTACCATTCCCCCTTTTTCTCTCTGCAGGGCCAGTCACACTACTCTCTTCTCTGTTATTCAAACAAACTGTATGTGTTCCCCCCTTGGACATTGCTGTTCCCCCAGCTTATAATGCTCATTCCCCTGGAGGCTGAATTCATATCAGGCATCATCTGCTCAGAGAGGATGACACGGTCTGGTGCATTTGGGAGGAATCATTCTTGCCTCCCATCCATTCCTGGAGTCTACTTTGGATTCTGTGTCTCGCTCTCTCTCTGCCTTCCCCTGCGCAGGCTTGCTCGCTCTCTTGCTCTCTCTCTCTCAAGAATAAATAAACGTTAACAAAAAAAAAAAAAAAAGATCCACAAACTAGAGTCACACAGAGGGAGACTGAAAGCTTACTTACAGGTCAAGAAGAAAATGAGAAGATTGCCAACTCAGAGACACATTGAGACAATTACTAGGGGGCCAAGTGTAATGCCAGATAAACACAGCAGAACCTTTTAGACTTGGCATCTTGCATGGGTGCTGCACTAAGGGTCTTATTCCATTTTTATATCACTTTCATATAAAGGGATTAATTAGAAGCCTTTTAAGAGTGTTTTGTTTCACTATCCAAATTGTCCTTCCAGGGTGTCATTAGGTTTTTTATTTTCTTCACTTGGCAAGCCATCTGCTTTCCCCTTCCCTAAATTCAGCCTGTGAAGAAGAAATTCCTCTCCCAAACTTCCTGAGTTTTTTTTGCCATTGCACAAATGTTTTTGTTTAAAGAATCAGTTGAAAAATACACTGTGAAATCATTACATAATACTTCTTGGTGAAGCATGCTCTCATGCAAAGTTCCATTGGAGAGATTGAAGATGGAAAGGGTAAAGGAGGAAGAAGCCTGGTATGTCAGCTTCTTGGTATAAAACATTCACCATGTCTTTCCATACATTGACTCAGTCACCTAGTCTCCTCTGCAGTTCAGTCTTTCTGTCTTTCTTCCTGAATGGAGACCTACTGGAAATGTGGGCAATTAACCTAATCAAACAGGTATCAAATGATATATGCTGTTTGAGAAATTTTTTGTAGGCTTGTTTAGTTGTGCTCCACTGGGATAAAATCCAATGATAATTTTAATTCATTAAGCAAACCATGCATTGTGACGCATGAATGCTATGTGTAAACAGAGCAAAAACTTAACAGTTCTGCAGCAGCACAAACAGCAGCCTAGTCCACTGGCTCAGTACAATCCTCATCCTTCAATCCAGAATGGGTATATGGCCCTGGGGTTCTGAGCCTGGTATAAGGGATCTGCAGATTGTGTGTATTTAACACCCAGGTAGACTGACCTCCACTAGTCCCTGGACAGAGTCTTTTAGTGTTTTAGCTCTTTCTGTATACAAGAGGTACCATCATGACCATTTTGCAGATGAGTAAACTGAGCCTTGTGGATGTTTAGGAGCTTGTCCAAAGTCACACAGGTCAGAAGAGTTAAACTGAGGCAGCCTGACACCAGAACTGACAGTTTTTTCTTTCCCACAAAATTGCCTGTTTTGAATTATTGGCAAGCATCCCAAAGAGTCAACAAACAATAATACACTCAAAGGGAGAGTCAAGTCTTTGTTGGGCCTTAAGCCATGTGGGAAGATGGGCTAGAAATGTGTGAAACTCCATTACCTTTTGAACTCACTAAAATGTGCAAAACGCAGATGGAACTGAGATAAATCCTTGCCAGTAACATTGGTTCCTTTCAGATCTCCCGCCATAATCTCCCTCCATGTCTTGATGAGAGCAGAGACAGCTTCACTCATCCTCCAGACCTCTGGTGAGGTGGTAAGGAGGCTGCTTGAAAACTGACATCTGCCCATTTCAAAAGTCCTCTGATGGTCCCAGAGTTAACTGGCTGCATGCTGCCTCCCCAATACCTGTGGATAAAGATGAAAACCATTTAGGTTTCCATCAGAACAGGAAAGGCCAAACCAAGTGAAAAACATTTATGAAATGAAATACTTTGTGAGTTTATTTCAATCTCATGACAAAAATCTGTATTTGCAGATATGTGAGGGCCTCTGAGCTGTCCTGTGGTGTACAAAGAGGAGGCTGCAGAGGAGCAGGAGTGGCAAGGCAACCCCATAAACAAAAGTGTGTCTGTGCTTCCCCAGTGATATGCAGGGGAAAGACCCATCAGGGTCAAAGACGTCCCCCCATGCAATGGAGTTGATGTACTCTTATTTGGTATTTTCTATGTTGTTCATATTTTTCTTTACACTAGAAAATACCCAATTCTGTTTAGTTTGGTCTGGTTTGGTTTGGTTTGGTTTGGTTTGGTTTGGCTTGGCAGGAGGGTAAGTGCCAATGACACCAAAGATCAAAAACTTGTGATACATGGAAAATCAATGCATGGAAAAGAACTTGGAGTCCACGCATTGTTTCTACAAATCACAGGGTTGGCGGGATTATGTCAATAAGTCTGCTTATAAGCTGTCCATAGTCTTCTTTTGCAGGAAAACAGATCATGCCTTCCTACCAGTGAAACCCATTGTTGACTTCAGGAGAAGTGATTTTTTTTTTTTATTAAATATAGAGTTCATGGTATTTTGCTACATTGATCAAATTTTTGTGGTGTCTTGGGTCCAAATGGGTCTCTTTGGATTCATCTCTGATCAGTAAACAAATAAGAAACATAAATAACTTATGTGTTTTTAAAAAGTCAGGAATACATCTTAAGATGATGGCATATCTGAATATCCTGGGGAGTTTTCATATTACCTGCCAGGTGGAGCTAGAAGGAAATTCTCCCTTCCCCCAATTTGAGGATTACTGATGGAGGGAGGCCCCACTTCTGATCAGAGGGCTATATCCTCCGAGTGGCTGGAATGGAGAAAATGTTGAGACCCAACATCTAGTACAAGGGGAAGGGACCCAGTGGGACCTGCCATGGTGTAGCTGGTATGTGGATTTAGACATGTCTAGTACATGCAGTTGAGGGACATGCCTTGTCTCCTCATGTCCCCAGATATCTCCATGCTGTCTGCACTTGTATCGCTGATTTTTCTGGGGCCTGAGGCCCCTCCTGTGAAGAGAAGTTGAATGATGCCCTTCAATTGAATTGAATACATGTGGGCATGTCTGATATGCTCGCAAAAGGAAGCCAACAGAAAGCAAGTATGAGCAGGGAATCTGGGGTCCTCAGAAATAGTACAACTCAAGAGAAGCAGAAGGATGGCACAGCAAGCTGGGGTGGCCAGCAAGCTTGAGGTGGAGATGTGAATGAGTCGTGGTAGCTACTCCTTGGGCCCACCATGACTTTGCCAGACTAGAGATTACCAGACAATGAGTGAACTTCAAAAGGAGTCCCAGTGAACTCTCAGGTCCCCAGCAACGCTGCTGTGAAGTCCCTCTAACTGAGCAAATGAGTATCAAGGAGCTGTTTCCCTACCAGCGAAATAAAAAGGAGCATAAGCCACTCCAAAGAGTAGATCTTGGGCAGCAGCCTGGGGGTTGATGGCAGTGGCACCAGAACATGCAGCACATTAACTATCTCCGGGATGTGCTGAGATCAGTACCATTTCAAGAATAGCGGCCCAGTAAAGAAGGAGGACCAGCCCACACCCCATGAGCCACCCTGGTCTGCAGTATCAAATGGGACTCCTTATGGGGTCCCTGGGGAGGAAGGGAGGATGGAGGCCCTGTGAGTTCACTCATGGGGGCCCTACAACTGGGGCTCTGGGGCTTGGATATTAAAGTGACACATGGTTACTCACAGGCAGGGAAGGCATAATCTCATACTTCTGTAGCAACTTACTTTTTTTTTTTTTGAAGTTTTTTTAATGTTTAGTTTTGAGAGAGAATTGTGAGAGGAGGAGGGGCAGAGAGAGAGATAGACACAGAATCTGAAGCAGGCTCTAGGCTCTGCATCATCAGCACAGAACTGGATGTGGGGCTCAAACCCACAAACTGCAGGATCATGACCTGAGCTGAAACCAGGTACTTAACCTACTGAGCCACCCAGTTGCCCCCTGTAGTGCCTTACTTTTATCTGTCCTTAAAACTATTTGTGCCAGGGTACCTGGATGGCTCAGTAGGTTAAGCATCTGACTTCAGCTCAGATGCTTGTGAGTTCAAGCCCCAAGTCGGGCTATGTGCCATCTTCTTCAGATTCTATGTCTCCCTCTTTCTCTATCCCTGCCCCACTTGTGCTCGCTCTCACTCGCTCTCTCTCTCTCTCTCTCTCTCTCTCTCTCAAAAATAAACATTAAAAAAACCTATTCATGCCAAGTAACTTAGATCAAAACATAAACTTTTTTTTGGCTTAAATTATGTGCATAGTAGGGGCACCAGTCAGGTAAGCATCTGACTTCAGCTCAGGTCATGATCTCACATCTCGTGAGTTCAAGCCGCGAATCGGGCTCTGTTGCTGACAGCTCAGAGCCTGGAGCCTGGTTCAGATCCTATGTCTTCTTCCTTCTGGCTCTCCCTGACTCACTTTCTGTCTCTCTTTCTAAATAAATAAATACACTTTAAAATAAAAAACAAAATAAATTATGTGCATATTTATCTTCAATTATTAATTTAGAGGTAAAGAGACATAATTTGTTTCCATTTCATAATTCTCACACATTTGTAACAACACATACAATCACTTTCCCAACAAATAATTGCTCAAGCTGAGTGAGATAAATAAAAGAAGTGCACAATCACTAGAAGATGTTTCCTTGTAAATGAAATTATGCACCATGGCAATTCATCAACTGGTAAAGGCGGCTTTTCATTCCAATCTATGCTTTTTAAGCCATTGTTTTGAGTTTGAGCTCTACAGTTGTATTGTGCTTCACACAAACACATCCCAGATCATAGGTCATCACTCTGAAATATATTTTACTATATATATTTTGGCCTATGAGCCATCCTATCCGTGTTTATGTAAAGCCAAACCACATTATCATATATTGCTTGCAACAGCTACAAAAAAATATCTAGGGCTTACTAGTGGTTCACATCAGCCTATACTGTGACACAAGTATAATTTGGTGTTTAGAAATTCCATCTTACAGTCTACTCCTTTCAAAGCAAATAAACAACCCTCTTTTGGTGGTCTGCATTGCAAGTCCCCTGTACTAGAAACCATGCCATCTGCCACACTCCATCTGGTCACAGCCCCTTGTTGAGAGGTAGACAGTGGTGATCTTTGATGCACAGTGCTGAGCAAGACACCAAACCCTGGGGTATCCTCCCCAGTCCTGGCTTTCCTGATCACTTACAATTGATCCAGAGTGAGTGTCCAACCTGAGTTGCAACAAGCAAGAAATCATACTGGAAATTTGTACCTAAGTCAAAGAGAATCAAGTTGGTCTTGAACTCCAGGATGAAAACCATGGGAAATGTTGAGGGCAAGAGAGAAGAGAGCAGATATACACAAGAGAGGAGCCAAGGGGAAAAGGTGGATGCAGAAGGGAGAAGTCACTTAGTCCCTCATCTTCCTGCTATCCACTTCATTCCTGACCCTGGATTCTGTGAGACACCACCAGGGACTTATAAAGAGTTCCCCCTTTGGCTTAAGGTAGTTGAAATTTACTTAAACTGAAATATTTCTAACTAGCACAAGTTGGTGTTGGAAGCCAACATAAAAGAGTGCCATTTTCCAGAAGAGGAGCCAGAGATCACATAGTTAAGTCCTTGCATGAGGTCACACAGCAGGCAGCCCAGCCCCTAGATCAGAGAATTAACTTCTCTACTGTTCAGCTTCTCCAAATGGACACAAAGGGAAAGGCCTGATCTGATATCAGGTGTCAGGCTTCGGCATCCTCACCATATCGCTTGTTCAGGGCTAATTATTGACCTTCATTTTCTTAATTTGTGAAACAAAGATAGCTGTGACTGTGAAAATACAGTTGTTGCAAGGGTCAGTGAGATAACAGAAATAATATGTGTTGGCCCAATAGTCATTCTATAAAAGTAATTTCCAATCTCTTTCCGCTTTTTCACCCATGAGTATTTGAGTGGCCAGAACTGATGGTATATTGTAAAGGGTGGTGGTAACCAGCATCCTTCTGTGTTTTTACTGTTAAATAGGGTGCTGAGAAAGATGTTTCTCATTATCATAGGGAAGGATTCTTCTAATCCTGCCTACTTCAAAGATTTCTTTCCTCAGAAATTGATGGTAGATACTGCCAAGTAACTTTTCAGCTTCTAACAATAACAAAAATGACATATGACTTCTATCTTTGACATCATAACTTATTCTAATAATAGAACACCTATTATTAAACTGTCTTCAGTTTCCTAAAATCAAATATCTTTAATCACTTTCCCTTATTCTGGGAATGGATTGGTAGGTTCTGGTGTTTTATTTATGATTTTTTAACATATGAGTGAGATGTCTTTAGTTTTCTTTCTTTTGCTCTTTTCCAGATTCCATTTTGTGGTGATGATAGCTCATAATGATGAATTGAGAAGTTTTCTTTTTTTGATTTCTGGAACTATTTATATAGCATGGGGGTTTTCTATCCATGGAGAATTTAAAAGAATATGTCTTGAAAATATGCATCTATATCCAGTACCAGCATCAATTTTATATATAGTCCTTTTTCTTTATAATTTTCTATTTCACACTACAGTTATTGGTCTATTTGAATTTTTTTACTCCTTCTTGAATAGGTTTGAATAATTTATATTTTGCTAGAAAACTTACAATTCCTTGAAATATCCCATTTTTTCAACATCAAGCTGAAAATTGGATTTTTGCATAATATTTTTATCTACTCCATATTCATGTATACTTACTGCCTGCTGAGATTGTTTTTACTAGGCCCTTTGGGGCCACCTCCAAGTGAGGAGGGTACTTAGCCAGGCACCTGTGTTGACCTTTGCTCTCTTTCTGCTTTGGGTGGCCTTGGTCATCTCCATCTGGATGCTCACCAACCCCACCATCAGGCTAGTATCATCACTTAGAGTGCAGTTAGAATGGGTAAGCCTGTTTGGGGGAAGAAGTAAACTGTGCTTGTATATACAGGATTGTGGTAACCATGTTTGGGACTGGTCAGTTATTGGGCAGGGCAGGAGAGAGCACTGAGGGATAAAGCACTGGTGGGGCACCCTGGCCTCAAGGAGTCTAAGACATCTAATTATCCTATGAACTTCTCCATCCTTGGTGCACCCCATAACACCTTCACTAAGATTCCCTTTGCCTCTAGTCTCTTCAGAGTCAATAATATTTCTATGTCAATATTTATATGTTATTTCCTGAAAATACAATTGAACACTTGAAATATGCCAATTTGAAGTGTTATTTATAATTATGCTTATTCTATGGGATCAGATGATCTGTTCATTTAAACAATTTTTATAGTAGTTAAAGAGTAGGAACAGTCTGAACAGAACTTCATGAAAGGTAGCAGAGATGGGTTAATTGGAAATTCCAATTAGGAGGGTCTGAAAAGTCACAATTAAGTCCACACTTAGGTGAAAATCTATTTAGCTGGAAAGAGACCAGGGAGACCCCTATTATATGGACATAGAAGCCAGAGATGGGCATGACCCACACAGTGAGGAAACCAGTGTGCTGGACCAAGCAGACAATCTGGTTGAAGAGCAGGGCAACAATGAGACCCAAGTTCTAAGGAGCCTCAGCCAAGCAAGTTATTAGCAAAAATTCTAGGATATTAGAAAAAAATCTCAGGATTAGCCCCAACAAGGATTTAAATCGATAAAGGCCTTTATATCTGGAGGTAGACAGATCTATTGGACCAATTCTTCCAGCAGAGACCTGTTCTTTGTACGTGGCTGGCAGTGTGAAATAGCAATGTCGGTTCAGCTTACTGCTTATCACAATGTGAGTCCATGTAACTCTTCCTACTGACTCTAAGCACAACTGCCATATGTGATTCATCTCAAATCCTCCACCTCCTGGCAGGTATCAGGTGCACATTTGACCTTTAGGTGGTATCTCTGAAATGTTTGAACAGATAAGGATGGACTGTCCAAAAACTGTTCTATGTTCTTGGGTCCAGTTCTGAGGGAATTTCAGCATAATGACTCTATTCTGATACTTGGGGAAAGGAGGGTTCTTTTAGCACATGCCAAACACATAGGCATTGCTTATGGTAAAGAGTAAGAAGGAGAATGGGTACCTCCATGTGTCATCAATTGGCAAATTCCTTAAATAACTTACAAGGAGTATTGTCAAGAAATCATCAACCACAAATACAAATTGATATTTCTAACAGTATAAATTTACATCCTGGCCTTAAATTGCTGTGCCTTGTCTGTGTTCCAGGTTCAGGTTTAGTGGTCGGATCCTAGGCCTGGCTTTGATCCATCAGTACCTTCTTGATGCCTTCTTCACAAGGCCCTTCTATAAGGCACTCCTGAGACTGTAAGTGTATTGCTGGCCATGGTCCGTGGCCTTGCCTGTGGGACAACAGTCACTGGCCTCCCTGGCACCTATGACCCTTTGTCCCTGTTTTGCCCTAACCATTCCTGCTTGTTTACTTTTCTGAGTGCTTTAATATCACATAAACCTTTTATGTGAATAAAATGCCTTTAAGATAAAAAGGCATTTGGAGTAGACAATTATAACATCATATAAAGGATATGAATATGTTTATATAAATAATTACAGTAACATTACAAACTGCATTACACTACTAAGTAGAATTGCTATCTAAAACTTAGTAATTTTTAAGTGTTTAAAAAAATTTTTTTCTCCAATTGCCATCTGAGTACATGAGTCAATAACTCTCATGTTTATTACTGTCATCTCAAAAAAAATCATTGAATGAATAGAACAATTCATCAACATATTCAAAAGTGTCAAATGGTTAGACTCAGTCTATATTGTCTTGGCCAGGTCTGGGCAGCCAGCCATTTGTTTAACAATCTGTTTACCTTTTACCCTTGGGATGCATCCAGGCCCTGTGATTTGAGTGATCTGGAATATTTGGATGAGGAATTCCACCAGAGTTTGCAATGGATGAAGGACAACAACATCACTGATATCCTAGACCTCACTTTCACTGTTAATGAAGAAGTTTTTGGACAGGTTTGTGCAATGTGGGGCTTTGTTTTTTACTGTGGAAGATTCACACAACACAAAATTTACCGCCTTAACTATTTTTACATATACAGTTCAATGTTGTGAAGTATATTCACACTGTTGTATAATCTCTAGGACTTGTTCATTTGGCAAAACTAAAGCGATAGCCATTAAACAATAATTCCTTATTTTTTGTTCTCCCCAGTCCCTGGCTACCACCATTCTACTTTCTCTTACTGTGGATTTGGCTGCCCTAGACACCTCACATAAATGGCATCATAGAGAATATGTCTTTATTTTTAATATTTATTTATTTTTGAAGGAGGGAGAGACAGAACATGAGTGGGGAAAGAGGCAGAAAGAGGGAGACACAGAATCCGACGTAGGCTCTGAGCTGTCAGCATAGAGCCTGATGTGGGGCTCAAACCCACGAGCTATGGGATCATGACCTGAGCCGAAGTCGGATGCTTAACTGACTGAGCCACCCAAGCACCCCAGAACATGTCTTCTTGTGACTGGCTTATTTCACTTAACACAGTGTCCTCCAGGTTTATCCACATTACAGCATGTGACAAGATTTCCTTACTTTTTAGGGCCAAATAATATTCTGCTATATGTATATATCATATTTTATTTATCCATTCATCTGTTGATGGACCCTTGGGTTGCTTCCGTGTTTTGGCCATTGTAAATAATGCTGCTGTGAACATAGATATACATTTACCTGTTCAAGGTCTTGCTTTCAATTCTTTTGGATTTATACTGACAAGTGAATTGCTGGATCATAAAGTAATGGGATTTTGTTTTTAATCTAGAAAACAAAGAATCTCATCCATTTAAAATATAATTTTTTGAGGACTACTTCCTTTAGTAAGCCTGTCCATATTTTCTTCCTTCTTTCCTTGTTATGACACAGATCTGCTTTAGAGAAGTTTTTGAAAATCAAATGTGATAATGGATCAGAAAACATTTTTGTAAAGTATAAAATACATTTGTATTTTGCACAACTGCAAAAATATTTTTTTATTACTAGCATCTAGATGTTTGCTCCTCCAAAATGCATGTATCCCAATACTATTTAATAAGATAAAGCTTCCCCATTTTTATTCCCACCAGTATTTATATACCTTTGAATCTTCTGGGTTACAGTTTTATCTGGTTAACCATAGTCCAAGTCACTTACAAGAGATTTCAAAAGCCTCTGACACATGATAATTTGAAATGGGTTATTGTGAGAATTGAGTCAGTAGACTTTATAAATATCTTGACAAATGTGAACAGTGTGCTGAGTCTGTGTGAGAGGCACCCACTGAACTCTGCAGCTCCATATAATAATCATAAATTTTGGACAGGTCCTGGAAAATGTCAGCACTCTGTTGAATTTCCTTTGTGTAAAGGTAATTCAGGTATTCTGAGGAATTCTTTTGTGTAAAGGACACTCAGGTATTCTGAAGAATACCCTCTTCCATATTTAAGAAAAAACTTATTTCTCCTTATAACTATAGAGAGTACATTTAAACACGTTCAAGAATATATGATTCATTGGGTTCAGTCAGTGGAGTGTGCAACTCTTGATCTCAGGGTTGTAAATCCAGGTGTCACTTTGGGTGTAGAGATTACTTAAAAAATAAAATCTTAAAAAAAAAGAATATACAGTCATATGACTGTCTACCTTGTACTAGATGAAAGCATGAAGTACACTATCTCCTATGTGTGACTTCTGTTAGCTCATTCTTTACATTTGCCCTGTAGTAGAGGGTAAGTTTGTAAAATAAATACAATCATTTAGTAAGTTTTATTAAGACAAGTGGGTAGCCACCTTAAATTTTAAGTTCAGACTCCTAACTCATTACACCACAATAAATTCCACCTGGGTCAGAAAACTGACTGTTAAAAATAAATAAATAAAAATATGAAATTGCTACAATTTTTATTTTTAATCTTCCAATAAGGAATGCTACTGTAGATGTGACCCAACCTTCAAAGTCTTAAAAGCATAGATTGACAGAGAAAACTAAAATTATTGTTTTAATTCTGTGTGGCAACAATACATCATAAGCAAAGTAAGCATGGAATAATATCGAATACACTGTAATGTATTACGCAGACAAAAGGCTACTCTCAACATTGGAAGAGATCCCCACAAATCAATAAGAAATGACCAATAACACAATAGAAAATTAGCAAAATATAAATGGTTCCCAGCAACAGAAATATGAGGAAATACTCAATCTCATTCACAAGTTGTAAAAATATAAATTAAAGCATAGTGAAATGCCATTTTCCCTTATGGGATTATCTTGAGTCAGAAAGCTTAACAGTATTCTGTTTTGGAGGTGGTGTAGAGAACAGGCACACTGCATGGAAGTGTGGGTAGAATTTTCGTTCACTCTCTGTGAAGGGTACCTTTGTGATAGCTACTCTCATTCTAAATGTACCTACCTCCCCACCAGGTGTTATATGTAAGTGTTGAATCACTTAATTCTATACCTGAAATGAATATTACACTGTATGCTAACTAACTGGAATTTACTAAAAACTAGAAAAAATGAAACTAAGAAAAATAAAAAAACAAATGCACCTGCCCTTGATTTAGTACCCATGTCTAGGCATTTGTCCTGTAATATATTTATTCGCACCTAATTCAAATGAGTAATGTATCAAGATCTTCACTGAAGCATTGTTGATACTTGCAAAAGATCTGAAACAATCTAAATGTCCAGCAATAGAACATTGGTTAAATAAATTATGATACATTCACACAGCAGAATAGTGAGTTAGTGGGCTATATGGCTAAAGAGTGCAAGACCTCCCAGACCATCAACTTACATGTAAATCATAAGTGATAAATAGCATATTACGACAAAAGCAGAATAAGTCAACTCTAAATTGGTATAAAACAATTGTTATATTTTTAAGTGCAAAAAGTGTGGTGATGAACAGTGTATATAATATACTGCTATTATGGGCAAAAGGAGATGATATATACATATTCTCCAGTAAATACATATAATCTTCCTTGAAGAGAAGTAAGGGCAATTTTCTCCAGGTAAGAAAATTGTATGGCTGGGAGATGAGATGGAACAGAACCTTGCTTTTCATTTATGGCAGCTTATACCACTGTAATGTTATCCCCTGGACACATATGACCTACTCAAAAAAAATGAGGCAAACCACAATAACTGGATATATAAAATTAGACGGAAAAAATAAGATCGAAAAATCAAAGGAGCCATCCTTCACAGACATGTGACATAGGAAAAACTCAGAGAAAAGTTTAAAGTGTTCCCAGTGATAAAAACAAGGATGTGTTGTAGATCTAGAATAATGCAGTATCTCTGTAATTACATATCTCATTCCTCTTCAAGTGAGGTCACTAAGAATGATGACTTGGGGTTTAGGAGACTGAGTTACAGTCCTTCTTTTGGCAAGTTATAAGACACTGCAGAGCAGGCAGTTAGGTGCAGGTGAAAGACATGATGGGCATTTCCTGAGTGTGCTCATTAGGATTCGGGTCAGCTGCCGGAGAAGAAACCCAAAATGACAGAGCTGACACTAACAGTTTGTTCTTCTCTCACATATAAATGTAGGGACAGGCAACTCAAGGCTGCAGTGACTACCAAGGGCCCCTGCACTCATGGCCCAGATGCTAATAGTGTCCAAACCATCCTGTTCTTGCCTGAGGCATCAGGACAAAGGAGCAACAGCCTCTCCCTTTAAGGGGGTTCCTGAAAGTGCCATAGAAAACTCCAGCTTACACGGTATTGGCCAGAATTTAGTTACAGGGCACACCCAGCTGCAAGTGAGGTTAGGAAATAAAGTCTTTTACTGGGCAGCTAAAAATCAGAGGTTCCAAAGAATGTGGATAATTAGTGGCAACTAGGATGTTATAATTAGCCAATATTGTATAATTAGCACTAGTCACCTAAGTGATAGAAGAAAAAAATAACCGTCAGACTTTTATGGACTATTTGTTCAGGTACCTGTGTCAATGAGTGCCACATTTGCATATCTATATTTATTAAGCCAATGACTAAATAGAGTTATGCCTTATATGTCTTACAGCTTTGAGAGGTGAGGTGAGCTCCTTAAGTGAATTTAAGATGACTGACGCTTACCTCCTCCAAACACCAAAGTTTTCTGATAAAAAATGTCTAATATGTTACCTACTCTCTTGCCTTTCAAAAAATAGAGCACAGATCACAACTTCTTTTGGTGACTCAAGTTTGTTCTAACCAACAAGTGTCACCATGCTAAGTGACAATGTCATTCTGTTTCCTTTCTCAGTCTGTCATTCTTCAGCCACTGTTACACTGGGATGTAAAAACCACCTTCTCATCTTCTGCTATTTTCCTACCAATGATATGCTTCGGGTGGGGATGCTGGGGGCTGTTGAGAATTTGATCTAATTGGGATTTGGGGGGATTGAGTGTGTGATTATGGTATAAGGACATTCTGGTCCATCTGTTCCCCTGGGACAACAAGGAGCATTTTTCTTTTATTTCCATTATGCCTCTTGAGTTAAAGAAACGTGTTTCCTCTTTATAAAACAAAAAGAAATGCAGCTTTTCTAAGTTGCATCAGTATCATCTTAGAACAGCCAGAGCTTTATTTTAGTAGCTTCGAGGAAAGGAACAAGAACTAAGGAGGCAATAATGCTGAATCCATGTGAAGAAGACTTTTTGCAAATAGTTCATCCTCCTAGAGTTGATGTGAGTCACTGCAGGATCCACTGAGGTGACAAGCAACACAGTCTCTCTGTTTCCCCACAAGGTAACGGAAAGGGAGTTGAAATCCGGAGGAGCCAACACGCAGGTGACGGAGAAGAACAAGAAGGAGTACATCGAGAGGATGGTGAAGTGGCGGGTGGAGCGCGGTGTGGTGCAGCAGACCGAGGCCCTGGTGCGGGGCTTCTATGAGGTGAGGACGCTGGCTGGTGGGGACAAGGGAGAAAAACCGAGGCGGGCAAAGGGCTCTGCTCTGGTCACCAGAGTGCAAAGAGGACACCCTTGGGGTAGATGAAGGAGGTGTCCACGTTCTCTGGGAAACCAAACTCTTGGGGTAGGTGAAAACTGCTCCCACAAAGATGTTGTGGCCTCAGTGTGCCAGATATGGAAACATATTATCTCCTGTCAAGACCTGTGCATGTATGTTTCCTTTCATTCAGTGAAATAAAAATGAGTGAAGCAAAGGGATTCGAGGGTATTGTCCACCCTTGGTAGATTTCTCTTTTGTTGTAGTGTCACTTTGTACCACACCATCCATACTGAGGTGGTAAATCAAGAGGGACAGCTTCCAGCTTCCTGTGCACCAAACACTGGCATCCTCAAACTTCTGCAATTAAGAAACAAAACAGTGTAAATGTTTTCTCAAGGCTTGAGTCTTGGAAAGTTTTCTTTACCTGCAGTAATGGAGAACAACATGGCTCACTTGTTTGATTAGAGGAGGTATCAACCAACCTCAGGTGTTCAGTTGTGCCTGATACATTTGGCAATAAGGTATAAAGTCAGAGCTCAGAGCCCTCACAAAGGAGGTCTTCCCAGATCTTTGAAAGAGGGAGGAAGGAAGTGAGGGGAGAAATGAAGGAAAATACAGTCGTTTTAATATAGAATGCCCATTCCTAGGAGATAAGTCATAGTTTTATGTGAAAGAGAGGATACCTTTTAAGTGAAGTGATAATACTAACATCAAGTCACTTCACAGTGTTTGGACTTTTTGCCTTTAAAATGCAATGATACTTGGAACCTTAAATGTTACTAGAGAAAGTCAAGTCAGATTTGCTCATAACATCATTCTGAGAGGGAGCATAAGAGATAGTGAAAACCCTGGGACCTTTTGTGAGTTCGCAGCTCCTGAATGGGTTGTGTTTCAAAATGTTTAAGCCACGATTTTAAACTTAAACATGAAAGCACATTGAAAAAGTGTTGTAGGGGTGCCTGAGTAGCTCAGTTGGTTAAGCGACCGACTTTGGCTCAGGTCATGATCTCAGTTCGTGGGTCTGAGCCCCACATCAGGCTCTGTGCTGATAGCTGGGAGCCTGGAGCCTGCTTCAGATCCTGTGTCTCCCTCCCTCTCTGCCCCTCCCCCACTTGCACTTTCTTTCTCTCAAAAATAAATAAATGCTAAAAAGTTTTTTTTTTAAGAAAATTAAGTAGTCTCTTGGGTTTTGCATTCCTCTCTCTCCCCAATTCTCTTTCCCCCTTCCCCTCCCCATGGTCCTCTGTTAGGTTTCTCTTGTTCTCCTGTTAGACCTCTGAGTACAAACATGTGGTATCTGTCCTCTGTCTGACTTATTTTGCTTAGCATGACACCCTCGAGGTCCATCCAGTTTGCTACAAATGGCCATATTTCATTCGAACCGAGGATTGAAGGGGGTGGGGGAAAGAGAGGTGGTAGTAATGAAGGAGGGCACTTGTGGGGAAGAGCACTGGGTGTTACATGGAAACCAATTTGACAATAAACTATTTAAAAGAAGAATTAAATAAAACAGTGCTCTCTGCTAAAAAAAAAGAAAAAAAGAAAATTAAATTCGTAAATGATAATCAGTTTCGCAGTTTAACCCACAGAAGTAATAATACATGAATAAAACCTTTCGGCGTGGTTGGACTTGAAGCCTAATCTGTATTCCAGGTGGTGGACTCGAGGCTCGTCTCGGTGTTCGACGCCAGGGAGCTGGAGCTGGTGATAGCTGGCACGGCTGAAATCGACCTGAATGACTGGCGGAATAATACGGAGTACCGGGGAGGTGAGCTAGCCGCGCCAGCGCAGACACGCCGTACCACTTTTAAGAAAGAAGTTTTTAAAAAATTTTATATTGAAGTGAAATTGATAGAGCATAACATTAACCATCTTAAAGTAAACAGTGCAGTGGTGTTTGGTACATTCACAATGTTGTGCAACCATCACCTCTTGCTGGTTCCAAAACATTGTCCTCACCCCAAAAGGAAACCCTGGACTCATTAAGCAGTTGCTTCCCATATCTGGGAACCATCAATCTGCATTCCGTCTCTGTAGATTCACCTATTCTGGATATTTCATGTAAAAGGAGTCACACAATATGTGGTCTTTGGGATCGGGTTTCTTTCACTGACCATTCTCTTTCGAGGTGTGTTTTCCTGCTTCATTCCTTTTTGTGGTTGAATAATATTCCATTATATATATCCCATATATGGTTATCATATAAATATAAGATAATATGCCCTTTTATGTATGTAACATAACATATATTTCAGTACTTTTTAAGGACTGCATTAAATTTGGCCTCACTTAAATACCTGTGCAGAGTAGGTTCTCCTAACATGCCTTCCAGGGACTTCCATCCTGTACATTCCTTCCGGTGATCCCCATGCTGTGATCTCTGGCCTAACTGCATGTAGATGCATGACCGAGACCCAGAGAACAGCTCCTGAGCTGGGTTACGCGCTGGCTGGGAAGCGTGTCTGCTTCTGGTAGAACTGGAGTCCCCTTCCCACTCCGACTCGGTTTGCCACAACATGGTTCTGTTGGCTCTCCAAACCCTGTTCCTAGACTCCTCCTAACTATTGGCCTTCATGCTGCCAAACTAGTCTTCTTGAAACATTAGTTTCACCAGGCCATTTCCTTATCCACAAAACAAACTCCTTATTACTTTTGAAAAGGTTTTTTTAAAGGCTCAAAACCATTTCTTTGTGTAAAATATTACAGGGAAACCCCAGCAGGAGCCGTAGAAAGAGAACTGGGCCCACCACCTCCCTTGTCGCCCAGGGTCCTCAGCCATGAGAAGCCTGTGTGGGACGGCTGGGCACTTCTTGGCATGGCAGGGGAAAATAGAGATGTCGAGCCCCAGTGTCTGCCTGGCTGCTACAGCCCCCTAAAGCCCTCAACAAAGTTCCCTCAGTCCTCACCAGACCCCCCTCTGCACTAGTCAGCCTGCAATTCCCTGCATATTTCTTCCTCGTTCTAGTTGTTCTGTTTCTCCTGTCCTCCACTCCCACAAAGCCTTCCTGCACTCAGCACACACCTCACTTCCCTCTCTACCCCAGCTGGCATACATTTCTCCCATCTTGGAGTGCCTCTTGCATTTGCAGAGTGGTGAATCACTTACCTGAATCAGGTGACCCAAGCTTGCTCTCACAACTGTACGGTGACAGTGGCCCAACACTTCTTCCATGGGCCCGACTGGCCTGAGAGCAGCTGTTCCGGGGACACTAATGGCCATTGGAGATCCCAGCATCTTCTGTTCACTAAGCTTGCCATTTATTTACCTCTAGCCCTTCTTGAGTCCTAGACTGTCCCACAGTATGCAATTCCCAGCAGCTAAGACCTCACAGAGAAAATACTGTGAAATATTATGTTCATAGAGGGTTTTTCTCTTAGGGTCCCACAGATCTCTAGCCACTCCTTGTCTCATTTATATGAGGCAGGACAATGACTGGTGGGCTCCCAGTTGTTTACATAGAAACCAGACATCTCTGAGGACACCCCTCAGAGCATAAAATCTTTTTATAAAATGGCTACTTTCTAAATCTGCTTTTGTTGGAAAACTTGACAAGCTACAGAGATTGTCTTAGGCCTGTGTGAAGGCTGTCATCAGGGAAATCGGCAGGCCAGCCGCAGCTGGTCTGTCCTCATCACACCTGTCACGTATTTCGCCTCTCTCCCTTCCTCCTCCTCTCCGCACATCCTCCCTTCCTCCTTCTGCTCCACTCAGGTTATCATGACGGGCATCTTGTGATCCGCTGGTTCTGGGCCGCTGTGGAGCGCTTCAATAATGAGCAGAGACTGAGATTACTTCAGTTCGTCACGGGAACATCAAGCGTGCCCTACGAAGGCTTCGCAGCCCTTCGAGGAAGCAATGGGCTTCGGCGTTTCTGCATAGAGAAGTGGGGGAAGATTACATCTCTCCCCAGGTACAGGTTCCTGCCAGCCTTCAGGAAACCCACCAAGTATACTTTGTTATTGGGTTTGGGTGATGATCCTTTAGGATAGAGTTCTTCCCTGCCACCCACAGTTTGTTATATGAGATATTGATGAAAGGTGCCAGTGAGGAGTCCCTGGGATGTGAATTTAGACGATATTCTTAGTGATTTTTTGACTATTGATGGTATTTGGGCAATAATGTCATGGTCCATGTGGGAGTGGGAAGCTTTCCAATTTGTGCATAGCCCAACTGTATTTAAGGAGGAATGTCTCACCTGGTGAGGGTAGAAGGAGGGGCCGGAAGCCCAAAATAACCCTTCCAACTCCATATCTGTACTTCTCCAGCATGTCACTTGATACTCTGTAGGATAGTTATGCATGTGCATGTCACATTTTTTCCTACTATGTTTTTTATTAATGTTTATTCTTGAGAGAGAGAAAGAGACAGAGACCAAGTGGAAGAGGACAGAGAGACAGAGAGAGAGAGAGAGAGAGAGAGAGAGAGACAGAATTCGAAGCAGGCCCCAGGCTCCAAGCTGTCATTACAGAGCTCAATATGGGGCTTGAACCACTAATCACAAGATCATGACCTGAGCCAAAGTCAGACACTTAACCAACTGAGCCACCCAGGCACCCCTATATTACTGTGTTTTAAAACATGTGAGGACAAGACTCTATGTATCTCAGGCCTCTATAGGAAATTCTATATGGTAAGCTGTCAAGGAGATTTTTGTGGGGTAAATGTAGAAAAGGAGACCTAGAGATCCAGGCAGTTTAACAGATGAATTATTGTGAGTTTTAATCCCTACACTTCCTGGGTCCTTTGTAAGCCACTTTGGGCAGCCTTTCCCTGCTCTGAAATAAAGAACGCTAAAGAGATACTTCCATATAGGTATGACAGTAAGAAATCCTGCTCAACAACAGAAGAAAAGATTGATCCATATTATTTTCCTTTATGATATTTTCTAATTATAAAAGGAGATTCACATTTAATTCAGCTCTCTTTCCACATGGCTTACCAGATACTATTGCTAAATCCCGATGGAAGGATTTACTGACCTATGATTTGCATCCAGAGCTCCCACACCTTCTAATGTCCTGAAGACAAGTCACCTGATGTCAGTGAGCATCAGGAGGCCCAGGAAACAGAGTGCATGCCCAGCTGGTTAATAACAGCCTTGGCACAATTTTCAGCCCTGGCCTCACCCACTTGCTCAGCAGACCCTTGGTGCTCATGCGAATGGTTCTGCTGATGGCTGAACCTACTGAATTAAATCTGGCAAGAAAATAATGCTAAAAAGGCAAGATTCCCATTTGTCTAGTGTAATGATAGATTTGGAAGACAAGGTTATTGGAAACATTCCGTTCTTATTTTTGGAGAATGAGTTTGAGTCACTGTTTGATGATAGCCTCCACCCTGAGGAGGGGCTAAAATACAACCACTTACCTTCTCAGTGGAGCTTATAGTCTAGGGAAGAACACAGCCCAGTAGTAAAAATTACAACACAAGGTGGAATCCAAGGAACACTGAGAAGAAAAGGTAAAAACAAGATCCTGTGAGGATGTAGAACACACACCTAGTCTCAGCTGAGCTGGTAGGAGCAGAGGCCACAAAGAAGCTGGTATTTAGGTGAGCATTGAGCACCAGGGAGTGGGTTGAGGGGAATTCCAGGCTGAAGCAGCAGCATGAGCAAGGCCTGGGGGTGGCTGGCGGCCAGCATGTGATCAAGGAGTGCCGAGCCAGCATGGAGGACAGAATGTCCTAAGTGATACTCACAGAGGATAGGATTGAGAAAGATAGTCTGGTGAATCACAGAGAGAAGACCCTGCTGAAGAGTCTCAGTTTTGTTCTTTAGGAAATGGAAATAGGAATCGCTTTTGTCATTTGGGGGTCACAGATTGAGTCAAATTATGTGTTTGCTTTGAGGAGCTTTGTAATATGCATTAATTCTATTCACCTACACAAAGAGCTTATAAGGTAGATGTTGGACATATGATCAGGCTCTTCACATCTGGACCAAGGCATCCCTAAAAAGTTTGCTGTTACACAAACCCCAGGGAGGATTCTTTGGGGAGGCAGGAACTTTACCCTGGGCCAGGAGGACCCCAAGAAGCAAGGGCTGAGATGCTTCTGGGAGGACAGTGAAAATGACCCCCTGGATAATAACCCCTAACTAGTCTTCCTTGTATATTTTCTGAAGATCTAAGAACCTAAAAAGTGTCACCAATGTGCAAAGAGAAAGACGTAACTTCTGACTTCTAAGAAAGGTAGTTTGGGAAGACCTGGCCAGGTGATATAGCAGGTGGCAGGAAGCCTTGAGGTGGGCGGGAGCAGCATCTCCAATGAGTTGGGGCAGGGAAGGGTCCAGAGCCTGACAGGAGAGTCAAGCAGCCAGGGGATGACCCAGGACTTCCCAGAGAATGTGAGCCCAGCGCACACTGCCCACACCAGGAGGAGGGATGGTCTGGATCTGCTTTGTCCTCATATCTTCCCTCTGTAGACAACTGGCTTCCCAGATGAAAGTGCCAAATAGTGTTGCAACCAAACCTGAATCATAGCCCAGGCTAAATACAACCTTTACATAAATCCAAGCCTTTGCTTCCCCAAAACTGTAGGAGGGTTAGGAAAGAGGACTTTGAGAGTAACGGTTTCTAGGATGTACTTGACAGTGCCTGGTAAACTTCAGCATGAGATGGGTGGGATGTCACTGAGGTTGAGGTCAAGGAGCTAGCAAGTTAGTGCCTTGACCAGGCCATCCACATGGACTCAGAAGCTACACAGTCTGGTGGGAACACCTGAACTCGGAAGGATTTAAGCAAAGTAATAGAGATTTTCATAAATGTAATTAGCTGGATGGTCAGAAGGTATGGAAGGTCTGTCGAGAGCACTGATTTTCAAACTTTTTGATCATAGAACACAGAAAGAAATACCTCTTACATAACATCACAACCCAGTACGTGCATATCTACATGTGTCTGTCTGTCTGTCTGTCTGAAATACAAGTTACTTGGAACAAAATTTTACTCTCATTACATGCAGGTAATACACTCTGTCTTCTAATCTATCCTATTTGATTGAAACAAAATGCCAAATAAGACCTGTAATTATAGAAAAAATCTAAGTGACACAAGATTCAGAGAAATTGAATTTTTTAAACATGTATTTATTTCCCTTTTATTTTTATTTATTCACTTTAATTGAAGTATAGCTGCTACAAGATGTTACATTAGTTCTAGGTGTACAACATAGTGATTGGACAAGTCTGTTGGATATACTGTGCCCAGCATGAGTGTCGCTACCATCTGTCACTATACACTGCTATCACAGTGCCCTTGACTGTATGCCCTGGGTTGTGCCTTTTACTCTTGTAACCTATTCATTCTGTAACTGGAAGTCTGTACCTCCGTTCTCCTTCACCTATTTTGGCCAAGCCCTCACCCCACCCCACAACCAGCAATCATCAGTTTGTTCTTTGTATTTATGAGTCTGTTTCTGCTTTTTGTTTGTTTGTTTGCTTTGTTTTGTTTTGTTTTTAGATTACACATATAAGTGAAGTCATTGGTATTTCTCTTTCTCTGATTTGTTTTACTTAGCATAATACCTTCAAGGCCCATCCATATTGTCACAACCGGCAAGATCTTGTCCTTTGTTATAGCTGAGTAAAAGGAACAGAAATTTTTGATCAAAGACTCAAAAGTAATGATCTAGAATTGGTAGTGGAGAGTGAGCAAAGTGCTCATCACATCACAGAATGTGGCAGGGTGGCCTTTGGCCGTCTCCACTCATAGGGACTAAGACGGGATGCTAGGACTTATAGGCCATGTCCAGAAAGGGAGTGTGGGAGTGTTTCCTTACTGTACAAGAAGGACTGGGGAGGGAACAGAGGAGAGGCTCTGAAGGAAAGAAAAGCATGGAAACTAGTCTGAAGAGAGACAGTACAAGGCAGCATGGAGATGGAATAAAGGAGAGAAGAGGAACTTAAGGGTTTGTATTTGGAGTGGGGACCAGGGATTCCAGAACTCTGAGTCATGGGAAGATTGGCCTAAAAGTTGCAAACAGAATCTAACAACAAGCTCCACTGCAGATGTAAACTGAGCCCAAGCCCAGGTGGAGGGGAAGGCCTGGTTAATGTAGGTATTCGCTTACTCTTTAGGGATGGCTCTCACAGGGGATGGAAGAGGTGACTTCGCCCCCCAGGGGACAGCTGACAATATCTGTAGACATTTTTGGTTGTGGGGGAAGGGCTAGTGGCATCTAATGGGTAGAAGCTAAGGATGCTGCTAAACACCTGAGATGCACAAGACAGCTCCTCATAATGGAGAATTATCAAGTTTAGTGCCAAGGTGAGAAAGCCTGCTCTATAGTATACATGGCTACAAAGGAGGCTTGAGGGAGCCATTGGGAGTTTGGAAGGGAAACTGACAGCCAATGAGAAGCCATAGAGAAGCCAAGGGGAGAGAGATGTTCAAGAAGAAAAGTTATCAAAGGCTTTTAAAGAGTTCGAGGAGGTGTAGGCAGAGAATGGGCCTCTGGATTTAGAGATCAAGAGGTTCAAGTTGAAAAAGAGTAGGTTTAGTAGTGATGAGAGTGAGAACCATCTGTAATTCTCTTTTTATTTTTTGAGATCATAAGTGAGGGAGGGGCAGTGAGAGGGAGACAGAGGATCCGAAGTTGGCTCTGCGCTGAAAGGCTGACAGGCTCACAGCAATGAGCCTTATGTCAGGCCTGAACTCAAAAACCATGAGATCATGACCTGAACTGAAGTTGGACGCCCAACCAACTGAGCAGCCCAGGCACCCCTGAGAGTGAGAACCATCTGTACAAGGAGGCTATGGTTGGACAGTGGGAGAAAGTGACATGAGGGGGTGACAGGACTTCTAAAATTGGCCTCACAACTAGCTGAACAACCAGCAGCAGAGAGAAGTGATTTGTTTGCTTTTAGCAGTGTTGCCTGCTTTTGGCCAGCCTTAGAGTGGTCTCTTCTGGGGAGGAACATGCTATCTTTGGCATTGGTTGCCATTTTAATCAACAACTTGGAAAAAATCAAGGAGACACTATAGATGTTACAAAGTAGAAGAACAAATAATACAGTGATTGGCACAATCTAAGTCCTGAATTGTCTCAAAATACTGGAACCCTAGATTAACACCAACAGGGTGAAAATTGACCTGGCATGATTGAAAAGATCCATGTGGAGTTCCAAAATCTCATGGCACAAATAGGAGATCAGGGTGATTTGTTTGCCAGTGGTTTATATGAAAAAGGTAGAGGGTTTTGAGTCCCCACAGGTGTGACACAGTTCTTGAAATTATAACTGCAATTGTGGTTGCATTATTAAGAGAATCTTATGCTTAAATGATTACGCACAGATTATAAAAGGCATTTATGTGCATTCTAACATTGGTCCTCACAACAAACCCCTGAGATACACAGAGCATATATTATTATCCCCATTTTACAAGTGAGAAAACAGGCTCAGAAAGATTAATTGACTTTCCCAAGGTGCTAAAGCTAGCAAATAACTAGACTGTAATCAGAATAGAGGTCTTCCAACCCCTGGTTTCATGCTTTCTCTACAACCTACTACACATAGGAGCACTAGGCCCAGGGACCAGGGAGGGAATGAGCAGGCACTCTATGCTTGAGTCAGAACCATGCCTGGAGGACTGCAAGCATTTAAGAATACTGAATTGAGGGCACCTGGGTAGCTCAGTCAGTTAAGCATCCAACTTCAGCTCAGGTCATGATCTCATGGTTCGTGGGTTCGAGCCCCACATTGGGCTCTACACTGAATGGATCAGAGGCTGAAGCCTGCTTTGGATGCTGTCTCACCCTCTCTCTCTGCCCCTCCCCTGCTGGTGCTCTCTCTCTCTCTCTCTCTCTCTCTCTCTTTCTCAAAAATAAATAAACATTAAAAAAAAAGAATGCTGAATCAAACCATGATTTGATTGTGTTCATTCATTCTCGATTATAAACTACAATCTATTTAAGAGAATTAACAAAGACTGGTGATGAATGCAGTAAAAGTGACTCGAAGAAACTCTGGGTAGCCACTCTAGGTCTTGAAGAGGTGCCATTTACTAATGCTTATTATTCCCAGAAATCACCTTCTACAGAATTAATTTGATTCCAGTTAGTTTGCAATATGGGCTTTTGGTATAACATTTCCACTCATGAGTGCTAATTAAAATGGCCAGAGGGAGAAAATCAAGACAATGATCTCTGCTCATATGTTGCTCCTAACTAGTTCAGCTAGTCTCAGAAGCATACCCGGGATTTTCCTGCCCCACTTAACTTGGTTAGCCAGAACTCAGACTATGTCTTTGTTTTAATCTTTCTAAACATAGAGGAGGGCTGCTGTAATTGTCGTCCTACTCAATTTACTGAGTGCTCTTCCACTTTTACTCAAATGAGTTCAGGTAAGATATTTTAATTATTCTCTTGTGATGTCAACAGAGGCCTATTTGAATCTTCAATCATAATCTGAGACCTCTGCTAACCTTGGTCTATTTTTATGCTTCTTCCCAGTTAAGTCCTAAGGCCAGATATGCTGCTATCCTGTGCCCACCCTTGGAGCTTGTTGGGGGCACAAGGAGTTTGGGGGAGTAGTTTTCCAAGGGCAATGAGGGAGCTATGGCCAGGAGGAGGAATGGATGCTGAGAGGCAAAAACATCAGCATTCTCCCCCTGTTCTTCCTGTGTAGGAGAACTTGCCTTCTCTCTTCCTTCTTCCCACCTCTCCATCACCCAAATAATCTCCCTCATACCCTAAGCACTGCACCAGCCTGATCAGGAACTCTGAAGCCAAAGGTATGAATAATATACAATTTCCCTAGGGATCTTGTAATTAAAAGAATTCAGTATCCCAAGTGAAATTCAAATGAAGGGAGAATGGTATCTTTGGTTAGAGTTTTGTTTAGTCTTATTGTATGTGTGTTTGTCTTGTGACATTTTCTCGTCTATTTTATTGTCATTTTATTTCATTTCATTTCATTTTAATGTGCATTTTTTTGTGCTGGTTGGCTTCTCAAAACACCATTGCAACACACCTTTTAGGAAGCAAAATGCATTAAGTTAACCTTGAGCTGCACTCATCTACCTTTCTTTCTACTTTGGTATAGACCTTGGCCTCAACCAGTGATTCCATAAAAACAAAGAAAATCTGACAGAGAAACATCTAGCAGTCAGGTGATTTGAAGTTCCATGGGGGGAAACTGTCCTGGCCTCTTGGGCTCACCACTGAGCCCTATACAGGTGATATGAGGTCTGGCCCTGGTCCGTGCATTAATGCAAGGCAAGGGAAGCCATTCCTTATCTAGACCAGATACTGATGTGCGTGGGCCCACAGGATGGATGAAGAATATGACAAGTAAGGCAGAACTCAGGGCACAGGGATGCTCCAGGAAATCAGGGGAGACTATTGCATAAGCTCAGCTGTTCTTGGAAATGCAGCTCTCTGATGTCAGGTTAGCTGTGCCCCACTGAAACAGAAGAGTCACACTGTCTCCAGGGCACACCTTACTCGATAGATCATTGGATCTCAGAATTCCAGGGCATCTGGTGGCACCTCTACATCAATGCACATGGTTTACAGTGTTCCAGAAATCAGAGCTAGACGAGTATCTAGCTTCCTTCACTGATCACATCATTTCATATTTCAACTACAGAATAAAGCTGATATCATTGAGTTTATGAGCATGGTTTGCCTGTAAATGTTTCTAATTATTCCAGTCCCTCAACTGGTTTATTTGTGCCTAGAAGGCCATCGTTCTTAGTTGCAATCTTTTACGATGGTCCAAAATCATGGTTGTGCTCATCTTTTATTCCCTTTTGCTTCATAGCTTCAGATTGATCACAGATACATACAGACCAGTTGTACCTTGAAACAAACACCTTCACCAATCTTTTTTCCCCATTCAGGGCACACACATGCTTCAACCGACTGGATCTTCCACCTTATCCCTCATACTCCATGTTGTATGAAAAGCTGCTAACAGCAGTAGAAGAAACCAGCACCTTTGGACTTGAATGAGGAAACGGATACTCACCTGACATTTTCCTGGCAGTCACATCACCCTTTCTGGGATCATCCCCTTGCCCTTTCCCTGAATCAACTCTCCTTTGATTTTGGTATTCCATGATTTTTATTTTTCAAACCAAATCAGGATTGACAAAAGCTGTGCATGAAGAACTGCCTTCTTCTGAGATCCAACCTTCAGGCTTATCTCCTCTACTCTCGGTGAACTGCTAGCCTGTATGCAATATTAAACAACAGCTGTTCAAGGTCTTGTGTGTATCTCCACATACCTCCATTACTAACAATGAAATATGAATGCAAGTTATGCTACACTTGACCAAATGGTAATAAAAGTTTACTTCCATTTATATAATTTTAGGGAAATTTGAGCATTAAGCATTCCAAGCTTTTATATGCCCATGTCTTCTGAGCAGAGCCACCATTTTTTATAATTTCTAATAAGCAACTCCAGGTCAAGGAGTCAATCAACAATTTCTTTTCCTCCCATTCTACTTTTTCCCTGTGCACACTATCCATCCAGAAACAGCAGTGGCAAAGCTGCAGTTTTTATACATTCAACTCATGATTCACGTGTGGCATCGGGCCCATCAGCTAGAACTAGCCTAGGCATATGGTGCAAATATCACACTTTCCAACAAATAACAACAGCAAGAAAAATGCCTCCTGCTGATGCAGTGCGGTGCATCTCAATGGTTGTAGGGATTGTGGCTCAACCTGAGTTTAGAGAAGTCTAGGAGGGGCGCACCCCTCGTGAACATTTACCACCCAAGAAGCAGAAACTTGTGCACACAAAGGAGGTCTCATTACGTAGCTTAAAGGATGAGGCTTCTCCCCTCGCTGCGTTGTTAGAATGTGATGGCGCAACAGGAGAGAGGGAAGAAGGCCACGTTAGGATGGTTTGAATCCCTGAGTTCTGTACTGTTTTGTTGTGTTTTGCTTTGTTCGGTCTAGCTACAGTTCTCCTTCACAAAGGAAAAAAATGTATAGATAATCTCATGACTTTTGTTAAAGCCAGGTAATTATTGCTTGGCAAGCAAACTCTCATTTTAACTTTGATTCTGTTTTTTTCATGCTCTTTTCTTTTTTTTCTTTTCTTTATGATGGTGTTCGAATTCCTTCACATCTGATTGTCCCACAGGGACCATACTAAACAAGAAGCTGCAGAGAGTGACGGTGCTTGTTTGGGGTCAAGGGCAATATAATACTCCTTCATCCACAGCAATCCTCCGGGAGCAGACACCTAACACCCCCAGAGGCACACTGATTTATCAAAATAGAGATCTAGTTTCTTTTAGCGCTCGGTAAAGAGGTATCTCAGAAAACTTAGTGTTTTCAGGAAAACAGTTGCAGGCTCCAAAGACAGCCTAACCTCTCGATTACATTTGGAATAAGTGCAAACATAATGGTCATCTCTATTTTTCTAACCTTGTTATCCATGTTGTCTGAAATATGTCTTAAGTGAAAGTGTTTTTCTTCACTGGGAAAAGAAGAGCTAAAGGTGCCCCGCTGTTGAAATGTCACACTGTTGGTTCCGATATATATTAAACAAGGGAGAAATGTGAGAAATTGAAGACAAAGTCAGTTTCACAGGAAGCCATGCCTCATCCTCCTTGTACGGGTTTGGGCACAGGCAGCGCATTGCATTTCCCACACTCCAAAATGAAACTTCCTTTAGTAGGAATTATTTATAATGTCCAGCACACTGTGCTGCTGTGTATCTATTGTCAATCAGGAAGTAATATATGCAGAAATTTAGCTTCCATTATTGTCTAAAAAGAGTATTTGCCAAGGATGATGGAATGTGTAAGTTACATAATATAAATTTGAGGGATCTATAAAATTCAGTACATACATATTTCAGTATCTGAAAAGTTATGAATTCCATTGGAGCTGTTATTTATAAAATCGGAGCATAAGAATTATACAAATCATTGTACCATTTCAACTCTTTGAACACCATTTCTAGTACAGGGAGCATCTTTCATTTTTTGAACTCGGTGTTATATATGTGTAAATACTCATTAATTTAAGCACTCTATTCTTTTTTTAGTACTTATTTTATTTGTTAGGCATTGGCAAGGGAGGAAGATGTTCAAAAGATAGAACCTGCTCCTGAGGAGCTCTACAATTTAGGCAAATATCTAATTAACATATTAATTAGATTACTTGATGTATATTCCATCAATACACAGAAAGAACAAGTTATCCTAGAAAATATACAGAGATAGATATCTTGGGCATAAATGGATTTTCAACTAACTTTTCCTTTTTCCTGTTCCCCCTCCCACTGCCCCAGGGCCATGGCTCTAAATGTGTCCTACAAAGCATTACAGGCTCAGTATTTCATAAAAGTGTAAAATTCCAAAAAGAAATGCTGATGTCAAAGTCAGCTGAAAGGAGGCAAATCTTGCTTGACAGAGTCCCAGATTCTATTACAGCCTTGCACAGAATCCTAAACAAAAGTAAACAAAGAGAAGAGGAGAACAGACAGTTGTTATGGAGTGATTCTATGATTTCCCCAAGTCATATTTCTTTAGTTATTATTCTCTAATGTACTAGGCTGTAATACATGAAAATTATGTATAATTTTTCATTATGTATATCATTATGCTATGAATTAATCTGCTGGAGCTATAAACCTCCCCCAATCATGTGACTCAATAGGCAAGGCAGATCTGTTTCTTACCACTTCGAATTATTTTTTAATTAAAAGTATGAATTTTCTTCATGGAGGCATTTTATTTTAATCACTTATAAACCACAAGTCCCCTACAACAAAACCTGTTAGAGATATGTTTGGTAAGAGTATATTACCCTTAATTAGGGGACAAACAAGAATAATAAATAAGAGAAAACTTATCTTTCAAGTAGAAAAATACTTTTTAAATGAAGTATTATAATAATTTTATGGATATAACATTTTATTCTATCACATGAAGATGATGTTCCTAAAATTAGAAATTGCCTCTGCGGGGTAGGAGTTCTCTGTAACTTCCTATGGATAGAAGTTGGCAGTGGTTGTGAGGACTTCTTCCTCCTGTCACCGCTGTACCACGGTTTCTAGAGGGCCAGGAGAAAATTAAGCAAAGAGATCAGGGATTCTTTGGCAGGCTTCCAAATCTTTTTCTCTTTTAATCCATGACTGTATGTCCATTAATGGTAAGTATATTTGTGTGGCAAGTCGATAAACCAGACTTTCCAGAACAGTTCTCATGTTACATCTATGGCATTGTCAGTCCATGTGTCAAACTGTGTGTCCAAAATCTGGGTTCAAAAAATTTCACAATTGCCACAAATGATTTCCCAGTCAAGATGAAACACTTTCAAATGAAAGTAGTTAGAACTTTACATAACAAATGTGGTGCTTTATTATTATTATTATTATTATTATTATGTACTTCAGTGTTCATTATTAAAACTACTGCAATACTATATCATAAAAATCTGGGATGGATGTTCTAGCCATCATGAGGTCCAAAAGAGAAAGTGTTATTTTCCTGTTAGTGACATGTAGTCCCTTTGTTCTAGTAGAAAAAAAGGTGCCTAGAGGTAGTATATAGAGTAAATATTGTTCCATTAGCCTACTTCCTGCAGCTTCCAATTTATCTAAGGAAATGTCTATAACAATTTTGTTAAAAGTCTTTGTTCTAGTCAATGGCAAGAGAAGTCCACATTACTGGGCTGATTTTGCTTACATCAACAAGAGAAATGTCACGTGATACTCAGGCCGAGCTTTCTCTTCCATCATACCACCTTCAAGGAATGTCAATAAACTCACTTTGGTATGGCATTGTGTGTGTTCCTTTTTGCAAACAGAAGTCTAGGGTAATGCATAACAATTTGTATCATGCCTATGCTCTCACTGGATGTAAGCAATAAAACAACAACACAGGCTACCAGCGCTATGAGAAACAGTCCCTGGAAAAATTATTTATCAAAGAAGCATAGTCCGTGTTCACAAATGAATAAAGGAACAGCTCTTGTAACAAGTTCCTTGTGTAAGCCTATTAGAACTGCACACAAGCCCTGTGGGCTTCCTTTGTGAGTGTCCTTTTCGTTGAGCCAGGCATACACTGGCTTGTTGAATTCCTACATGTTGAGATGCTTCTCAAAGACTTCAGGACACAGCCTAACACCAAGCGTGATCCTAGGGAAAGGGTTAGCACCAGGCAAAAATGTTGTGTCCAATGGCACATATCATTACTACCAATATTGCAGTGGTATTACTTCCTTTCCAACCTCTAAAAGACAAGCCGAGTGGCTATTACTGGGCAGTCGGATGCTGATTTATTCTTTGAGGAAAACAAAAGCATTATTAGAAAATGCAGGTAGGACTGAGGGAAGGGAAAACCTGAGAAGTCTCAATATTTCATTTTCATGCACATGCTGGGTTTTACTTTCACTCATTTTAACTGAAAATGATTCTTCTCTAAGGCCTAAGAAAAAAAATTAGCCTCAACCATAATTTACAGACAGTAGATGATATTACTTTAGAGTTTAGTCTGATCATTATTCTGAGATCAAGATTAGATTTCAAATCTGATTTCTATGGCCATGTTTTTCTAATATGCTATGCTGAAGCTGTAAGACGACAACAACAACAACAACAAATGCATGTCTAATTTATATTCCAGATGAAGTTTAA
The DNA here is from genome assembly GCF_006229205.1 of Suricata suricatta. Lineage (NCBI taxonomy): Eukaryota > Metazoa > Chordata > Mammalia > Carnivora > Herpestidae > Suricata > Suricata suricatta. The sequence continues at coordinate 54,466,230 of NC_043701.1, read as the reverse complement.
GTATGTCTATAGAGGATGGTTCTCTAACAGAATAAATGAAGAGAGTTGTGAAAAGTCAGACTAACCTTTATCACTGCTGCAGGAATCATCA
>NC_043701.1:54431813-54466039 GCF_006229205.1 Suricata suricatta | reverse complement strand
CGTGGGATCAAGCTCCTCATTGGGTTGGGTGTGGAGCCTGTTTCAGATCTTTCTCTCTCCCTCTCTCTCTCTCTCTCTCTCTCTCTCTCTCTCTCTCTCTCTCTCTCTCTCTCTCTCTCCCCCGCCCCCTTTCCCTGCTTCCACTCCCTCTCTCAAAAGAAAGGAAAAAAGGAAGGAAGGAAGGAAGGAAGGAAGGAAGGAAGGAAGGAAGGAAGGAAGAAAGGAAGGAAGAAAAGTAAATTTGCCAGGAAGATGGGAGAGATAGAAGCTGAATTCTATCCAGCATGCCACCAGGAATGCCAGGAATCAGTTAATGTGTATTCACCAAAGAAGGATGTTGGCCGCCTATGGCTACAGCCCCTCTGAATGAGTTTGCTGGGATGGCTACAACAAAGGACTGCAAACTGGGTAGCTTAAACAAGGCTAGAAGTCCAAGATCAAGGTGATAGTGAGGTTGAGTCCCTCTGAGATAGTATGTTTCATTCCTTCCTCCTAGCTTCCAGGGATTTGTTGGCAACATTTGGCCTTCCTTGGCTGGGAGACCTCAGCCTTCATCTTCATGTGCCATTCTCTCTGTGTGTCCAAATCTCTTCTTTTTATAAGGACAGCAGTCATATTGGATTAGCGCCCACCCTATGACCTCATTTTAACCTGATTACCTCTGTAAAAACCTTAACTTCAAATAAGGTTATATTCTGAGGTACTCATACGGGCGGCACCATCCAATCCATACTATCCTCCTTCCTGCCATATTAATAGCTGTCATCAGCCCCAACAGTAATTGTAATAATAATAAATGCTAACATACTTAGAACCACACTATACACCAGGCTCTTTAATTGCTCCAATACTAATCACAGAAGGGATAAAAAACATTGCCTATAAGCTTACTGCTTCTTAGAATAGTTTAATATTCTAGTAAATGGATAATTAATATTGTGGTGTCCGTTTAATCACTGGATTATGACTGTGGTCACAACAAATTTTTTCACTACTTAAGAAAAACCTAATTTGTGTTTTTCATGTATCACCCTATGAAATAACTTATAACCCTACCTTAGGCTGAAAAAAAAAAAAAACCCTGAAACATAGAGAAGTTAATTAATTTGTCAAAAATAAATGGTATAGGCAAGATTTAAATGAGAAGCCAGGCTCCAGAGCCCAAACACTCAGATGCCATCACACACTGCCTTCCTTGAGTACATATTACATACTGTGTCCTGTGCTAGGTGCAGGAGGGAAATAGCAGTTTTTGCTCTCAGGGAGTTCATGGTCTAGCAATATCCAGTGCATTCTTATGCTTCGTGTGAGATTTGGCCCTTGTTTTTGATATGAATAATCCCTCAAACCCAACCCTACCCCAGCTCTTGAGTAAGATATGATGTCATTAAAAAATAATAATAAACAATCAAAATGCTATGGGGAAAAGAAAATAGGAGTCATTTACTCCACCAGAGAAGAAAGGCAGACAGGAATGAAATAGTAAACAGAGAAGGGATTAGAAGTGACTGAATCAGCCTAAGCACCTTCATATCTTGAACAGCTGGGAGATCACAGCTACAAAGAGATTTATTTTAATGTCTGGAACCTCTGAGTGAGTTAGTGTCAAAACTTGTTGAGATTAATCATCTTATATGTGCCCAAGAATTTGTATTTCTTTCCATTTTATTCCAAAAAGTACATCACATAGTTTTCTTTCTTCCTCTATAATTATGTAATCCTTATGATTTCTTTAATGTAATAAAAATTGGGTCATGACTTTTATCATATCCAGACTTTTAAATTTGTCCTTTATAAAAAGAGCTATTCTTCTTTTAAGCTTATTATGTTAGTAGGAAAAATTAAATGACAATAGAGAGTGTCTCTTTTCTAAGACTGTGATGGATCGCATAAAATGGCCTCAATTCTTCATCCCTCCCTATAGCCATACCCTCTATCTGTCACTGTGCAGTCACCTCCTGCTGGGAGCCAAGCACGAGGTGGGGAGGGGGGCATGTAAATTATTTGCACACTTGAGCTTGACTTCCCTCTTGATGCTCTGCTGTCATGGGAAGTACATGCTTGGTATAAGTGGAGGATAAACACTTGGGGAGCAGTGCTGAGACGAGGCTACATCAATCACCAGCCAGTTGACACCCCAGGTATTTGAGTAAATGCAGCCAAGATAATGAAAGCCACCTAAGCCAAATTGCAGCTAATGCCAGAAACATGAAATAAAAGTTTATGGTTATACGCCAGTGACATTTTGTGATTGTTATACACCATTGTTGTGGAAGTAGATAATGGATTCAAAGACCATAAGGCATCCTTTCCTTTCTGGGGTAACTTTTGAAACTAAGCACTGAAAGTTGAGTTTAATGTTATGAATGCATCCACACTATGCGTGGTAGCCACTATTTAATTTAAATTAATAATGAAACTGAAGAGACAAGACAATTAGCATATTTATATGAACTCATCAACAAATAAAATTAGAAAATACATGAGGAACTCCACTGCACAGAAAGAGAATCCACAGATAAAAGGAACAGGAAGAACTTGAAATTTGCTACAATCTAAAAGAGGCATAAAATACATCCTTTGAAATGTTCAAATAGACTAGGAAGTCATAGAATACATAAATCAGAAACAGAAGATTATAAACCTAGAAAGTCAGGCTTGAAAAGGATAACAGTGTGCTTTTTTTCTGGAACAATCCATTAGAATTCTTTAAGGATTTAACTTGAATGAAAATGTATAGCAACTCACAGGACTTGAAAAATGTAGCTTCTAAAATAAGTGAATCTGTATTTTCATATATAAGTGTTTATTAAAATGTACCTTTATCAGAATTTCATGGTAAAAACAAGTATTATTCCTCAGTTGGTTTTTATTTTATAAATTCAACTATCAGGTCAAGGTAAGAACATATGAATGCTGAACTTCTTCTACCCTTAGAATGCTGAACTTCACCCTTCAAAAAGTAGATGTGTAGCTTAATAATATTTAAATTTTGTTTTGCTATAGGAAACAATTTGTTTCATTGGCATAACACACACATATACATAAATATGACTTGGTTTGTTAATTGTTGTTATTAATTTATTTAATTTGTGTAATTTATAAATCAAAACTCCTTGAATTTGTAGCTCAGTGAGCTTCATACGTTTTGAGACCATGAATTACATGTGTATAAGTTGATGATTGATACGTCTTATTTTACAAATATGTAATGACCTTAGTCCCCATCAATGTTTACCTAAAATTGTATTCTCTTGGTTATTAAGAGTTACTAAGGGTTCTATGGACATCTATGTTCACCTATTGTGTAAATACCTATAAGATCTAACAAACGGAGAATATGCATTCTTCCCAAGCAAAGAAATATTTTCAAAAAAGGAAAAAGGGAGCCCCACATTCTCTGACCACAATACAACATAATTAAAAGCAAACTTAAAAAAAAATGTTTACCACAGGATAATAACAAAACATGAGGTATCCCTAACTCATGAAAACAGCTAAAACACCTCTTACTCTTACATATTCAACTGGCCAATGAACATCTCTGGGCTCATAGTCAGTGGGCTAATAAACATATCATACTTGGATCAGTCAGGGTTTTGATCAGGAAAGTGTAGTTACTCTAACTGATTCAGAATAAGGAATTTTTATAGAAATAGACCTTACCCAGTTCTGGGAGCTGGTGAATAAATCTGTGGAAGCCTTTGTAGCTGCTGGTTGGCCTGAATCAGGAAGAAAAGCCAGACATAAAGCAGGGGTGAACTAGAACAAAGAACTAAGATAAACTGAAACCCCTCAGAACAAACTAGAAGCCTCCTCTGGGTGGGGACCTGTCAAAAATGATGGTTTCTTTCCTCATAGAGTTGCACATATTTCCGACCCAAGACTCAGAAAATCTGCAGAGAAACTCGGAGAAACCCTTCAATGAATCCACCAGCAATTCCTATTGGCCCTTGCTTGAAAAGAATTCCATTGCTTTTCATCAATCCCAAAGCCACGTCCCTTGTCTGAGCCACAGTAATTTCTCATCTGTGTGATTGTCATAGCCTCCTAGCCAGCCTTCTTACACCCAATCCACAGCACTACAGCCTATCCTCCACACCGTAGCCAAATAATCATTATAAAACATGTGTTAAATCACATCACTCTTCAATTTAAGCCCTCCGGTGATTCTCCATCAGTTTATAAATCCCTACATGATCTGCTGCTAGCTACCTCTCTTATCGCCTGCCTCACTCTTCTAGCCACACCCCCACACACGTTTTTCACCTGAAACCATTTGCAGTCATGGTTTGCTCTGCTTGAAATGCTCTTCTGCAAGTCTGCAGGATTCTCTTCGTGCCTTTCCCTGATCTCTCCCTATATGGCACCTTCTCACAGAGAGTCTCCTGGCCAGTGTATCTGAAGTACTGCCTCCAGTTCCTCCCTATGTGCTATTCCTGCTTCATATTTTTTCCTATTCTTGCTTATTTATGTGTACCTGACACTGTGTTATACAGTTGACCCTTAAAACATACTGGGCTTGAGATGCTGACTCCCCATGCAGTTGAAAATCCATATATAACTTTTGAACCCCCAAAACTTAACTATTAGTAGCCTACTATAGACTAAATGCCTTACCAATTATATAAACAGTTAATTGACACATATTTTATGTATGTATTCTTACAATAAAGCAAGCTAGAGAAAAGAAAATGTTTTTCAGAAAATCATAAAATACAAGTATAGCACCATACTGCATTTACTGAAAAAAAGTCACATAAAATTGGACACACACAGTTCAAACCCATGCCATTCAAGGATCACCTGTATGCCCACTTTTTTTATTGTATCACCTCCATAATAATGTATACTCCAGGGAAGCAGGGATATTGTTTGCTTTACCCTAACAGTACCGAAAGCAGTTCCTGACTGAGTAAATATTCACTGGATATTTCTTAAATAAATTAAGGAATTAATTTTCCACAGAGTATAAAAAACTAATGAGACTTCAAGTTTCCAGTTTTGCATGTAAGGTGCTTATAAATTGCCACTCTGTCCTAACACATAAAAACCTGAACAGACTCAAAAATCAACTCTCCTTGGATCCATAACAGAGGAAAAGACACAGGGAAAACTGAGCAGTGATTCTTGAGAAGAAATTGCCCCAAGAAACTGTGCCAGAGTAGGAAACCCTGAACTGTAATTGACAAAGTGCTGGAAGTTCAGTGGGTACAAATCCAAGAGTCAGACACTCCAGTTATAGGGAAGCCCCCAAAATATTATGAGAGTTACTTCCCAGGTCCCACAGTAAATATCAGAGAAAAATCTCATCAAGTTTCTGGCAAGCAGAGGGCAAATGGAACCATTCTGAAAGATCCCAGAGCACTTTGGATGCTTTGCTTTTTTGTTTTTGTTTGTTTTTAGTTTAGTTTATTTGTTTTGAGAGAGAGAGAGCACATGCTCACACACACACACACACACACACACGTGTGTGTGTGTGAAGGAGAGAGAGAATCGCAAGCAGGCTCCTCGCTGTCAGTGCAGAGCTTAACATAGGGCTGGATCTCACAAATCATGAGATCATGACCTGAGCCAAAATCAAGAATTAGACACTTAACCAAACGAGCCACCCAGGTGCCCCAGAGCACTTTGTTCTTCTTAACAAGGCCTGTCCTCATAAGAAACTAGTTAACCAGATCTTAGCCGGCTAGATTAGAGTCTAATTGACTTCAGGGAAAGGAAATACCTACTCCAGGCCACTCTAGAATTCCACTTGGGAGAAGAAAAATACCCAACTCCATACTCCCCCAGCTAAGGAAAGAGAAATAAACTGACGTAGAAACATTTGTGAAGCTCACAGTCCAGAGGCACAGGCTCACTGAAGGATTGAGCCTTAATCATGGATTATGGAATACTTCCCTCTCCAACATGACACTACTGCATTACTAAAGGCCTGTGTACAGCAATTCCTTTACTGTAGTAACTCATGTTTGGCTATCAAGAAAAATTACAAGCCATCTCAAAATGCCAAAAAAGATTGAATTTGAAGAGAAAGAGCAAACAAGCATCAGAAACAGACATGGCAGGGATGCTGGAATTACTAGACTGGAAAGCAGCCATGATCAATATGTTACAGGTCTAATGGATAGACAACATGCAAAAACAGATGGAAAATGTAAGCAGAGAGATGGAAATCTAAGGCAGAGCCAAAAAGAAATGCTAAAGATCAAACATAGTGCAACAGAAATGAAGAATGCCTTTTATGGGCTTATTGGTAGACTGGACACAGATGGAGAAATAATCTCTAAAACTAAGGATATTTCAGCAGTAACCCCAAGACTGAAAAGCAAGGAGAACAAATACTGAAAGAAAAAAAAAAGAAAAGACACCGTAAAACAGACTACGCAAGCTTTGTAGGACAATTACAAAAGGTGTGGATCCATGGTCAGGTCTGTGTTTGGCAGGTATATTACCAGGGGCACAAAACAAGTGTCACTTCTGCCAGGTCCCTAAAGCATTCTCCTTTTGGATCCCTGGGCTGGTCCCTGCGTAGGCAGGACTGTCTCTGGACTGCAGCAGAGCAGGTCTGGAGTAAGATCATAGGACTCTTCAAGGACCACAGTTGGATCTCAAGCTGGTGGACCTATTAACAGAGATGCCCATGGGCTTATCTACTCCTGGGTCCATGGGCAGGTCCCTGGGCAGGTATAACTGCTTCAAGACCCTCTGGAGTGGAGCTAGAGGTGGGTCACGTGACTGCTTCAGAGCCTGGGTCTGAGGTCAACACGCCCAGTTACTAGGGGCATGGACAGGTATGGCTCCTCCTGCGTCCCCTGTCAGGAGGGGCTGGTAGCAGAACCATGAACAAGCAGAGATTGAACCAAGTCCACAAAGGGACAGGACTTCTTTTTTTCTTTTTTTTTTAAAGTTTATTGATTTACTTTGAGGGAGAGAAGGAGAGAGAGCAGGGCAGGGGCAGAGAGAAAGAGAGAGAATCCTAAGCAGGCTCTGCACTGTCAGTGCAGAGCTTGATGAGGGGCTCAAACTCCAGAACCATGAGATCATGACCTAAGCCCAAGCCAAGAGTCAGATGCTTCACCAAGTGAGCCACCCAGGCACCCCAGGAGAGGGCTGCTTCTGTTCCACGCTGAACAGGCCTGCCAGTGGCTGTCTTGGGTTCCATCAAAGTGTTACAACCTCCTTCCCAGTCCCAAAATTCTCAGTCACTTTTGTCTGTGGGTCGCTACCAAATATTTGCTTCTGTGGGAGATGTGATTTGGGAACCTCTAATTATACCACCTTGCTGATGTCACCAACACCAATTGTCATGATTATTAGAGCTCCATGCTAAGTCTCCAATGTGGGTAGTGTTAGTCCTCTGACTTTGTTCTTCCCTTCAACATTGTGTTGGACATTCCATGTCTTTTGCCTCTCCATATGAATTTTGGAATCAATATCTACAAAATAATACAGTGGGATTTTTATTGAGATTATGTTTAATGTATAGACCAAGATGGTGTTATTTTGAGGCCTCAAGAAAGTACCTGAAGGTAAGTCTGAAAAGACAGTGCCTCGAATACATTTATTCGAGGGATTTAATACATGTTATTTTTGGTTGAGCAGCCTTATCTTTTTAAAAAATTTTTTAAATGTTTACTTACTGTTGAGAGAAACAATTGAGCTCTTTGTTGACAGCTCAGAGCCTTGAGTCTGCTTGGGATTCTGTGTCCTCCTCTCTCTCTGCCCCTCCCCCACTCAAGCTCTGCCTCTGTCTCTTTCTCAAAAATAAACAAACATTAAAAAAATTTTTAATGTCTTTTTTTGGACCTCTTTCTAATACAGTTTTAGCATACCTCTTAATGATTTATACATTCTTTATATATTTAGGGTCTGACTTTTGTCTATAATGCTTTCTACAAATGTTTCTCTAGTTGGTCTTCCTTTTAATTTTGTATATAACATTTTTATACAGAACTTTTGAATTTCTGGGTAGTCAAATGTTTTCCTGTGAGTTTTTCCCCCACTACTTTACTGTTTATAAATTATTTCTCCTTTAGAAATCAGCTAATTGTTATACATTGTTTCTAGACTTTATAGTCTTGTTGGTTTTTTTTTTACATTTAATGATCTAGAAGATTCGAGGCCTACTTAAGTTTCTTTTTTTTAAGTTTTAATTTAAATTCCAGTTAGTTAACATACAGTGTGATATTTGCTTCTGGGGTATAATATAATGAGTGAACACTTCCATACATCACCTGGTGCTCATCACAAGTGCCCTCCTTAATCCCCATCACCTATTTCACAGATGCCCCACCTTCCTCCCCTCGGGTGGCCATCATTTGTTTCCTGCAGTGAAGAGTCTCTTTCTCAAAACTGTGTACCGTATTCTATTATGTGAGCTGTCTGGTTTCATACTGCATTTTAGTATCTGTTAAAATAACTCTCTCCTTACAAACTGTCTTTTCCAAAATTTTCCTTGCTGTTCTAATTTGAATATTCTTTATAATAACTTTGGGAGAGTTTTAATAAATTTCAAAAGAAATCTTGTTGGGTTATATTAGAATTTGTTATACGTATTGATTGGTTTATAAAGAATGACAAGATCTAATCTCTTTATCTAAGAACATATTATGTATCTCTATTTGTCCTTTTTTATTATATCTTATATAATTATAAAACAAAATGCTTTAACCTTTGTGCATTTATATGAGGGTTGTTTCTGCATGTTTTTTCTCCTGCAAATGGGATAATTTCCTCACTATCCTGCATGCCTCATATTGTTTTGAGGTAAGAAAGCTGTTCATTTAATTTAATTTTATTATATCTATTCACCTTTAATTTTTAAATTTTAATATTTTTCAGTTAATTCATTTGGATATTTTAGATGTGTAATTGAATTGTCTACATTTAATGACTTTGTCTTTTCCTTCTTGACCTTTTTAACTCTTCCTTTCTACAATTAGCACCAGTTTAGTCTCATGAGACTGCTTCCCTTCTCTACTGCAATGCTGAATAGGAGTGACTAGAAGTGGATAGGAGGCAAGTATCATTATTATCCACCTGACTTCAACAACCATGTTTCTGTACATTTTTGAGAGATATATCTTACTAAGAAATTCCTTTTAGGGGCAGCTGGATGGTTCAGTCGGTTAAGCATCTGATTTCAGCTCAGGTCATGATCTCAGGGTTCTGGGTTCAAGGCCCATGTCAGGCTCAGTGCTGACAGCTCAGAGCCTGGAGCCTGCTTCAGATTCTGGTCTCCCTCTCTCTCTCTGCCCCTCCCCTGCTTGTGCTCTGTCTCTCTCTCTCTGCCTCAAGAATAAATAAACATTAAAAAAAATTTTAAATATCTAGATCTCCTGCTTACTTATTTCCTTTTTCTGTCTTTTCTTTAGTTAAGATAATCCTTTTTGTGTACCCCTTTTTAAATTAAGTGCCAGATATTATGTATGAAACATTATACAAGTTAATGTGTGATTCTGAATGATGTTTTCTACCAGAGGGGATTTACTATTGCATTTTGAAACAATGTGAATTCTTGAGAGGGCCCATCTATTTTCCTTTTACCAACGCTCCCAGCATGTAGCCCTTCAGGGTCCCAACTGCAAGTCTAGAGTGTTTGTCGACTCCTCTTTCTCAATAAGTCCTAAACTCCAGCTGTTGTTTTTTGTCGTCTCTCCACCGCAGCCCACCCACACCCCCAGCGCCCTGAAACGGCTGAAGCTCCGCTTACTTTTGTGCCCTCCAGTCATTGCTTGAGAATCATCAAATGCCTTGTGGGAAGAGTGGCACCATGCTGGGCTGCCCTTCTTTCCAGGATCTTAGTCATCTGAGTCCTTGCTGCTTTTGAAGCTCTCTGATATTTCAAATAAAGTTTTGTTTGTTTTTTAAATTTTCACAATTTTTCTCAGTGAGAGTATTGACTACAAATAAACGATTTTCAGAAGCAAAGCTCTACTAGAACATTTTGAGCAGTGCAGTGACATGATCTTATTTCAGTTTTTAAAAGATGACTCTGGGGGCACCTGGGTGGCTCAGTCGGTTAAGCGACCGACTTCGGCTCAGGTCATGATCTCACAGTTCGTGAGTTCGAGCCCCACGTCGGGCTCTGTGCTGACAGCTCAGAACCTGGAGCCTGCTTCAGATTCTGTGTCTTCCCCTCTCTCTGCCGCTCCCCTGCTCATGCTCTGTCTCTCTCATTCTCTCAGTAATAAATAAAAATGTTTAAAAATTTTTAAAAATTAAAAAAAAGATGACTCTGTTTGCCTTGAAAATAAACAATGTAGATTTGGGGAAGGAGAAGAATGGAAACAGGTAGTCCAATTACTAAGCTATTACAATAATCCAGAGATAATGGTGACTTGATCCATTGTAGTAATATGGAAATGAAGAAACCTGATTCATTCAGGATGTATTTTGAAGGTAAAACCAAGTGGATTTACTTACAAATTGGATAAGGGGCATTAGAGAAAGAGAGGGATGAATGCTGGTCCTAATTTTGGCCCTGAACAGCTAACTGAAAGAATGGAGCTACCATTTACTAAGATGGGGGAACGTGGATCGGAGTGCATTTTGTGAAGGGTGAACAGGAACTTACTTTTGTGTGTGTTCAGTTTGAGATGCTAATTTGACATCTAACTGAAGATGCCAAGTATAACTGAATATACGAATTTGAAGTTCAGAGAAAGGTTGGAAACTGGAGATATAAATTTTGCAGTCATGAACTTTTGGATCTAATTAAAGCCATAAAACTTTTATGAGAGAAAGGGGCTCAAGATGACAGGTTAGGAAAATCCTAAATTTACCTCCTCACACAGACCAGACAAATTTATAGCTGCATATGGAATAATTTTCCATTGAAAATGACATGAGAACTAGATGAGCAGCACCTATACAACAAAAGATATCATTGAGAAGAGTAAGAGAAACAGAGACAGCCTTTCCGGAGATCTCACCCCAGATGTGGCTAAATCACAAGCAGGAAGGACACCTCCTCAAGGAGTGAAAGGATTGAACTTCACATGAGGACCCTTACCCAACGGGCTGACACCAGAAAAACCATCCCCCAAAACATCTGTTTTAGAAAATCAATGGGATTCGAGGCCAGGAAAATCAGAGTAATAGGGAACAGAGATCCCACTCTTAAAGGGATTCCATGCAAACCATTCACCCCGAGATCCAGAGAAAAAGCAACAGATTGAGAAGCACATAGGCCATAAGCAAGGGAGAGCCATTTACTAATATCAAAGCGGCTGCTGGAGAGGCAGGAACCTACAGGGACTTTATGGAGACGGAAGTGCTGACAGGTATCATTTGTACAAAGTGATCATAACCCGCTGGTGACAGAGCTAAAAGGTATCATTTTGGGTGCCGTCCCTCTAGCCCGCAGGCAGGGGAGGGTATGCTTCACCCACGCCCCTCCTTGGCTAGGCTGGGAAAACACCCTGCACACCACCAACCCCCCACAGAGAATGAGTGGGAAGTGGGGAATACAGTGGCTCAAACTCTGCTCTCTCCATGCAGTGGCTGAGCTGCAACACGGCCAGCTGAGTACCACGAGCCCTGCCTTCCGGCCAGCAGTCATGGCCCTGTCACAGCCAGTGGGCACACACAACCCACAAAAGAGACACCCATAGAGTGCCTGGCTCTGGTGGCCAAGAGAAATTACACTTGTGGGCCACACAAAACAGCTCCCACAGAAGACCACTCCCTCGAGACTGAGGGAGGTAGCCTGTTTGCCTAATACATACGGACAAACACAGAGACTCGCAAAATGAGAAGATACAGAAATATGTTCCAAGCCAAAGAACAAGGCAAATTCCCAGAAAAAGACCTTAATGAAAAAGAGATAAGCAACTTACCTGATAAAGGGTTCAAAGTAATGGCCATAAGGGTGCTCACTTGAGAGAAGAACGGATGACCACAGCAAGAACTTGAACAAACAGATAAAATATATAAGAAGGTACCAAACAGAAATCGTAACTGAACTGGAAAATACACGAGAGGGGTTCAACAGCAGAATGGATAAAACAGAAGCATGCGTCAGTGAAGTGGAAGATAAGCAATGGGGGAACACCTGGACAGAGCAGCAGTAGGAAAAAAAGAATTAAAAGAAGTGACAATACATTAAGGAACCTCTAGGACAACATCAAGTATAGTAACATTGGCATTATTGCAAATGAAATCTTGTCATTTTCAGTAACATGGGTGGATTTAGAGGGTATTATGTTAAGTGAAATAGATCTGGTAAAGACAAATACCGTATAATTTCACTTATATATGGAATCTAAAAATAAGAATAACAAAGTAAAACAGAAATAGAAGTATATATATAGAGAGAGAGAATTAAAGGTTGCCAGAGGGGAGGCAGGTGAGGGATGGGCAAAATAAGTGTAGGGGATTAAGAGGTACTAACTTCTAGTTACAAAATAAGTCATGAGGAAGACATGTACTATCTTGTACACCTGAAACTAATACAATATTGCTGCCAATTATAATTCAATTTAAAAAAAGACCAGATGAAGGGGTGGAGGGAAAAGATATGTCTACCTTTCACTTAGTTTTGCTGTGAAACTAAAACTTCTCTAAAAAATAAAGTTAATAAAAAATGGCCTAGGGCACCTGGGTGGCTCAGTAGGTTAAGCTTTGGACTTCAGCTGAGGTCAAGACCTCACAGTTCCTGAGTTTGAGCCTCACATCAGGCTCTGTGCTGACAGCTCAGAGCCTGGAGCCTGCTTCAGATTCGGTGTTATCCTCTCTCTCTCTCTCTCTCTCTCTCTCTCTCTCTCTCTCTCTCTCTCTGCCCTTCCCCTGCTCCCACGGTCTCTCTCTCTCTCTCTCAAAAATACACATTAAAAAAAACGACCTAATATATATTTTTTAAAGACCAGATGAGAGCATCATGTTAAAACCCGAGTAACTACAGTTTAGCAGTGTCTATTGCACAGGACTAGTATGAGGGCTTAATAATATTTATCCCAACTCGTGCTTCTAGATTTCCTCCTAGGGTATGAAGGAATCAGGTGCCCTGGGCAACTCCCACGTGTTGTACAGCAGCTGAAATCAGTCTCATCACCGTTCCTCACCTGCCCAAAGTAAAGCTCCAGCTGGCAACTCGATTGCCTTTCATTGAGGAGGGATCAGGTCTTGGAACACTCGGGTTCTCAACAGGTGTGTGACAACTGACTGAGGCTGTGGGCCCTCCGGCCGGCAAGGGTGGTGCGGTTTCTCTTCGCCCGGAGGCCAGGGCGGCCCCCAGGCTGCACCTTCTCTTTCTCGGCTGCAGAGGGCGCTCGTGAGGTACCGGCGCTCCGGGAGGCCGGCGAGCTCCGCGAGGGGCGGGGCGGGGTAGGGCCAGAGGGCGGGGCGGGCCGTGGGGCGAGGCGCGAGGAGTCGGCCGGCAGTAGTTTAAGCGCGCGGAGGGGGAGAGCGGGTTCCTGGAGGGTTTTCGGGCCGGCTGGAGGCAGCTGCAGGTGGGACCGTTACCCGCCCGGCACCTGAGAGCGAGCGGGGCGGCCGGAAAGGAAGCGTGCCGGCGCACCATGATCCCCCTGGAGAAGCCGGGCAGCCGCGGCTCCCCCTCCGCAGCCGCCTCAGGGGCGGGCCGGAGTCTGGGCACGCCGCGCCGGCAGCCGCCCCCACCCCAGGCCCGCGGGCTGCTGACGGAGATCCGTACCGCCGTGCGCACCGAGCCCTTCCAAGACGGCTACAGCCTGAGCCCCGGCCGAGAGCTGGGCAGGTGAGGAGGGCGGGGGCCGGGCCGGCGATACGTGCCCGAGGCCGGCGGGCGCGGTGGGGGTGGCGGCGCCAGGGCCGATAGCGCGCGCTGTGACTTGGCACAAACTTGGGTGCGGGGGGTGATATCGGGGCGGTCGAGTCGCACCAGCCAGCCCTCGGCTGGTCCCCGACGCCGGCGCGGCGCTCCGCGACCGTGCGGCTTTCACTTGGGAGCGGGTGTGACAAAGTCGCCAAGGGCGGGCCGCCGAGACGGTCACCCCCGCCTCCACTGCGGCCCTCTGAGCATCTGAGGTGTTTGCGCGGCGCGGGGGGCGCGGGGGGCGCGCCGCCGGCCTTTCCCGGAACCAGCGAGTCTGAAGCAAAGCCGGAGCTGTGCGGGCGGCTTTGGCTTTGCCCTTAAACGCGCGCGTGTTGCCGTCTCCCCGTGTGGCTGTGAGAACAAGTCGCATCAGACGTGACAGCTTCCTTTGAGTCACTCAGCGCTGTGTGAACTCTGCCTTCGGCGGACTTCAGTTTCGGTGCCTTGGTTTTGTGCTGTTTTACTTCTAGAACATTTAGGTCTCTGTGCTGTTTTACTTGTAGAATATTTAGGTCCCTGTGGCTTTAAATTCACAGGTTCTTGTCCGTTGCCTCGCTTTTTCTACTCTGCTGTGAGCTGGCCCCTGCCTTCTCCTCCCCACGCCACCCTGGATTTGCTCTCTCTTAAAATTGTAAAAGGCGAAGCCTGTTCGGGGACTTTACTTTTTGTGTGAAGAGGGATGATCTAGTGATAGGGGCCTGAGGACTGACTTCCTTTTTGCTTTCGAGCAGTTTGGAGAAGTTGTCAAAAGCGTCGGCTTTGGGGGCGCGTGGACGGCTCAGTCTGTTAAATGTCCGACTTCAGCTCAGGTCACGATCTCGCGTTTCGTGAGTTCGAGCCCCGCATCAGGCTCTGTGCTGACAGCTCAGAGCGTGGAGCCTGCTTCGGATTCTGTATCTCCCACTCATGCTCCATCTCTGTCTCAAAAATAAACTTTATTAAGAAAATTAAAAAAAAAAAAAAAAGCAGCGTCGGCTTTGGAGTCAGACCTGAGCTTAAGTCCGGCCTGCTTGTTATGTTTGCCTTTGAGTGGGTGACTTAGACTCCCCAGCCTCCTGTTTCTCACCCGTGAAATCCTGTAATGACAGTACCTGTCTCGTGGGGGTGTTGTGCAGATGCCTGTAAAGCACATGCTGCAGGTCCTGGCACATAGCATTCAATAAATGTTAGTTGTTGCAAAATAACACCATGTAGTGATGGGGAAAGGGCCTGACAATTATAACAGCCTTTATCTGGGGTCTTGGAAAAGGAGAGTCTTGTAACATTGGTTACAAACGATATTGAAAATGTGCTACTTTACGAATATTAAGGTAGCTTTTAGAAATCGTTTTGTTTGGTTGGTTGGGTTTTCGTTTGGTTTGTTTTTTTGGAGGGGATCCTATCTTTAAAATGTCACATTTATTCTAAATGTTAAGAGGAAAAACATCTTTCTGAACAGGATTTAATACTTGACTGGCAGACCCTCATTTTTTAAAACGTTTTTTAAAAATTTATTTATTATTGAGAGACAGAATGAGCAGGGGAGGTTCAGAGAGGGGGAGACACAGAATCCAAAGCAGGTTCCAGGCTCTGAGCTGTCAGAACGGAGCCCGAGGTGGGGCTTGAACTCACAAACTGGGAGATCATGACTTGAGTGAAGTGAAGGCTTAACCGACTGAGTCACCCAGGGGCCCTTGGCAGGCACTAATTAACTGGATCTGTGCACACTTTAAATATGACAAGGAAGACCGAGAGAGCTGCTATCTAGGTATTCGAATTCATCAAAATTCCAGACATTCTGAAGTAGCCCTGATCTCTTGAAAATGGAAAACTATGACTTTCCATTATTTGCTTCTCTGGCTTCATTCCACAGAAGGAAAACTGATATTACAAAACTGCAATATTTTTGGGTGGCAAGCCCTGTCTTGTAGTCTATAATAAATGATTTAATCTGAAGAAATTGATTTGCACCCTACCAGGTGTTGGTACTGATTTCCTTCAGGAATGTTCCTTTCAACTCTTGTTTTTATCTGTATCATAAAATTCACTTGCCTGTAGGTGTTTATCTTCTATACATATTTATGTCAATTTCTTTACAAAAGTAGTAACTCCTGAAGCAGCAGAACAATGCAGTTAGATATACTTGATATAAAAGCCTAAAATTGAAAATTATTTGTTTCTTTTTGGTCCCTCACCCCCCATATTTTTCTTTAAAAATTTTTTGGGTGGGGTTTTTTTGGGGGGGGTCACGGGGAAGTTTAATGCAGTGGTGAAGAACATGGGCTTTGGAGTCTGACAGTCTGCGGTTGAATCTTAGCTTTTTACTTACCAGTTATGTATACTTGAGTAAGTTACCTAACCATTTATTGACTCAGAGTTATGGAGAGAATTAAATAGGACACATGTTTATACCACTAAGGCTGCTCAATAAATGTGCCTCATTGTGTAACAATAAATGTTATTTTGCATGTAACCAGAAAGCAAAAATACGAAAACCTGCACGGCTTCATGCTTCTCTCGGTGGCAAAAGTGATGAAATCTTGTTGCAAAAGATACAGGAACTGTTTAGAACTCTCAGGAAGCAAAAGTTCTGTTTTGTGTTATAAGCACTCTTTGTTCAAAGTTTGTAAATTTGGCCTGTATATTATGTATGGTTCTGACATAATTGAGTGTTTATTCATAATCCTTTCTGTAGTAATAAAGTTGCCTCTTTTTTCAGTTATAAACTGTGGTTGCATTTCTGTATAATTGATTTCCTTCTGATATAAAACTTACAAAAATTACCCGTGTTACATTTTAATGATGAATAGATCTTTAAGGTTTTCCTGGTACATTATATTCTGTGGCCTTTCATTTAGTCAAAAATGTTGAAGCGTGAAGAGCTAACCGTTCAAACAAAGAAATTGAGTTCTCTCAGGAGTTACCATTAGCTTACGGAAAATTAAAAGTTTCAGTGAAATGGTTGAAGAGGATTTTTGAAATGGTCAATATTCGTTCTATAGTAATGACAGGATGTGATGTTGATTATTTTAAGAAACGTCATGTCACATTCTTTCATGTCTCCAACAGAGTCCGTAGCAACCTAAATATGGGTAAATAGTATAAAATTTTCTTTTGTTGCTTGAAGCTTGACTTGTTCATAAAGCTTGTTGCCTTTCATAGAGGCAGGATATGTGCAGGATAAACCACATTCATGATTATAAGTAACCCATGACCTTGGGTTCTGAGAATTTTTTCATAATGTTGATTTCCCTTGAGTTTGAGAGTACAGAAACAAAATGAGGTTTCTAGGAATTTGAAATTATAATAATTTCACATTGAGTTATTTGCTTTACGTGTAATCTCATCTAGTCCTCAACTTTAACATTTTTTATGTATTTATAAATTTTATCTTTAAAAAGGGATTTTTAAAGCCAAAAGCATGTTTTTTCTCTATATTATATACTGACTGTTGAATTTCCCTATGGGACAAAAGATAAGAATTCTCTGCTGAATGAGTACGTCATAAATGTACAGTTACACAAGTGCTTTCACATGCATTATTTGTCATCACATGCATGTTTGGTAAGTCCCATTTTCTGTGAGAAAACCAAGGCAGATTCATTGAGTCTTATGAGACCTCTTAGCTGGAACTCTTTGAAATCCCTGCCATTATGGAAGTCACAGATGTTTCTCAAAGAATAATCTAAGGTCTGTCTTGTAGCTAAAGCAGTTTCCTAGAGTTTTAAGAAGTTCCATGTTGGGACAAACCCTGTGCAGTTTACATGTTGTATAGTTCCCTCCTCGTTTGGGCCTTATGGTATATAGGGATGTCGTATCTCTTTCTCTTCAAAGCAGTTGGGAATGACAGGACCAAGGAAGGATTTTTATCAGAGAATAAAAGAAGGTTCAAGCAGAAGCATATGTAGGGGCAGGTGTATTTAAAGAATTGTGTGTCCTTTACTGGAATTCGTGGCTGTAGGTAATGGCTTCAGGTTTTTGTATGTTACAACTACTTAAGCACGTGTCATACATTTTAAGTCATAATTTCTTAGGATTAAAGACCCTTGTTAAATAATATCCATATAGAAATTGCCTTGTTTTAGGATGGATATCATTCTTTAAGATTTCCTGGCCACTAGGTATTAGTTTGAAGAATATTTACCAGTAGTTGTGTATAATCTGATATTTTTGGATGGATTTTTAAAAATTGGCTATGTATGTGGCTTAGCAACAGAAGTTACTTAGGAAGTATGACTTCTGTTCTAAGGCAGAAATACTATTTTAATTTTAAGTCACCTATTTTAATTTTTAAAAGCTGGGGCTTATAAAGTTATAATGAAAATCATAATTTATAGTACATAACTTAAAGATTTAATAAATTTCAGCCTCTTTACAAAGCCGTAAGTAACAAAATTTTATACAGTTGGGTTATCAAGCCAAGTGCATTAGAAAACCAAGTAGCTGTAGTCATTGATACATCTATTCAGGTAAAGAAGGAACTGGATTTATTAAGGGAGTTTTTGCATCAAGTAGAGAGTTCAAATTAGACCATCAAAGTCCTCTCTTCTAGGATGCCTTTTTTTTTTTTTTTTTTACAAATATTATCATAGAACTGGACTTAGTGCCCCAAACAATAAAAATAGCTACTGATTACTAATCATTTGCTGAATGCTACACACTGTAGAGATCTAATTTTGTTTAGTCTTTACTGTCTTGCAAGGTAAGTGTCATCAACCTCATTTTACAGATGAGGTTAAATTAAGGCCCAGAAAGGTTGAGTAAATTGCCTCAAACTACACAGTTAGCCAGAATTTAAAATTCTGATTTTTAAAGCCCTGCCTGTTCTTGTTATTCGTGGTGATGTCTGGTCTGATAGACTCACTGATTTTTACACTTAGAGTCAACAGATATTTTGGGTTTTGTTGTTTTCCTTTCAGAGGTTAGGAAGACAGGTAGAATATATTCTAGGTCTTGAATGGAGCTTCTTTACATTTAAGGTATTATTCCAGTGCTACTAAATAAATGTTCTATGTGAAGCACATAAGGCACTTGGCTATGCTCTGGAAATTAGTCTCAAATGTAACAAATCAGTCACTACTCCCCTTTATTGGCAAGGTGACATGGCACATGGGAAAATCTTATGGGGAAAATAACATTTGAGCTGAGCCTTAAAGAATGGATGGAATTTCAGTAGTAGTGATGAAAGACATTCCTCGCCTTTGGCAATAAAACAAATAAGCATAGTGGCAGAAAAAGTCAGTGAAAGGGGGAATAGCAAGTAGTCTGATGTGGTTAAGACATTAAACTTTATGAGGTTAAGTTGCGCTAGAACTTTTAATAAGATAACAAGAACAGTTGTATATATTCAGCATGCTATCTGATATCCTGTTTGAGCACCTGCCATGTGCAGGGCACTAGGGAGATACAGAGATGCATGATAAGGGAGGTCTTGCTAGGGAACTCAGTTTAGCTAGGGAGACAGGCATAGTGAACAAATTGTACTATATCAGATCAACTTAAAAAATATAATACAGATATAAACAAAGCACTTTATTGTAATCTAGACTCAAACTCAGAACCTCAGAGATCACTTTTATTTTGCTTCTTCTGTATACCACTCAAATTAGCATCTCCAGTTTTTGATCTTTGACGAAACCTTATGTATTCTATTCTTTGTTCACCTTTGTAACACAACACTGGAACTTATCCAGTAAATAAAATTCTCTTTATTTTTTTTTAAAGTATTTATTTATTTTTGAGAGAGACAGAGACAGAATGCAAATGAATTAGGGGCAGAGAGAGAGACACAGAATCTGAAGCAGGCTCCAGGCTCCAAGCTGTCAGCACAGAGCCTGACGTGGGGCTCGAACTCACAAGCTGTGAGATCATGACCTGAGCTGAAGTCAGACACTTAACAGACTGAGCCACCCAGGGGCCCCAATAAAATTCTCTTTAGAGAGAAGGGAACCTCAAACTTCTTCCATCCAAAACCTAACACATTATCCCCTTATCCAAACCTGTTACCATTCTTAAAATCAGTCTCAGTTGATTGTGCCACATTTATCCAGTACTCCGGTAAAAATCGTCAGGTTGTCCTCCACTTCACTTTTCTCTTTTCCCCATGTTTCTGCCTGCAGTTCCGTGGGCCAAGCAGTACTAATGAACCTTGACCCTTTTAAATGCATTTAAATATCTTTTCCTACCTTCTACTGCTGCTGTTTTAGTTCACACCCACTGCCTTCAATTATTTTAGTGGTTTCCCTGTCTTTTTTGTTAACATTTTGCAATATACTCTTCACAACACTATCAGAATTATCTTTTAAAAACAAGTATTTAAAAAATTCTTAACAGGCGCACCTGAGTGGCTCAGTTGGTTAAGCCACTGACTTTGGCTCAGGTCATGATCTCACAGTCCGTGGGTTTGAGCCCCGTGTCAGGTTCTGTGCTGACAGCTCAGAGCCTGGAGCCTGCTTTGGATTCTGTGTCTCCCTCTCTCTCTGACCCTGCCCCGCTCACTCTCTGTCTCTCTCAAAATAAAATAAAGACATAAAAAAAATTAAAAAATTAAAAATTAAATACTCATGTTTTTACCCTGAGAAACGCAGACTCCTTAGCATATCCTGCATACTTAAAGATGCTCACCATGCCTTCCTAAGCTTTACCAGTTAGGCACTGGCAATGCAAAAGTAACTAAAACTTAATCCTTGTTCTTAGGAAGCTTAGATTGGTGTCTAACTCAGATGTCACTTTCTCTTGTTATAATTGTTAATGTATCTTTCCTTTACCACCACTCTCCAATATATTATCATTAAATAGTTCCGAAATATATTGATTTTTTTTTTGTAATCCCCCAAAAACTGTTTAATGAAAACCTGAGTTCTTAGTGTGTAATAGTGAACCATAGATGTTTGTGAAATAGATGAAGAGCTCAGGAAATTGTAAAAACTGTGTAGTCCAGGAAGAATTTTCGCTAGGTAAAGTAGATGTTCAACAGACGTCTTATGCCCTTTGAACCTCATCTGCCTCAAGTCTGTATATAACTGTGGCTCCTTGTGTTGGAGAAACATTTATTTCATGCCTTTGTGTCAACAACCTAAAATTAAAGGATTAGGTAAAAATCACAATTTTTACCATGAAGCTGTGATAAGACATATATATTAGAATCCTTGTGGGGTGTGGAATTTAGAGATGCTGTGGTAATGTTATTCTTAATGTGTTTACTACGACTCCTCATCTTGAATGCTGAAACCTTACATTCCTGTGTACTGTGTTGCTCTACAGAAACGATAGTTCCAGAAATCTTTTTATCTCCTTTGGACTCCTCCTGGAGTAGTTTTAAGGGTTCCCTAACCATTGTACTGGTCATTTAGAAATGAAGGCAAGACAGGTTTCGTCAAAACCTTTACGATCTGCTGTCTTGCTCATCAGTTTCAGTATAAAATGATGGAAGAGTTTCTTCAGTGTGGAGTAAGCAGGGGTTGGCAAACTACTGCTGGCGACCTATTTTTGTAAGGCTCACAGGCTATATAGAATGATTTTTACATTTTTAAATGGTTCCAAATCAGAAGAGTAATACTTACTGTAATGGAAATTATATGAAATTCACGTTTCAGTATCCCTAAAAGTTTTTTTTAACCCAGATCCACCCATTTGTTTACCTTTTGTCTGTGTCTGTTTTTATTTTATAATTGCAGACAAACAGTGGAACAGAAACCAGAAAAACCAAAAAAATTTTATCTGGCCCTTAATGGAAGTTTGCTGACTCCCAGTTTAGTGCATGACACAGTGGAAAGAATAAAACTAAAACTGTGAGGAGTGCTTCCACAGAAACAAAGGTGGTGTCAAGAGTGGTCACTGGTATAGGAAGAGAGCTATGGGACCTGTGCTGGTGACCCTAAGAAATGGTTGCATGGCCCCAGATGTTGAATAAGGATGGGTCTCTTCCCTGTATTTGCCTCTGGTCCCTGAATTTGGCCCTTATACAGAAGGGCTTCCAGACTGTGTAGGCAAGCATTGTGTGTGGATCCCTTTCTCTGTTGAGTCATTAGTTAGTCTTCCTGTCTGTTCAAAAATACACATTCAGGCCTGATATTAGGTAGTACTTTACTTACTGTAGAGTATTGCCTGGAATTTTAAGTGTGTTAATAGTAAACATTTGTATGTTTGATGTGGGAATATTTTGAAGGCAGTTCAATGGAGTTATTTCTGACTCCTTCTGATACAAGGCATATGCTTGCTATCGAATATATATGTCAGTTTTCTAAAAATGAACTTTCTCTTTTTTCTTTTAAAACTTCTCAGAGACACTAAAAGAAGTCATATTATTAATGATTTTTCTCAAAAGAACTCAAAGGTCATTAGGAACCTTTTAAAATTTGGTGGAGGGGCGCCTGGGCGGCTCAGTCGCTTAAGTGTCTGACTTTTGATTTCAGCTCAGGTCATGATCTCAGATGGGAGCCTCAGGTTAGGCTCTGCCCTGGCAGCACTGAGTCCGCTTGGGATTCTCTCTCCCTCTTTCTCTCTGCCCCTCCCCCACTCCTGCATGCACGGGCACACTCAAACACTTTAAACTTGTTGGAAATGTTAGTCTACTGATTTTGTGCATGACAAAATAAAAGGAGGCATTAGTCTGTGATGAATATGTTTATGATTTAATCCCTCCAAGCATCTGTAGAAGTCTTTTCACATTTTTGTGAACAAAAAGAACTTTGATCTGAACAAGGGTGCTGTTAGGTAGATTGTTAACTTATTTGAACAGCTAGAGAGGGCTGTGCCTAAGGATGTATCATTTAATATTCTTATTTGTGTGGTTACAAAAATATCGAGGGCATAAAAACATATTTGTGGTTAATACTGGCTAGGAAGGAAGAATTAGTTCTCAAAATTACATAAGTGGTGTAGAATTCTGGGGCTGAACCTAGAAAGTAGAATTTAACAGAACAAATGAAAGTCTTGCCTTTAATTTTTTAAAGCCTATTATTAAAATAAAATAGGAGTATACTGGCTTGAAAATTTTCAAAAGCAAAAAGATCTAGGTGGTTTATTTACTAGCCCAATATGAACTACAAAAAAACTTGTCAAGTTGTTTTAAAGCGATGTTGGGTTGTATTGTACCAAGACCAACAACATAATAATGATATAACCCTTTGATTCGATTGTACTTGGAGTAGTTGCTTCAGATTTGGTTGGCACATTTTATTGGCAGTTCTGATAAGGCATAATAGTGAGAAAATCTTAAAAACCTTTATGGGGTTGAGGAATGATTGAAAATTGGAAAAGGGAGTGGCAGTTAACAGATCATGTTAGCTGCAATCGATACCTGACAAATTGGTATTTGGAAGAGAAAGAAAGATCTTTCTGTACTGCTCAGCAAAAGACCCAGACTTAACAGCCCTTCACTTTAGGCTTGTCATGAAAATCTTATTAACGAGGCTTCTGGGTGGCTCAGTCACTTGAGCAACAGACTCTTAATTTTAACTGAGGTCTTGATCTCGCAGTTCTTGGGTTCAAGCTGCACATCAGACTCTGCCCTGACAGTACGTAGCCTGCTTGGGATTCTCTCTCTCTCTGCCCCTACCCCACTCATGCTCACTCTCTTATTTCTCAAAATAAACAAATAAACTTTAAAAGAAAAATGCACCCAGGAGTAGAAGAGACTGCTTTATAGTTTGAAAGAAGTCATTAGCATTTGGTATTAGGTTAAAAAATAAAGAGGCGCCTGGGTGGCTCAGTTGGTTACGAATCCAACTTCGGCTCAGGCCATGATCTCATGGTTTGTGGGTTTGAGCCCTGCTTTGGATTCTGTGTCTCCCTCTCTCTCTCTCTGCCCCTCTCCTGCTCATTCTGTTTTTCTCTGTTTCTCTATAATAAATAAATAAATAAATAAATAATAAATAAAAATAAACAAACAACCCTGTGATTTCTAAGTTGCCTTCCAGTTTAAAGATTGGGTATTTATGGGTGATGCCTGTCACAAATTAATGATTTGTTTAATAATATTTTATTTAGCACTCATCATGTGGCAAGTCCCATGCTAAGCAATTGATTCATATTATGTACTTGAATTCTTAAAGCAGCCCTAGAAACTGGATTCCAGTGTGTCCTCTCTTACAGATAAGGAAAACGAGATTTAAAAAGGTTAAATAAATTGCCCAAGGTTATGTGTCAGGTGAGCTGCAGAGCTATTTGTGGGATTCTAGCTTATATCTGATTCCAGAGCTCATACCCTTAATTTGCTTAGTTTGACTCCCCTGTGACTTGCTTATTAGTTTAATAACAAATGATAGTGTAAGGTATCAAAATAAGCATGTTATATCTGTCTTTATAGGAAAACTAGACCTTTCCGGGTATGCTGTAGTTGAAATATATAAATGAGATCCCTAACTTTTATAATTGTGGAAGGGTATAATATTAGTCAACTCGATTCTTTTAGGAGTTCTGATAACTAGTTTGTCCTAACAAGTCAAATGGCTTTTTAAAAGATTTAAGTCATTCTTATGTATAAATGTGTAAAAATATTAAATTATGTATAACTACAAAAATTATTCACTTTAATATTTGGTTATCCTCTGTTTAACTGCAAATCTGCAAAATTCCTTCTATTTTTTTGATTATAGATAGATGTATCCTATTAAATTCCTAAATGATAGTACTGTTTTTGTGATTGAATATCATCTAAATTTGAATATCCACTGATGAGTATTTGAAATTTTTATTAAAATTACCATTTCTAGAAAGTTGTCAAGTTTAACAGTGAATGTTTTTGTTTAATTCTAGGGGGAAATTTGCAGTTGTGAGGAAATGTATAAAGAAGGATTCTGGAAAAGAATTTGCAGCAAAGTTCATGAGAAAAAGAAGAAAAGGCCAAGATTGTCGAATGGAAATAATTCATGAGATAGCTGTTCTTGAACTAGCACAGGATAATCCTTGGGTTATTAATTTACATGAAGTCTATGAAACTCCATCAGAAATGATCTTAGTTCTGGAATAGTAAGTATCATCTTCCTTAAATGGATTTTATTTGATAGTTCACACTTCCTTTATAGGATGTTAGTCATCTGTGGTATGTGTTGGGGCCTGGCTCTGAAAATCTGAAGAATTTCCAAAACTTTTTCATGTATTCCTCATATTAATTTGACATTTTTCAAATTAAAGACATTTTACAATCCCTTATATGTTCATATAGTCTGAGTTAATCTTCTTTCAGAAACTATTGATTCATGCTATGTTTTAATTTGAGTAAGGAGGGACAGTATAGGAAACAGCTTTGGAAAATGAAGTTTTTTCTTCTTAAGAAATCCTGTTTTCCCCTCTACTTCTGAATACATTAAAAGCCTTACTACATCAAGAAATACAAAGGAAAAGACAAGCTCTTACATCTGTTCACCCAAAATGCTTAAAATTTCTTTACTGTGTAATAGAGCTTAGAAATTACACAAAAACATGAGTCTCTCAGTTTAAAAACATAGGGCAAAGGATATGTTAAAAATTTTTTTCAACCAAATAAAATTGAAGATCTAATCAACTTTATTAAGTGACTCTAGCAAGTGGAGGGCAGCCCCAAGGCATTATACAAAGTGGATAGGTTTTCTAGGAAGGAGGGTAGGGCAAGAAGTGTTTAGCAAAAGAAAAGGAAGGGTTATTTCAGGCAGATCAGCTTCCCTTATGGGAAAAGCAGGGGGTCTCAGGTGGATTATCTTTCTTTTGGGGGTTTACTTTTGGGGGTAGTAATGTGAGATTACTACAATGCTGATCAGAAATTTTCTGACTGACTGGTTAACACTTAATTTCTAGGGGCACCTGCGTGGCTCAGTCGGTTAAGCATCGGACTTTGGCTCAGGTCATGATCTCATGTTATGAGGTCGAGCCCCATGTTGGGCTCTGTGCTGAAAGCTCAGATCCTGGAGCCTGCTTCAGATTCTGTGTCTCCTTCTCTCTCTGCCCCTCCCCAACTCCGTGCTCTGTGTCTCTCTCTCAAAAAAATAAACATAAAAAAATTTCTGGGGGAGGTTCAAACTGTACTTGGGTTATATATTAAGCCCGAGTTTTGTGACTTGGTATAAATGACTTAAGTTTTTGGTTTCCAGTTTGTTTTGGAGAGGATCAAGGCAGAATTGGAAGTTTATCTAGAGGAGACTTTGTGAAATACTATTCTCTGACCAGATCTTGTTCCTCTCCTTTTCTCACCAAACCTGCTCTTCAGCCTTCAACCCTGAACTCTTCTTGGGTCTTCCAGTCTTTCAGCCAGCTCCTGACTTTTTTTTTTTCCTGTGATTCGCTTCTCTTCAGAGTTATTTTAACTAATCTCACATCAGCACCTTA
Source organism: Suricata suricatta (assembly GCF_006229205.1). NCBI lineage: Eukaryota > Metazoa > Chordata > Mammalia > Carnivora > Herpestidae > Suricata > Suricata suricatta. The sequence goes on along the minus strand of NC_043701.1, from coordinate 54,439,959 downwards.
CATTATTTCCTCCTTCTGCTCCCTCTGCAGCTCATTTTGCCCATTTACCCTGGCTCGTGCTGCATCCTGCACACTCGAGGGAGGATTTTGTGTAGTCTTTAACCTGCTTGTTACAAGTGTGAGTCATCAGCTGGGCTCTTGCTGTCGTTGGTAATTCTTTACCTAATCTCTCATCTCCTCCTATTAATGTGCCCCTCGGCCCCAAAAGGAACTAATCAGAATCTTTAATACTCTTGCTACATCACCTCCTTCCTATCTTCTATGAGGTACCTAGCCCTTTCTCCCCTCATGGAGAAAGTAAAGGCCAGCACACTCCCTCAGTGTCTCTCTGCCTTTAGTGTTCTCAGCCCTTCCCTTCTGTCCAAAGAAGTTTCCACTGCTTAACTCTGAAGCTTAAATCTTTACTTGTGCTCTTCAATTCTCTTTCCTTTGCTAGGGCCTTTGTTTTGTTTTTAAATCAGTTCACTGACCTCTGTCAGCCTTTCAAGGTGCTCTTGGAAGAGCACCTCTCCCAAGGTGGCTCTTTTCCCTCATCTTCCCATGTTTCTGTCTCTCCTCTTCTCAAATTCCTTTTCCTCATCTCTGACTGTCTTTAAACCATTGTCCTTGCTTGCTCTTTTCTTTACTGCTATCTGTACTCCTTAAAGGAGCAGTCTGAATTTACAGTGTTCCTCATCTTGTGGTCAGTTTTGTTCTTCATCGATCCATGCAGCTGCCATGTGCCAGTGCTCCATTACTCCTCGTCTGCTGCACCTGCTCTTCTCAAATCCTGTTTGCCATAATCGGTGTCCTAACTTTAGTGTTCATTCTAGTATTCACTCTCTGTAAATACTTTATTATACCTTCTTTCTTGAAATGGCGTTCTTGGTTTTCATGGTCCTCTTTTAAAAAAACAAAACAAACTTCTCAGCCTTTTACCCTTCTTCTATTATGTGAATACAAGTGCTCCCCAGAGTTCATTAATGTTGTTCTTGTCATACTTTTATATTCTGTACATTTACTCTGAACAATAACAGTCTGTGTTTGTGGCTTCACCTATTCTTTACATGCAGTTATTTCCAAATCTTTGTCTCTAGCCTTGAACCATCTTAAGTTCCAACTGACTATTGCATATCTCTGTATCCAACCACACATCATTACCAATTTGGAATCAATATGTGTGCACTCCTGCATTACCCTGATAATGCCTGTTTTTCTTTTGTTCTCCATTTTCAGTGATAGCCCCATTTATTTCATAGCTCAGGCTAGTAACCCTTTCCCCTGCTGGTCCCCTTTTCTTGGTACTTCTTGCTATTTCTCCTCTGTATTGGGTCCTCATTGTTCTTTTTTTTTTTTTTTAATGTTTATTTTTGAGACACAGAGAGACAGAGCATTAGAGGGGGAAGTGCAGAGAGACCAGTAGACATAGAATCCAAAGTAGGCTCCAGTCTCTGAGCTGTCAGCACAGAGCCTGATGCGGGGCTCAAACCCACAAATGTGAGATCATGCTCTGAGCCAAAGTCAGAGGCTTAACCCATTGAGCCACCCAGGCGCCCCCTCATTGTCTCTTCTTAGCTGATCACCCTGGCTTCAGTTCGAGGATGTTTTTCAAACTGCTGCTAGGTAATTAAGATATAAATGTTGTAATATTATTCCCTTGCTTAGAAATCTTTGGTGGCTTCTGTTGCTTCAGTGATCATGTTTTTAGAACCACAAATGAGTATGATTTGGCTAAAAATGTTTGTGTTACTCTTTGCGTGTGAAGGGAAAGTCTTAGAAATATATGTTTAGATATCGAGATATCAAAATTCATGGCCACATCAATAGACTGTTATGAAAACAGGCAGGTTTATGATCACCATGTCAGTAATGCATTTCACATACACTTAAGTACCTGCCATAAGCACCAGTGCTAATAGGTGCTGATGGTATAAAAGTGAAAATAGCATAGCCCCTTCCCTCCAGGTGCTACAGGTTTAGTGAAAGAAATATAAATGTAGCAATGTTGGTGTTTTACCAGAAATATTGCTAGGTGCTGTGGGAACACAAATTGTTAACGGTTGTAATGTGTTAAGAATTTTCCTTGTGCTAGGCACTGTGCTAAGTCAGCCAACTTTATATACATGCTTTATATGCATTATTTTTAAATTTTTTTCCAGCTTTATTGAGGTATAGTTGACATAGAACATTTTGTAAGTTTGAAGTGTAGGATATAGCATTAGCTAACACTTGCATCGAGTCACTTAATTACCTTTGTGTGTGTGTGTGTGTGTGTGTGGTAACAACATTTAATATTTACTCTCTTAGCAACTTTCAAGTATATAACCTAGTATTAACTATCATCACTATGCTGTAAGTTAAATTTCCAGAACTTACTCAACTTACAACTTGAAGTTTGTACCCTTTGACAATATCTCTTCCATTTCCACCACCTCCCTCCGCTGACTGGTAACCACCATTCTAGTCTGTTTCTAGGAGTTTTACTTTTTTAGGTTCCATGTATAAGTAGAATATATTTATTTGGCTGAATAATATTCCATTTATATGTAAATATATCTTAACAGGTGTGCGATGGTACCCAATTGTGGTTTTGATTTGTGATTCCCTGATGATTAGTGATGTTGAGCACCTTTTTCACGTACCTGTTGCCTATTTGTATGTCTTCTTTGGAAAGATATCTGTTTAGTTTCTCAGCCCTTGTTTAGTCAGATTGATTGTAGGAATTCTTTATATTTTTTGGATATTAAACCATTATCAGCTAAATGATTTGCAAATATTTTCTTTCATTTCATAGGTTGCTTTTCATTTTGTTGATGGTTTCCTTCACTATGCTGAAGCCTTTTAATTTGATGTAGCCCCCACTTATTTTTGCTTTTATTGTCAAATTAAAAAAATTGGCCAGGACTTATGTCAAGGAGCTTACTGCCTGTTTTCTCCTTGGAGTTTTATAGTTCAGGTTTTACATTCAAGTCTTTAATCCATTTCGATTTGACTTTTGTGTATGATGTAAGATAAGGGTTCAGTTTCATTCTCTTGCATGTAGCTACCCAGTTTTTTTAAAAACCATTTATGGAAGAAACTCTCCTTTCCCCATTGTACATTCTTGGCTCCTTTTTAGTAATTTAATTGACCATATATGCATAGTTTTATTTTTGGACTTTCTATTTTAGAACTATCTATTCCATTGATATATCTGTTTTTATGCCAATACCATATTGTTTTTATTACTATAGCTTTGATACATACATACACACATGCATAGTTTTCTCCACAAGAAACTTTTTGTAAATAGGGTAAAATTGGCATAGAACATAAGTTTTAGGTATGCAACATAATTTGATATCTGTATGCACTACAAAGTGATCACCGCTAAAAGTCTAGTTACTATCTATCACCATATAACTGACCCCCTTTGCCCATCTTGCCCACCCATCTCCCCCCTTCCCCTTTGGTTACCACCAATTTGTTCTCTATACCTATGAACTTTGGTTCTTGTTTTGTTTGTTCATTTGTTTTGTTTTTTTAGTTTCCACATATGAGTAAAATTTTATGTTAGTTTTCGTCTTCTGACTTATTTCACTTAGCATAATATCTTCAAAGTCTATCTGTATTGTTACAAGTAGCAAGGTTTCATTTTTTGTTGTTGTTGAGTAGTATTCTTTCTGATGTCATGGCAAATGGGATTGTTTTCTTAATTTCTCTTTCTGAAAATTCATTTTTAGTGTATAGAAACACCATGATTTTGGTATATTGATTTTATATTCTGCAACTTTGCTTAATTTGTTTATTTACAAACTTTTTAAAGATTTTTTTTTTCTTTCAGTAATTTGAGCATAATGTGCCTTAATTTGCCTTGTGTTTATCCTGCTTGTGGTTTATTTTTAGCTACTTGGGTATTGAGGGTTATAGTTTTTAACAAATTTGGGAACTTGTCAGGCATTTTTTTTTTTTTAATTGTCTTCTCCTACCTCTCTTCTCTTGTTCCTTCAATTACATTATGTTACTGCTTGATATTGTCACTCAGCTTCCAGGGGTCCTATTGTCCTTTTTCTTCCTCTCTATGTTTAAAATTGAATTGCAAGGTCATACAATTCTATTGCTGTGTCTTAAAATTTACTGATTCTTCTGCAGTGTCTAATTTGTATCTCTAGAAGTTCCATTTGGTCCTTTTTCATACCTCTCATTCTCTCCTGTTATGTTCATATTTTACTTTAAATCCACGAGTATATTTATAATGCCTTATCTGCTGATTTCATTATGTCTGTTATTCCTAGGTCTGTTTTTAAGACAATATTAGTTGCAGATTATAATTTATGGCATTTTTAGTGTTTAGTAATTTTTGGAAGGATGCCATACATTTAGTTTGTCACAGTGTTGAGTGGATTTTATGATCTTCCATTAAAGAGCGATGATGTTTGTTTTGGCAGGCATTTAAATTATTTGTGAATCAGCTTTGTTGGGGCAAGTCAAAGGCTACTTAACCTTACTACTTTAGGTATGGCCTTTTTGGAGTGGGGGTCCTGCTGACTGCTCAAGTGGTTGGCATGGTTTTTCTACTTCAACTGAACAAAATTCAGATATATTATTTGGTTCTCTGTGAATGCTAGGAATTATTCAGCTTATTATTTCCTAGCAGATCTTTGCTTGCACTCGTAGAATTTCATCCTGTGCATCCCCATATTAGTATTTTGACTTCAGGATGTAGCTAAGTAAACGTCTAGAAATCTTTCTCTGTCTAGCTCAGTCCTCTCAGGTACTGTCCCTATGAAATCGAACTTCATTAGCTTTGTCAAACTCCTAGTCTGTTTCCTCAGTTTAGCAAGGCTGCTGTATTCTGCTTGGGTTTCTCCTTCACCCTATACTGTAGTCCATAAATTACTTCCAAGTAGGAAGACAGAAACAGTAGGGCCCATCTCATGTTCCTGTTTTCAGGGATCATGGTCATAACTGCCTTTGTTCTCATGTCTGAAAACAGTTGGCTTATACACTTTGCTCATTTTCTAGTTATTTATGGCTAGAGGGTAAGTTCCGTACCATTTGGCTGAAAGGGGAAATAGCAGCTTAACCATTCATGAGTTGTGTCGTGTATTTTTGACACCACCATGCCCTTTTGTTTGTGTTCACAATGCTGGGGATGTGCTCTTACCATTTCATCTAGTGGATTCTGATTCGTTCTACAGGGCTCAGAATAAATGTCATTTTTCTAAGATTTTTTTCCTCCTTTCCAGTTAATTGTTCAGTTGCTAAATTATCACATCACTTGATATATAATTTTACACCCATATATATTTATGCATATATATTCTTTAAAGTGTGTTTCATTTTTTCTCTCTCCTACTAGTCTAGTACATGAAGTCCTAAGCCATACTTCTAATTAATCTTTCTGTCCATAACATATTGCAAAAGCCTAACATATTTGATTGGTATTTGTTCATTTTTAAGAGTGAAGGAATAAAGATCTAAACTGACTCTTTATTGGTAGAAGTGGAAATGCTAGTTTCTATAGAAAAAGAAGTGTTTGATCGAGTTTGGGAGCGAGGTTGGGAGCTAAGATCTAGACAAGGTACAGGCAGCTAGGGAAACACAGTGACTCTTAGCCTGCAATTATCATGTATATGGCTCTGCATAATGTTGATCAAAAAGATACTTATCCCCTAACTTTTTAAGGGCCACTAGAAATTTGAAATTGAAAGCTTGTAATATGTTTTATAAAAATAGGTTTTTATAAAATTTTCTTGTGAAAGTTCTTGAATTAATGTTTTCATTAAAAAATTTTGGTAAAAAATTGTATGTAATTCATAATAAAGTTAATTACTGAGTTTCTGAGTAGTTTTAAAGTAGTGGAAAACAAACACTACTAAAGTAAATATACCATAATATAATCATGAAAATCTTGCTGTAGTTAAAAGATAGGCACTGCAAAATTTAGTGTTTCTCTGGCTTTATGTAAAGGAAGATACTTCCTGTGAAATAGTTAATATTCTTATTTCCTGGAACCATGCTTAACAGATGCTTTTAATTTTGCGAGTTGTCCTTTAGTATAATTTTGTTTAGTTCCACTAGTTAATGAGTTAATGGGGCAAGCTTACATTTAAGCAGGTGTAAAATAGGGTGATTGCACATTGTATCAGAGGGTTTATGCAAGTCTTGCTGGTCACTGAAGGCTAGCTTTTACAGCTTTTTTAATCATCTGCATTGCATACTTGAAAATTTTCAGAAAATGGTAATTTTGTGCTTCATATTCTGTGCTTATGTAAAGTACTTAAATTACGTTAAAACAAGAATGGGTAAACTTTATAGTGAAATGAACTAGTAATAAATGGTTCTTCAATTTTAGGTAAAGGAATCTTTGTACTTATGTAAATTAACCTATAGTGAATTTTATTGTGGATGGTAGTGATGAGCTGAGAGACTCAGAGAACAATAAATTTTGATTGGAAAACTTTTTCCACCAAAAATACAGTTCTTTGTTTTAGTTGAGGAACACGGACAGTTCTGAGGGTCACAGGCAAATGGTGGTGTGTGTGTGTACGCAGAGGGCTTCATGAGCTATATGTTATATCATGGTACATCGTGCTGCTTGGACTGATTTGACACATTTCATACGGACTTTTGTTTTAGGTCATCAAATCCATATTAGCAGTATGTGGTACTCCTAGGTTGTAATTAATTGACTCTGTAATTACGTTGTGAATGTTCACCATTTCCATTCTTCTGACTTGTATATTACTTTAACTGTACCTGAATATGTGATGGCCATTTTACACTTAAATAACATAAAAATGGTTGTGATACATTCACATACGGTTTTCTACGTACAATCAAAATGTTATAAGTCAGTTGTATAAGTTTAGTCAAAATGAAAACCTTATCAGCCAATGAATTATTCTTTCACTTTTCATCACCTGCAACTGCTCAGCTAAACTTAAATATGTTCTTCTCTAATTTTGGTGACAAATAGTGTCTCCTTATATGGACAGAATTTGGAAATAGGTTGCTTTAACAGGAAAGGAAGCAACTAAATTATCTTATGAAAAGGAATTCGGGGCACCTGGGTGGCTCAGTTGGTTGAGCGCCTGGTTTCGGCTCAGGTCATGATCTCATGGTTCGTGGGTTTGAGCCCCACGTCAGGCTCTGTGCTGACAACTCAGAGCCTGGAGCTGCTTCAGATTCTGTGTTTCCCTCTCTCTCTAACCCTCCCCTGCTCACGCTGTCTCTCTCTCTCAAAAATAAACAAAAAACAAAGAAAAATTTAAAAAAAAGAAAAGAATTCAATAAGTAGCTCTTTTTCTGACAGCAGCCTGTCTGTTTATAGTTAGATATTTTATGTCAATTTTATAGCTACTTAATTGAAAGCAATCTAGCCTCTTTTTTTAAACACCTAAAGGAAATTTTGAGATATGACATGAGCTGTTATTTATGGTATGAATGAATCTTTAAGTATAGACTTTTTGCTGAAGGAAAAAGAAAAACTTTTAATGTTGATTTTTCCCCACTCTTATTGGAAAAATTAGTTGGAGAAAAACAAATTGAGATGCTTTGGCCAGAGGTTGAAAGAAAGTTTAAATCAGTACTGCTCTTTCGGAGAGGATAGGCTCTTTCTATTCAAATTTTAAATGTACATACACTTCAGTCCAGCTGTTTCTTTCTAGATGTCTACCCTTGAGAGCTCCTCGCACATAAGTGAACCTGTGAGAAATTGTAATGTGCCTTCTTATCACAGTATTATTTATAGTTGTGAATAATTAGGAAGAAAGTAAACGTCCTTCAAAGAGAATGGTTACATCAAGTATGGTTTATTCACAGGGATGTAAGAGTTCAAAATTACAAAGTAGATAAACATAAAACCATCACAGAAAGATTCTTAAGACATGTTGAAACGTAAGAAAGAGTTGTAGAACAGTATCAGTAGAATGTGCCCTATATTACCATCTGTTTTTTAAAAAATCCAGGCAACCAGTATTTTTGTATGCATTTAGTAAGTGTATATTTTTTAAAAGTCTGGAGGGATATAATACACCAAAGGGAGAATAGCACTTATCTCTAGATGTCATTCTAGAATTGGAGAAGGGGTCTTTAATTCATTGGAGAGCATTAGCTTTATTTTCATTATTTGTGTTTTTTCTAAATATACCATTTATATATGTTCCTTTTTTTTTTTTTTTTT
>NC_043701.1:54380262-54431713 GCF_006229205.1 Suricata suricatta | reverse complement strand
TGTAAAAGCAACTTCATTTAAACATAACCACCTCCACCACCAAAAAAAGAAGAGGAAAAAAAAAGTAACAAAAATAATAGGGGAAAAACCCAAGACACACTTCCTAGGGGGAAAAAAACCCAAAAAAACAAAAAACAAAAATAAAACCAGCATGTAATTTCTGTCCTTGACGGAATGTATTAAATAAGCAAACACCACCAACAAGCAAAACAAGTACTACAATGTAAAAACATTAAAAAAAAGACAACCCTCTCACATGCATAAATGAAAAATTGCACACAAAGAACTCACATCTTTTCAAGCTTCAATAGTAAATATTCTGCTACTATGTATTAAATACTGCATGGTTTGCCCAAGCTAAGATGAAACCACATCATAAATCTGTTCGTACTCATAGGTCTAACAGGAAATTTTCAGAATGATCTAGCTTCAAGAAAAGCAAGCAGTGAGTAGTGCTTAAGAAAAATTGGTTCAGTATCTAATGGATAGTTGATACCTGCCACAACACAGCATTTTATATACTGTTAAGTGAAACTGCAATACAATCTAAGTTTATTTTGGGAGTGTTTGCTGTATCATTGGATTTAATGAAATGTTTAGAGGTGCAGTAGGCATGACTTTGAGTAGATAATGAAAGAAAATGCAAAATGCTTATTGATATATGTGTTCTTTAAACAAAAATTCTAGAGAAATTTTCACTTGAAAGTGTGTTTATGTATTTTACTGTTAAAGTTTAATTTTTGAAGTTCTTAATCTAAACTAATATTAGAGGCTTCACATTTTTATTTAAAAAGAAAAATGGATATAGGGACATATACTGAAATTATACTTTACCTAAATAAAGATACTTAATATGTAAAATACTAAGAACAAAAAGGCTGTATCTTTTTAATGAGTCCTTTTACTTTATAATTAAAGTGTGCTTCTTCCCTTCTCTAGTGCGGCTGGGGGTGAAATCTTTGACCAGTGTGTTGCAGACAGAGAAGACGCCTTCAAAGAAAAAGATGTTCAAAGACTCGTGAGGCAGATATTGGAAGGTGTTCGCTTTTTGCATGCTCATGATGTAGTACATCTTGATTTGAAGGTAAGATCTAAATTACTTTACAATTTTGAGATTGCTAGAGAATGACACTCTAGATGTAAAATATTTTTAACAGTGATTTATTAAAACATTTGTCAAGTTTGTATATTTTATTAGGTACTAAGGATATAAAGGTTGTGTCTGTTCTTATCCTTTAGCCAATTTGTTATATTAAGGAGGTAATGGATGTCTGCATACATAAAAGATAAACAATAATATGTTGCTCAAAAAACAGACCTTACAGGATATTGGTGGAGTAGTTGAACTCTTCCTGGCAAGAGACAGAGTTTAAACCAGACTTTTCAAAAAAAAACTTAGGATTTAGATAGAGAAAATACAGAAAAATGTAGAAAATAGAGGATAAAATTAACTCACAAGAGTTAGGAATACTTGTTGGGCAAATATGAGTGGAATAGTGTCACTGGAATTGAGAGATGAAGTAGGAGATACTGACAGTTGAGGAAAGGCCAGATTCCAGGGGTTTCAAATGTCATGAAGAGGTAGATGACTTTTTAGGAATATCTGAAAACCCGTGTTGTAGAAAATTAGGCAGCAGTAAAGAGAGAACTAAAGAGATTAGAGGTGGGTAGATTTTTTTTCTTTAATGTTTGTTTATTTTTGAGAGAGAGAAAGACAGAGTGTGAGCTAGGGAGGAGCAGAGAGGGGGAGGGAGACACAGAATCCGAAGCAGGTTCCAGGCTCTGCGCTGTCAGCACAGAGCCCGATGTGGGACTCAAACTCACGAACTATGAGATCATGACCCCAGCCAAAGTCAGATGCTCAACTGACTGAGCCACCCACAGGCACCCCAGAGGTAGGTAGATTTCTAGTTTAAAATGATCAAAGAAGGAAGAGGGAGGAAAGAGTACACAAAGGGCAGTTATAATGCTTTCAAGTGATCAAAATGCCAGCCAAAAGTAGGGGAAGCAAAAAAGGAAATTTTATTAGTTTGTTTAAAAATTTTTTTTTAATGTTTTTTATTTATTTTTGAGAGACAGAGACCGTGCAAGCAGGGGAGGGTCAGAGAGGGAGATACAGAATCCGAAGCAGGCTCCAGGTTCAGCTAGCTGTCAGCACAGAGCCTGATGCAGGACTCAAACCCACGAACCATAAGATCTTGACCTGAGCCGAAGCCGGACACTTAACCAACTTAGCCACCCAGGTGCCCCGAAATTTTATTAGTTAAAAAGTCCAGGGACAATTCTAACTTAAGGAATGGCACTATTCATTAATTCACATATTGCAAGTACATAGTTGGTTTTTCTTCAGTCTCCAGCTCTGCCTTCTCAAATGGCGGTAAGATGGTAGTAAGTTAGATGCTGTCATTTTTGCCTTCCAGTTCTCCAGAGATTCAGCAAGAAGGAGCCAAGTTCTATTAGTTCTTTCAGAAGTTCTGAGATTCTCTCATCAAACCAACTTAGATCAGTCTAGAACTAATAAGTATGTCAGGGGGAGGGAGGGAGTACCGGGTTTTGACTGGCCAGGCCAGCATTACCAGTGTCATTTGCTCCAACCCAGGAGGGTTAAATTTCTCCTCCCATTCCAAGTTTTATTTGGACTGAGTGGGGAATGGATACATTCTCAGACCAGTTCTGTTTCAGAAAGAATAGAGAGTAGGTGGGTGCTCAGGAGACAGACTGAATGTCCACTACAAGTGTCCTTAGCATATTCCTTCAGGCATCTGGGGCAGAAAAGTCTAATATCCCTGTTGATGGTTGATTCCACATGAAGTCCAGGTGTAGCTCCAGGGAAATGAAACATTCCTCAAGGAGTACACTGGTGGCTTCAGTTCCTTATTAGCCAGAGGAGTTCAGGTTAGGAAAGAACGTAACCTGAGGAGGCTAAACCCCTGGACCCAAAAGAGGCTTTCCTATCTTGGACTTGTGCAGCCTCATTCACTCCTCATCCTCTCCCAGTCCTTCTTGACCTCTGCTGTAGTTTGTCCCCTAGCGGAAGGTAGACCTGTGTGGAGGGGGTTGTCCAACTTTGACAGGGATCAGGATCACCAGGAAAGGCTTATTAAAGCAAATTGGTAGGCCCCAATTCCAGAGTTTCGGATTTAGGGAAGGGCCATGTAATGCTGATACTGTGGGTCCAGGTACCATTTTGAGAACTCTTGCTGTAAGGCACACTGTGACACATGATTGAATACTGTATAAATAACTGTGTCTAATCTTTACTGTGTGAAGGAACACTCTCAAGGAAGAGTGAACAGTGTGTACTCTGGAGGTTGACATCTAAAGTAAACTTGATAAAATTCCATATGAAATAAGGTGTAAGGGTAATAGATAATTCCTTCAAATAGCAGTTTCCTTCAGAAAAATATAGAGGAAAGAAAACAATTTTGAAACTTTCTTGTTCTTTTCTGAAGAATGCAATTTAAATTCATTCTGTAAGCAGATTTTTTTTAGTTCAGAGGCTAAAATGCGTGATTATAACACTGTAGACTATGGTAGAGTGGCACTTTTTGAAAGTAGTGTGGACAAGTATGTATCCTCATAAGGTTCCAAGGTAGTAAAGCTGAAGCGGCCTTATTGATCATCTGGCTAAAACCCTCATACCAAGGGTGAGGGAACTGGGGCTTTGTTTTTTTTTGTTTTTTTTTCCCTTTAGTCTGTCATATGCTTAGAAAATCGGGGCTCCTTGCTGTAAGAAATATCCACCTGTGCTTCCCTTGGAAACACTCACTGGAAAGACATGGTCTCTGCAGTCTAGACTTCAGTGGACTCAAACTGTAAGAAGCCTCAGGTAGTCTCAGCCATGCAGAAGAATTCCCAAAAGTAATGTTTGTGCTATGCTTGTTTTCATGTTTGGTTTCACACATGTTTTTACTTTGTTAAGTCACATTTTTTATGTTTTGCTAGTTCTATGATATAAAAAGGACTTCTAGGAATGAACTCCAAGTTAAATAACATTGCATCTATGGGCAATATGCCTTCAACTTATGACAGCTCAACCTATGACTATTATTCAGGAACTAATTAAGTAGCAAGTCCAGTTGCCAACACTATGTGTCATAGATCTTTGATGTTACTTGAAAGCAGCCAAAGGTGAAAATTAAGTTCTTGAATACCAGGTTTACCTGTGTATTTACGCAAGGAAATTATATCCCTTTCTCCCCAATACACTCAGTATAAATCCTATTCCTTTCTCCCCAGTACACTTAGTGTAGAATTCTTTCTGGATTTAATAGAGGCTTTGACGTTGGAAGCTGGACACTGTGTTTCCTAGGCCTAGAGGAACTAGAAGACAGGGTGGCCCAATAGGTTCTCAGCCTTTCTTTTCTGTGCTCACAGTCTTCACGTGTGCAGTCAGATTTGTCTCTAAGTGAACTGCTGAAAGGGGAAGGTTGGGGATGGGGTTGGTGTGGCAGGAATGCAGATAGGAATGATTTCTCCCAAAAAGGTCATCTCCAGTTGACTTTCTGTGACCTCTGTGAGTCTAGTCAGAGGGTCTACTGTCCTACACCTTTTAAATTTTTTTGTTTTTGTTTTTTATTTTTGAGAGACAGTGTGAGCAGAGGAAGGTCAGAGGGAGAAGGAGACACAGAATCTGAAGCAGGCCCCGGGCTCTGAGCTGTCAGCATAGAGCCCGACACGAGGCTCAAACCCACAAACCCTGAGATCATGACCTGAGCTGAAGCCAGACGCTTAACCAACTGAGCCATCCAGGCACCCTGTCCTACACCTTTTAACAGCTATCTGCCCAATGACAATTTATGCTTAAAATGTTGACTGAGTCTCTGTAAGAGCTTGAAAACTACAAAGCTAAATATGTTTTCTGAAGTTTTAATTCTGTGAATTAGAGAGAAAAATAGTTTTAATTCTATGAAAATTGGTAATCCCCACCTATAGGGTAGCTTTGAGTTAGCAGAGTATTTGTTCTCCATTATGGTTAAAATGGGAAATTCTTGTCCCAGAGACAAGTAGTAGTTAGAAGTTAGAATGACTATTATAGTTGCTCCTATAAAAGAGATAATTGACACAATGGGAAATGTGCTACTTGGCTTCAGGTCAGAGCCCAAATAGGCAGTTTGCCAAAAAGCTATTCACTGAAGACTCTCAGCCAAATATCTTAAATTGAATATGGCAAATGCTTTGAGGGGTAGCAGATGCAAATTTTGGAGTGTTTCTAGGATGACAAAAATAGAAAAGACACTAGATTGTGATTAGGGGAAAGCCCATTCATTTCATGTAAATTATGGCAGGACTGACAAATCTGAGAAACAACAACTACCAAAATCAGAATAAAACTAAAAGCTTCAAAATAATACCAGTTAGTGAATTAGTCATTGGCATAGTGGCCTGCTTTTACTTCAGTCAGAGGAAGGACTTGACCAAAAAGAACACAAAGAAATCTAGTCTTAAAACCCAGTGCTCCTTGTGTTTGAATGGTCTTCTGTTGGTTCGATCTTCAGCAGTTCTGTGCTAGGTATAGCATAGCATCGTTATGCATGGATGCATGTTAGCATAGCTAACGGTCGTTAGTTCGTCCACCCTATTGGGTGTATATGATGAGAAGCTCAGGAGCAGACCAGGAACTCGAAGCCAGAGCTTTCCCTTTTGAGATTTAAGTTAGTCACTCACTGGCAGTTTAAAAAAGTTCAAGTAAATGTTACGGTTTCAAACAGTCCCCCAAACTGATTCATTCAGACAGTAATATTAACCTATTTCTGTACTATAACCTGGGTTTTAATAAATAAAAAGTCAATTAACTTGAATTCTCATTGCCTCATAAAAATGTTGCTTAAAATTTTATCCATAGCCCCTTAAGGCTAATTAATAAGCAAGTTAGACTCAACTTAACAATGATCTTATCCAGGGGTGATTGTTCAGTAAATGTTAAATGGATTATATACAAAGATGAAGAAACCAAGATAAATTAATGGATTCCCCCACAGAGAAATAGGATTTTACAAAGACCTCCCTACTGCCTTTGTCTGTTTGAGGACAGTTTTGTGTGTTTGTTCCCCCTCCCCCCTTCATTGCCTCTCCATTAACCATGTCATTTTCTTTCTTACCTCCTGGGATTCATGCATCTTAAATAGAATTAGGTATCATGAGCCACAGCTTCTTTATCATGAATTGGATTCCCTAGAAAGGAACGCTGAGACACGTCTCTATTTTTAGCCCTTATATTGCACTTACTAGTAGTGGGTATATTTTGCCATCAAAGACTGACAGATTATAGTCCTGTAATTGTACTTCTTTTTTATTTAGAGGAGTAAGGTCTATTTTTAAAATGTATCTGTGGTCAGATAGGGCACAATTGATAGAAACTACGTAATAAACATTAACTGAAAGTTCATGAAAGAGTTCTGATTTTATGAGATGAGTTGCCTAGTAACTTCTCTGTCAACTGTTTAAGGTCTCTCACATTGGTAGATGAAGGATGCATGTGACTGGGCCTAGATTTCAAATTTGATCACACTAATTGCGAATTTATTACCACCACACTCATCTAGCTTTTCCATGATTACTAAAGAAAGCATATCCCAAGGAATGTAAAGTATAAACAAGCATAAGGGGAAAACATGTAAGCTATTTCTAAGGGAACAAATGATATTTAAGAATATTCACAGAATGTGCATATTTTATTAATCATAAAATGGACCTTAAAATACAGTGAAGATTTCCACTTAGCAATATTTCTTTTGGCATTTTGTATGTACTGGGAAGGGTAAAACATGTTCAATGATGAATACGTGTAACAGAACCAAACTTCTCTAATATGCCTGAATAATGACATTTTATTTTACTATAATTCATTAATGTAATAAAACTAAAATTACCTTGGGGCACCTGGGTGGCTCAGTCGGTTAAACCTCCACCTTCGGCTCAGGTCAGATCTGACGTTCGTGGGTTCAAGCCCCGCGTCAGGCTCTGTGCTGACAGCTAGCTCAGAGCCTGGAGCCTGCTTCCAATTCTGTGTCTCCTTCTCTCTCTGCCCCACCTCCTCTCATGATCTGTCTCTCTCTGTATTAAGAATAAATAAAACATTAAAAAATTATTAAAAAAAAAAAAAACTAAAATTACCTTGAGAAGTCTTGGGACTCATAATCCTAGTTTTTTCCTTGAAGAAATTACTAGAAGCTGATTAACAAGGAGAATGCCCCTTTATAATGAAGTTTGTTTATATATATTACCAAAACCTCTTGTTGTTTATCATTGAAGAGAGAGATTGGTTATATCACTGATCGGCTGAGCATTTTCACTCCTTTTGTGTGGGGCAGGGCAGGGGTACTTTACCTGTTAGCATTCCTCTATAGTCCAAGCTTCTGTAGAGACAACAGTTTGATTTTGTCTTTTTTTTTTTTTCAGTTTTAGGTTTTTACTGTAGCCATAAACTTTCAGAGGTTAAAAAAAACAGGTTTTTGTACAAAATTACAGATTACACTGAGCTATGGTATGGTTTTATTTTCACTGTTGAAGTCTATTTTTATGAATATGTTTTCAAAGTGAACTACATTTTGTGATTGCATAGTGATAATATGGACATTATGCAAGAGATATTAAGAATTACTGAACATTTATTGGGATATCATTTAGATTCCTTTTTTATTAAAAGTGTTGATAGCCGCAGTGTTCAGTCAAGTACCACTACTATTTGTGGCTGTTGAGCACTTAAGAGCTGAAATGTGTTCAGACTGTGAACTCCACACCAGATTTCAAGGACTTAGTATGGAAAAAAAGTAAAGTAAATATCTCAGTTTTATATATTACATGTTGAAGGGATATCTTAGACATACTGAATTAAAAGAATATTAATTTCACCTGTCTCATGTTACTTTTTATAATATGGCCACTAGAAAATGTTAAATTAGGTTCTGTGACTTGCATTACCTTTCCACAGGACAGCACTGGTTTAGAGAATATCCACAGATAATTAAGCCAGAATGGCCTGTCACATAAAGATCACCTAGTCTTTCAATTTCTTTTTCAACCTCTTGTAATCTAGCTTTTTCTCCCATGGTTTTACTAAAAATTATTTCTGCAAAAGTCTTTCAGACTTTATTTGCTATATTCAATGACTTTTTCTTGGTCCTCATTCTTCCCCTCGTCCCTTTTGATGATCCTCCTTCCTGTCTTTCACCACGATGCCTGTGTTCTTAGCCTCCCTCTCAGACAGCTATTTCATCACTCTCCTGGCCTCTTGTTAGATGTGGTTATCAGTGAGAACTCATCTTGGCCACTTCTCTTCTTGCCCTATTCTCTTCCTCTTACATACTTCCATGGTTTTAGTCTTGCTTCTGTGCCCTTGCCTTCCAAAGCAGTATCCTCAGCCTTATATTCTCTCCAGACTGAATTTCCAACTGTCCTGGGTGGTTCTGCAGGTACCTCAGATTCTGGGTGTGAGAAGCAAAATTGAACTAATTGTCCTCTCTTGCTGACTTGACTGTATTAGTCAGTGAATAAGCACCTTATTTTTCTTGCTCCTACAGAGCAACAGTCACAATGGACTGTGGATTTTGCCACTGTAATGAGCGAAGTTTCTTCCGTGTTTTTACATTCCATGCTTCTTCATATCTCCCTCACTCACTCTCTCCCTTTCAAGACTTTAAAAATAGGATAAAGGCACATTCTTCAGAGACATTCTTGTATTTGACAATACTTTCCATGTGTCATGCTATGTATTGGCTCACCTGTATACTTTGGCATGTGACCTTTTCTTTTTTTGGAATGTCCTCTTGCTGTCCCCTGTGGTCTGCCTTCTGCCAGTTCTTCCAGAATGGCTAAGAAAGCCCTGATTCTTATCCTTCCACCCTCTTTGTGGCTGCCACCACACTTGTCCCTTGCACCTTTGTGCTGTTCTTCAGTTTGCAGTCCCTCCACAGGAGCTGCTCTTTGCCTTGGGCAGGGTCTTTCCTCTCCCTGGAATGCTCCCTGTCTACCTCACCCACAAAGTATTCTGCCGTGACTGCTCCTTCTTAGCATTGCTTTCTCCCCAAATACTGTCTTCTCAGAGAAACCTTCCCTATGAATATAATATGCATATGCCCACAGACACACCCAGCAGACACTGTCATCCATTACCCTACTCTGAGTTCTCCATGGTGCTTAAAACTACGTGAGGTGGTAGTATTTATTCATACTTGTTTGTCTCCATTAGAGTGTAAGCCTCCAAAAGAACAGGGAACTCATGTCTTATTTTCTGTTATTTTCCAGTAGGCAGTCCATAAATGTTTTTTTTAATAAAGGACAAAATCCTTTTTCTCCTTCAGGGTCTGCTCACTTACCTACTGTGTAGTTCTCCAACGCTGAATTTCCCCTTATTTATTTATTGCCTGAACATTTTGTCTGTGATAGCACTTAACATGCACAGCAGAGTTAGTCAAGCCTGATATAGGTGCTTCTGTTTTCTCTTCTCACAGCACTCTCTCTGTCAGTAGGGACTTGTTATTACTCGTATTTATAGTGCCTCCATTCCTGACACAAAATAGACACCCTTCAAAAAAAATTTTTTTTAGTCATGTTTTTTCCTTTCATTCAAACAGCAAATAATATGCACCTCCTATGTGTTGGCACGGATCCTGGTGCTATCACGGCGACCAGTACTGTGGCTCATGGAGCTGTAGATTTCTCCCCATCCTCTGTTTTTGAATCCAGACTTTGAATAATCTACAAGGATTTTCTGAGAAGGGCAGGATGGATGGTTGGGTCAACATTGAGCCCCTTTTAAAAGAAAGGGACCATCTAGACCTCAAATTCCTTTTTCATATTGCAGCTCTTCACTGTTGAACATTGTTAGAATCTGCTTCACTGCCATCCTGGGTCTTCTCAGCAAGTTGACACCAGACAAAGAAGAACAGGGAAAAAGTATACAAAGATACTTTTGTGAGAGAGATCATGACAAGTAGGAGAGACTGAACAGTGTCCATTGAGACTCGCTGTCCCTGGGCCAAAGGGAACGGGTTTATGATGGGGCTGGAGAGCTAGGCAGGAGCTCAAACTAGCAGGGGTTTTATAACATTTTATAACACATTTAGAAGTTAAGAGCAATGGGAAGCTACTGAAAGGTTTAGGCAAGGGAGTGACAGCAGGTTTATATAGTGCAAAAGATCTTTCTGGCTAAGTATGGGCAAACCATTTGGAGTCTGTTGCAATTAAATAAAAATTGATGGTAGCATAAATGAGCATTCTCTAGTTGGAGAGAAATAAGCAAAGTTTAGAAGTGCTTAAATTTATGATTTAAAATCAATAGGATATGGTGACATGTTAGCTAAATGAGGAGAAAGTGGGGAGAGAGGAATGACCAAGGTGATTCTTAGTGTTTTCTTCTACCCTGCTGGTTAAAGGTGGCATTCCCTGGGGTGTGACTATCACTGGCATACAGGGAATCTGATTTGGGAGAGAAAATAGGAGTCTGGTCTGGGCATGTTGAATTTGAGATAGCCTTGAGACATCAAAGGAGAGAGATTAGGTAAGCAGTTGGTTGAAGAGGTCTGAGCCAGAGATAAAAATCTGTGACTCCTAATGTATAGGTGACAATTAAGCCTGGGGTGCAGATACCTTGTGTAAGGTGAGAGTGTGGAATAAAAAGAGCAAAGAGCCTCAAGATCAGGCCGTGAGAAACCCACGTTAAAGGATGTTGAAGAAACCCACGTTAAAGGAAGTTGAAGAAACCCACGTTAAAGGAAGTTCCTTGAACCCAGTTAAAGGAACCCAGTTAAAGGAAGTTCCTTGAACCCAGTTAAAGGAAGATGAACCAACAGAGGAGACAGAAGCAGCAGCCAGAGAGTTAGAAAGACCAGGGTAGTGTTTTGTTCTGGAAGCCAAGAGAAAAGGAGTTTATAAACAAGAAAGGAGTGGCAGCAGTGCTAGGCACTGCTAAGGTGGTGGTCCAGAAAGCATGGAAATATGTCACTGGATTTTAGTGACTTGCGGTAGAGGAATGGGGACACAAGTTCAGCGGAGTGGTTGAATATGCATGGAAGGAAAGGACGTGTTAACATTCATTGTAAACCTCTGGAGAACCACAGTGTGATGGCGAGGACAGAAAAATACAGTTAGCTAAACAGATAAGTTTGCTATGTACAAGATGTTGTGGAGTAGAGAGAGGGCAGGCATCAAACCTTCCCTGGAAGGCCACAGGGGGCATCAGAGAAGGCTTTATTGAGGAATCAGTGTCTGTTGAGAGCCACTTCATACATGAAGTGAATGATGAAACTAAATTAGTTGGGGAGAGAGCTTCCTGAGCAAAGGCAATGCATAATGCAAAAAGCATGATATGAAAGTGAACATCTTGTTTAGGGATTACAGCTTGTTGGATTTGGAACACAGGTTGCCTACAAAATTGTGACAGGAGGTTAATCTTGAAGAGTAAGCAGAATCTAGGTCATAAAATACTTGAGGTGCTACAGTGAAGTATTTATACTTTATTAGTACTGGTGCTTCTCAATTTATCTTTGGAAATATTCTTAACGGCAGAAGATAGTAAGTGTAGAGTCTGAAGCAACACAAACTTTTCTTTCTAGTGCCATTTCAGAAATTCTAATGAATTTTATATTCTCATCCATAATATATCTATTTGACTTTTTATGTAAAAGTATCTTAGGTTATTTTCATTTGGGTAAAAAAAAAAAAATGACTCGGAGAATCTGAACCCTATTAATTCTGTGGTGTTGGCCGGCTCTCTCTCACCGATGGTCAAATACATTCCATTTGAGAGAGTGTCAGTTGGTGAGGACGAGCACTGGCACCATGATCAGACTTACATTATGGTCAGATCATTGTACAGTGAAGGATGGGTTGAAGGTGGGGGCAACTAGAGGCAGGAGAGTAGTTGTCTGGGTAAGAAATTGTGAAAACCCAAATTTAAGCAGTGGGGGTTTTGCAATTTAAGAAGGAACATTGGCATGCCAGTGACTTCACAAGGCATGAGACATGATTAAAAATGAAGGAGATTGAATACTTTAGGATGATTCACCAGTACCTGACCTGGGCACTGAGACTGTGAGTATGGAAGGAGAGGCATGGGTTTGGTGGGATTGAAGGAAGAACCCTTGCTTGAGGTGTTTACTGAATTGATGGCCTTTACTCAGTAGTGGGAGTTGAAGGTAAGGCTCACTTCAGTCAGATGAAAAGATCGACTTTCATTGGACCTATGAGTCAGCAAGGGACTTAGGGTAGAGGTAGGTAGAGGTCATCAGCAGGTATGTGGTGGCTGAAGCATTGATAGTAGATGAGATTGCTGAAAGAGAGAGGGCCAGCAGGCAAGAGATCTAGGGCAACATGGATATTTAAAAGGAAAGAAGGGGGAAAAGTCCTAAGAAAATGGTGAGAGATCTATTGAGGAGGAAAACATTCAAGAGGGCATATAAGATCACAGATCTAGGAAAGGGCAAAATCCAGAATCCATTGCATTGAGAAGTGAGGGAATAGCAGGAAGTGCATTGGCTGGAGAGAAATGCAGAGACACTTTTTTTTTTTTTACATTTTAACATTTTAATAATTTTTTTGAAACAGAGTGTGTGATCGGGGGCGGGGGGGGTCAGAGAGAGGGAGACACAGAATCTGAAGCAGGCTCCAGGCTCCGAGCTGTCAGCACAGAGCCTGATGTGGGGCTTGAACCCACGAACCATGAGATCATGACCTGAGCCGAAGTCACCAACTGAGCCACCCAGGCACCCCGCAGAGTCACTTTATAAGTGGCTTGGTCTTGTTTTTAAAATAGAGGTAGATGCACGTTTATGTTCTGAGCAGGAACCAGTATAAAGAAAGATTATATAAGACCTGTTGCGGTATACATTGTAAGAATGTTGTAAAAATATTTGTTTAATGAATGACTGCTTATTGTTAAATTTGTCAATCTCAGTTTCACAGTTCACATGTGTGTTTTATGCACTACTTGCTCTTTCTGTTCAGTCATGGTTTCATTAATTTGGAGAATGGGGTGTTATTTTTTTAGCCTCAGAATATTCTGCTGACAAGTGAATCTCCATTGGGTGACATCAAGATAGTTGATTTTGGTCTTTCAAGAATAATGAAGAACAGTGAAGAACTCCGAGAAATTATGGGTACTCCTGAATATGTGGGTAAGTATTCCTAAGACTGGGTTGTGTTCTGTGTTTGGGGTCAGGCATCCTCTTCACTAGGGAACTCGCATGTGGCATGATTAATAGTGGGGTCAGCCATCTGCTGTGTTGAAATTCTGCCATCAGAGACTCCATCCTTTATATTAAATTTTAAAATGGTAAACTTAAAGAGTTAGGTACCAAACTGATGATCCCTTTCCCAAAAGGCTAAGAGAATTTGAAGGGATTACTTCTAAAAGGAATAGAAGAGTATTTTCTTCATAAAGTGTAGGATATCAGATTATCTGAAGATGAGAGTATATTTAACAAATGAGGGCCTTTAAAGAACTTCAGGTTTGTAATAAACACTGTTAAAAGTAATCGCAAGCCCTGCAATTCCATAGATGTGTGAAATGGGGCATTTTGTTGGATTGATGCAAGGTTGAGAGCCTCTAGCAGAAGGAGAAAGATTAAACTGTGAAGATACTAGTAAGAGAGCAGCTGAAGTGATGAACTGTGGCTTCTAGGTTTGGTACAAAAATAAGTAAATTATGACTTTTTTTGATAAACTGGAAGAAAAATAGGATGCAAAAAATTAGTGGTTTGAATGAATTAAAAAGAAAAAAGATATCTGTAAGCAGAGCAAGGCAGTGAAATAATCAAAAGGTTGTGACCAGAGATTATAATATCAATTTAAAATTTCAGAGATTAAACAGCTCTTTGTAATTTTAAGGCCTTGGATGTAGCTGTGGAAGGGCAGCTCTTTAGACCTGTAGGTCAGGAAGCATGGATACGCTATGGGTCATGGACACGAGTGTGGAAGTTGTCTGAGGTGATGGCAGGTGGGTTAAGGAGGATGGTTTTTGTGTCAGATGATAGCAAGCACCCAGGGCCTGGGCCTCAGGGAAGAAATTTACTTGACGGTGGCAGGTGGGCAGACAGGCTGCATTCTAGGGGGCCTGGGGTGACCCAGGCCTCCTTTCACAGAGGAGTCAGTGAAAGGAGTCCTCCTCAAAGGAGCGGAAGACAGCAGGACTTTGTTTACAGGGGAAAGTCGATTCAGGGGACACGAGGCTGGGAGGACAATGGGTTGAGGAAAACCAAGCTGTTTGGCAATGCTAGTACAAAAAAATAAAACTTTAACATACGTCCTACGATTTGAGAGGCGCCTGGGTGGCTCAGTTGGTTAAGCGTCTAGCTTCAGCTCAGGTCATGATCTTACAGTTTGTGAGTTCAAGCCCTGCATGAGGCTCTGTGCTGACAGACTCTCTGTCCCCCCCTCTCTGCCCTGCTCACACTCTCTGCCCTGCTCTTCCAAAAATAAACATAAACAAAAAATAAGTCCTACAATTTGAAACAGATCTTTAATTAGGTAATAAATGATATCACAGAAGAATCTTCAAAATGTTGATGTGTTGTTTGTGGCTAGAATACTTATTTCAGTAAATGTCATGACCACACTGTAAGGTTTAAGAATGTGGCTTTAAAAAAAAAAAAAAAAAAGTGGCTTTAACAGGGCTTCCATCTAGGAAAGAGGCAGCCCAGATTTTTCAGCCAGTGTAGAGCATTGTAAACTAGAATGAAGTGTTGTTAGTTGAGAACCCTGTAGTAATTATTGCTCTGAATGAGTTTTTTGTTTTATGCTTTCTGTTCTTTGATAAATTCTAAATTTTCTACCAAGAGAGCTTCCCCCCCTCTAAAAAATAGAACTATCTTTATTATGAAAGTAATTTAAAGCCAATCCAAAACAACTAAAATATCCAAAAGTATGTAATAGAGGAAAACAAAGGGAACTTTCCTTTCTGTTATGGACTTTCAGAGATGAGTAGAAGACTCCCATCTTGTTTTCTACACAGAATCACATACTTGGGAGCCGTGTGCTACCTACTGGCTGTGTATGTGACCTCAGTCCTGAAATCTCTGTACCTCACATGCCTCTGTCCATAACATGGAGCTATAATAATACTGCCTTATTGGATTTGCTATAGCAAGCTCTTATATAATAAACACAGGAAAGGAAGCCAGTTATTTCCTACCCCTTCTTCCCACCATCTTTTTAATGTTTCAAGATTTTATTTATATTCTAGTTAACATACTAATAATAGTGGTTTCAGGAGTAGAATTTAGTGATTCATCACTTACATACAACACCCAGTGCTCATCACAAGTGCCCTCCTTAATGCCCATCAGCCTTTTAGCCCACCCCCCCGACCTCCCTGTTCACCTCCCCTCCAACAGCCCTCAGTTCTCTGTAGTTGAGACTCTTTCCAGTTTTGCCTCCCTGTTTTTATCTTACTTTATTTTTCCTTCCCTTCCCCTATGTTCATCTGTTTTCTTAAATTCCTCAAATGAGTAAAATCATATGGTCTTCCCACCATGTTTTGCTCTATGGTCTCTTATTTTACTTTTTCCCCCCTCCAGTAATTTGGATGCTAGGCATTTCATTTTAGATTTCCTAGTAGTTTCTTTTTAAACTTTGGAATTTGAACTATTATTAAAAATTGTCTTACTGATAAAGTAAAACTTTTAAATACTTGTAGCTTCGGTTTCACAGGTCCATTTCAGAAGTTGAAGTTGAGGAAATTTAACCTGCTTAACATTTTCTCCCAACCTTTCATTCCTCATATTCAGGGGGGCAGAGGGGGGGAGGTTGTCCCCAACCAGTAATGAATGACTTGAGTGTTTTGTCTTTTCCTAAAACATCTTCAGTCCCTTTTTTTTTTAAAAATCATAATTACAACAGTTGTTTAGTCTTTGATCTGTTTTTAAATGGATCCAGTACTTGATTGCCTGTCTTTTCTTCCTATTTGCATACTTTGAAAAAAAATCATCCTTTGGTTGACTAGATTGTATCAGTAAAGTAGGCGTTTCCTTTCAAGGAGGATTTTCATAAATCTCTAAGTTTTTGAACATTTGAGAATGTTTCTGTTGCTTTATGTGTGACAGCATTTTAGTTAAATATTATCAAGGCATACTTGTTTTTCACAACTCTATGGAGGCAACTTTGTTGTCTTTGTGTGTGATGCATGTCCTCTGAGAATGCTCAGGGTTTGTTTTCTTTAACCTTGTTGGCTGACTTTTTGTCAGTGGGTAGACCTGTACAGCTCACTCTGGCTACCGCATGGAGAATAGATCAGTGATGTGGATTGAGTGGGGAAGTCAGGAGGGGAAAGTGCCCTGGTCTAGGGTGGGGGTGGTAGTAGTGAAAAAGAGGGATCCATTGAGAAAGATTTAAAAGTAGAAATCTGTTAGATACAATGCTTGATTATGATTATAGAGGATATGGGAAGAGAAAGGTATTAGTTGTCAGTTTCTATTACAGTATTTATGCATTCAGATATCTTAAAAAAAATATTAGGACCCAACAATGGAGGGTGCAGGTGAGAAAAATATTACATCTAGTTAGACTTTATAATAATTCAGATTATATATACAATATACATAATGTTAATTTATTTCATTTTAGCCCAAATCTTGAGTTGTGTCTTAGAGTTTCTAATGAGTATTTAAAAATTTGTTACCTTGAAAAGCAAATTAGGAATTTTTTTCACATAGCTAAATGTTTTCTTCTGTTTCTGATGCTAGCTCCTGAAATTCTGAGTTATGATCCTATCAGCATGGCAACAGATATGTGGTAAGAGCTATTTATGAAAAAATTGATCAAAATTAGTTTTAAGAAGTGAATAGGTCACTAATTTTTCTTACATTTTCATTCTGACGTAGGAGCATTGGAGTATTAACATATGTCATGCTTACGGGAGTATCACCTTTCTTAGGTGATAATAAACAAGAAACATTCCTAAACATCTCCCAGATGAACTTAAGCTATTCTGAGGAAGAATTTGATATTGTGTCTGAGTCTGCTGTTGACTTCATTAAGACACTTTTAGTTAAGAAACCTGAGTAAGTATTAGTTATTATTGATCCTTGTCAATTTTTGAGTGATCTGCTCTGAAAAAAAGATTAAACTGAAACACAAAAATGTAGATAGTAAGTTAGATAAGACCTTGAACTTATTACATCTGTTGAAAGAAAAAGTGTCAAAAATGAGAATGTTTCGGGGCGCCTGGGTGGCTCAGTTGGTTAAGTGTCCAACTTTGGCTCACGTCATCTCACAGTTCATGCATTCAAGCCCTGTGTCGGGCTCTGTGCTGACAGCTCAGAGCCTGGAGCCTGCCTCAGATTCTGTGTCTCCTTCTCTCTCTGCCCCTCTCCCACTAGTTCTCTTTCTCTCAAAAAATGAATAAACATTAAAAAGAAAAAGTTTCTAGAAAATGTAAGTTGCATCTCAGTATAACAGGTATTGTCTACCTGTTTTTGGTCTTCCAAAAGGACTTTTCAGAGATATTTTCATTGTGGGAATGCATTTGCACACTAACACCAAAACTTCTAGTCTTATTCAGGAATCACAGTAAGATTCTTAACTCTTCATACTTCCCAAAATATAATACAGTAAATCTACCTTATGTTCTGATTAAATTGATTCATAGATTTATTTACTCATTTAGTTTTTTTTTAAGTAATCTCTATACAGAATATGAGGCTTGAACTCAAAACCTTGAGATCAAGAGTCCTATGCTCTACCGATTGAACCACCCAGTTTATAATTGAAGTTTTAAACTATTTAAGTGTGAAATATGTATCTTTTTATAGACATCGAGCCACAGCTGAGCAATGTCTAAAACATCCGTGGTTGACAGAGAGCAGTATTCAAGATCCTTCTTTCAAGGTGAAAGGGACATTAGAAGAAGCCAATGCACTCCAAGAAGGTGATTCTGTGCCTGAAATTAGTTCAGATACTCAGAAACCAGAAACCGAGGGATCAGTTGTGACAGAGGAGTTAATTGTATTTACTTCATATACTTTAGGACAATGCAGACAGTCTGAAAAAGAGAAAATGGAGCAAAAGGCCATTTCCAAACGATTTAAATTTGAGGAACCTTTGCTACAAGAAATTCCAGGAGACTTTATCTACTGAGCAATACTTCCCTTTAGAACTTTAAGATTTCTGCATTGAAAACATTAATATTATTTATGGACTTCTGGCCAAATGGTTCATGTACTGAATGTGGACAAACCAGGTATCACTGATAGAAAAAAAACCTAAAATTGCTTTGTCAAACTTGTGGAGTTAGATATATCAAGACAGATTTATAAAGTTGCCAACCAGGAGATTTAACGGGTAAAGTTATCTGTGTCAATGTTATTTTTAAGAAGGGAGATGTCTGAACCTTTTATTTCTAAATCTCGTTTCTCCAGAATGAAAATTTGTGATGCAAAGATAATCTGTATTTACTTTCTTTAAAAATCCAAGTAAAAGTGCCAAATTAACATCTTTATAAACCTATTTGCATTATTCTTATGTATCTGTATCTACATATGTGTATTGATATCTTTACTAAAATTGATACTTTTTCACTTTGGATTTTTGGGGGGGGAGTAAGATTTAATTAGGCATCTTCCAAATTTTGAGACCTAGAATAACATCCACAATAGTTTGATAATGTCTTATTTTTATATTTTATTACTGCTTTATATCAACTTGATTTGACCTCTTTTGTCTTTGCTTTTGCCTAATGTTTATAACCTATCAGTGAAAAACCCTTGCTAATTTTTTTTTTCCTCTTCAACGTCACTAATAAGAGTGGTGTTGACTTTTCACCTCCAGTTATTCTGGTTTTAAGGTCAAGGTAGGTTAAGTAATCTTGTAACATTAAACCAGCACTGGCTTTTCAGCCGAGTTTCCTTCATCACATCTTACCTGAGTTTAGGAGTCTGTGCCCCTGCCACCACCTCACATGCTCGTCACCTAATTTTGGTCATTTGAAAGTGTCAGTGTGATCTGATCAACATGATGGTTGCTTTGGTCAGTGAGAAGACGCTATCGTATTGTGTTTGTTAACAAAATCCTCCAGAGAGGAGTAAGAGTGAAAGCATATTCATCCTGGCCATGGAGCCTCTATTTCTATTGTTTATTGGCCCTCAGATTGTATTAGGAAAAGTTCTAAAATGCCAAAATATTTATAAACTTTTATTTTGTTCATAAAAAATTTGACGTTGGATACTTTGTCATTAGGGAGGAAGCCTTGTTCGCTAAAGACATAAGAATATACTCAGTAGAATTTAAACTTATTGGGATTGAACACTTTAATTGTATGTAGGCCCCATGGGGAATAGTACATTCTTACTTAAAACAATGGAAATGTAAAAGTGTACGCTGTATAACCTGAAGCAACTAAATCTCTTTCTCACACAAAGTCTGAGTAGTGTCCTTATTTATCTCGTTAGGCTCAAGTTGTGAGATGCTCACGAGTGCAGTCAGTCCGCCCCTCCTACTGTGTACACACGCCAGGCTTGTGCTGTGCACTGTGCCCAATACTCTGAGCAACTCAGATCAGTCCCTTCACAGGCTGCTCTTTGGGAGTCACACGATGCTCTCTTCCCAGCACGAGTTCTCAGTGTCCCATCCTGACACAGTGGCAGCACCTCATCACCTGTTTTCAAAGTGTGTGCAGAATTCAGTGTTAGACATCGACCCCACGGTCTGTAGTCACAACCAGCCCTGCCAGGAGGGTGCAGGGGCCCTAATAGGTGTTCTTACACCAGCAGATGAGATAGCTTAGGCAGCTTCAGCCATCAGGTTGCACTATTTCCTCATTAAATTGGCTTGATTTATACAGTTTCTAAGCCAGCTCTAGAAGGAAGAAGAGGAAGTTCTGCCACAGTGGCAGGGTTTTCACTGAAAACACATGGTCACTATGTTATGCCTCAGGTAAGTCTGGGAAGAAGTAAAACACAATTCAAAATAAAATATTACAAAATACTACAAAAATATTTATAAATACCTCTGACAAAAATAGGAGGGGGTGAGAATACCCACTATTGAACGACATATTTTTATACTTTGATAGATATGTCCAGTTTTAAAAATCAGAATCATTCAGATAACATTTAGACCTTTTCCAAGCCATTTTAAATATTTACACAGTTGCTGTATTTTTCTTTTAGTGGCCACTTTGCTGACTGCTGTGTGCTGACATCCTTACTTGCTTTTGACCCCTGAATTTAGAGTTGTATGATGCTTTTTTTTTCAGAAGTACTTATACTTGTAAAGATGTACTGAATTTTTTGGTTTATGATACAGATAGAGCATGAAGAATCTTCCCAAATTGGGCCAAATAAAATCCCCTAATGACTTACCAACTCTATACTTACCTAATGCTCTTAAAAGAAAAAATTAACAAGTTTACAAAGAACTAAGTAGTATTACTGAATTTATTCATAGAATTCATTAAGTCCAGTTTTAATTATAATCACTAATATTCTAGCTTGAGAAGTTTGTGAAATATGCAAGATGTATAAGTGGTTTTAGTCAATTGGGAAATTGTGTTTTCATGCTGTTTTGTTTTCGCCTGAAAAGAGAAAATGCCACTGTCCAGTAGTTAAAGAGATACCATAACTCTTAAACTTTTACAACTGACCTCAGTTTGGAAGAAAATTTACTAGAGAAAAAGTCATAAAGGTTACTCAGAATGTTAGACAAGAAGTGAAGTACAGTCCTAGTAATGTAACGGGTCGTATACTGCTCAGTTCATGGAGGCCTAAAGCAAGAGAGATCCATGGCATCAATATAGGTCATTTTATATACACGGGGAAAGGTCATTATTCAAGGTATAAACAAATTAATCCTAAATACATTTTAAGCTCACACTTGTAGGAATTTGAATTGTACTGATGAAACTAAAAATAGTCAAAATTGATCAAGGTCATTTACTACCTAGTACCTCAAATTTGTTGAAGAATTTTTAAAAACTAGATTAAAACAAAATTTGCAAATAAGAAAATGTGTAGATCTAAATCTACACTAGACTGCATCAGGTTTGCTGTGTGTACCATATAACCCTGTTCTTAACTCTATTGTTACAGCTTGCCTTATCAGATTCACATGGATGGAATCATGGCATGTGCTTGCTCTCTGGTGCTTTCCCTCAGCATGTTTTTGAGACGACTCCATGTTGGGGTTTATATCAGTAGTTCCTCTTTTCTTTTTTTTTGGTTTACTTATTTTGAGAAAGGGAGAGCATGAGCAGGAGAGGGGCAGAGGCAGAGGGAGAATCCCAAGTAGCCTCCGCCCTGTCAGTACAGAGCGTGGGGCTCCCCAGTGTGGGGCTCGAACTCATGAACCGCGAAATCAAGACCTGAGCTGAAATCTAGAGACACTCAACTAACAGCCACCCAGATGCCCCAGTGGTTTGTTCCTACTGCAGTGTTGTACTCAGAATATACCACCGTTTATGTGTCCATACCTCTGTTCACAGATCCCTCGGCTGTTTCAGGTTTTGGCTACTCTGCTTTATATGTTCTTGTCCAGGAATTTTTGTGGACACATTGTCATTTCTCTCCAGTTAAGTAGGAGTAGAATGCTAGGATAGATGCTTGTTGAATTTTTTTAAAAAACTGCCCAACGGTTTTCCCAAGTGATTGTACCATTTTCCATTCCTGTCAGCAACAGCTGAGTCCTGGCTGCTTCACCTTCTTGCCAGGATCTAGTGTTGGCCATCTTCTTCATTTTAACCACCTTTGTGGGTGGGTGGTGGTATCACCCGCTGGCTTAATTTACATTTTTCTGGTGACTAATGAGGAACACTACTTCCTGTGCTTGTTGAGCCATTCTTTTGTCCTTTTTTCTCCTTTTTAATAGTGAGTTGTGATAGTCCTTTATATATTCCAGATACAAGTCATTTGTCAGATTTATATAGTAAATATTTTTTCCCACTCTGGCTTATCTACTTTCTAAACAATGACTTTTCAGAAGATGGTGGTTTTCATTTCGATGAAGTCAGGTTTATCAGTTTCTGCTTTATGGCTAATACTTTCTGTATCCTCTTTAAGAAGTCCTTACCCCAAAGTCATGAAGATACTTTTATTATTAACCTTAACAGTTTTAGCTTTTACATTTAGGTCTGTGATTCATTTTGAACTACTGTTTGTGTGTGGGGATGGAGGCTGTTAGGCAGGAGTCCAGTATATTTGTTTCCTATATGAATATTCAGCCATTCCAGCACCATTTGTCAGAGATTTTCCTTTACCCATTGAATTGTTGTGCTATCCTTATCTAAGCTCATTTCTGTGGATCTACTTCTGGATGCTCTTTTGTTCCTTTAATCTATTTGCTTATACTTTTGTCAGAATTTTGTCTTGATGTCAAGTAAAATAGGACTTCCAATTCCTTCTAAAACTGCTGTTGATTCTAGGCCCTTTGAAACAATAAATTTTAGAGCTGGCTTGGCAGTTTCTTCTAAAATTACCCCCCCTCCAAAAAAAAAAAAAAAAAAGCCTCATGGGATTTTGACTGAGATTAAATCTGTTAATCCATTTGATCTTTTAACAGAATCTTCCAGTCTATAAACACAGTATATGTTTCCATTTACAGTAAAACCATGGTTTACAAGCAGATTTGTTCTGGAAACATGCTTGTAATCCAAAGCATTTATATATCAGAATTTCAAGAACCATTGGCTCAGTTGTGATCATGTGACATTTGGTATCATGCACTTGTAGTGCAACACATCACTTGTATCAGGTTAAAATTTATTAGAAATGTCTGCTGGTCTTGCAGAACGCTCAGAACAAGTTACTCTAGTTTTTCTCAGCATTACTTTATATTTTTTAACATTGAGGTCTTGCACATCCTTTATGTCTGTATTTTGTTGTTTGATACTATGGATTTGGATACCCTTTGTGTTTTTGATACTTAATCTTCCAGTGGTCATTTTTAACTTCTGCTTAGACCTATGTTAGAACTTACTTAAATAACACATAAATAACAATAACAATAAATAACAATGAGTCTACCTTCCTGACTGCTAGGGAAGGGCTTTTACCTGTGGATTGTACTTTGGTTTCCTTTCTTTCCCTTCATTTATATTTGCCTATGTTTATTCAATTTCCTTTTGGCTCCATTTTAGCTCCTGTCCATAACTCAATTTTAAAAATTATTTTTGTATGGTTTGGTTTTGGATGGATTTTCTTTTTAATTACTGGAGAATGAATAACCTGAGCTTAGGCTAGTGCAGAGGTTAGCATTCTATGGTCCTTGTCGCCTGTTTGTTAAATGAGATTTTATTGGAACACAGCCTGACCATTCGTTTATGTTTGGCTGTGGCTCCTTTCATACTAAAGCTACAGGGTTGAGCAGTTGCAACAGATTTTATGGCCTAAAATAGTTACTATCAGGCCCTTTACAGAAAAGGCTTGCCAACCCCCAAGGCTTCCTGTGAAGCAGGGTGTTCTCACCCATAGCCGTGTCTGCCTACTGCTGAGCAAGGAGGACTGGAGAAGAAAGGCACAAATGTGAGAAAAAGGGAGAAGGATGTTTCTGGACTCACTGATACTACGGTGCCTCATTGCCTGGAGCCGGAAAGATCTAGCAGAATCCGCAAACTTTACAACCTCTTGAAGGAAAATGATGTCCGCCGGTCTGCTGTGAGAAAGCCCCTAAACAAAGGAGGAAGGAAACCTAGAACCAAAGCACCCAAGGTTCAGTGTCCTGTTCCTCCATGTGACCTCCAACACAAACGTCAGTGTACTGCTTGGAAGAAGCAGCACACTAAAAAAAATAAGAGGCTGCAGAATATGCCAGACTGATAGCTGACAGAATGAAGGAGGCCAAAGAAAAGCACCAGAACAGACTGCCTAGAGACAGAAGCTGTCTTCTCTGAGAGAAGCTGAGTCTAGTCAAAATGAGACTGGGCCTAAGAGGAACAAATAAGATCAGATATCAAAAAATAATTTTTTTAAAAAAACTAAGTACTACAGTTACGTGGTGGAGGAAAAAATTTGTCTCAAAAGCTTATTATTTAATGATAAAAGGCACAATATATCATATGTGATATGTGATACACACCTATGTCTGAGACATGTTTTTAATATTTTCATCCCCCACTTTTCTACCCTGGATTGTAAAATGCCAGTTTTTCTGTACATGTTCCTGAATGTACTTTCAAGTGAGCAACTCGGAAGTTGGCCACAAGACAAGCCTGGAAGATGTATAGGTTACGAAGCGGGGAGAGAAATCCTGTGGGTGGGGCCTGGAGGTTTTCCCATCATCCTCCCCCCTCCTCCCTGACCTCCGCAGCCATCAGGCCTCCTGTGTACGGCGTTTGCCAAGCATCAAGCATCTCAACCAGCGGTAAAAACATTGCCTCACTTGTAAGACAGGTGCTTGGTATTTCTTCGTATTTTTCATACACACTGAAAACCAAACAGTCAAGTGGCCTAAGGCTGCTTGCGTTCAGGAAACCCCGGTGCTGCTGCTTGTTGAGCATTACCTTGACCTCTCCGCTGTGCCGGCAGACAGAGGTACATTGTCACGCTCTGGCTGTTTCATACACATGTAATTTATTTCAGCCTCTTCATCTTTACTGTTAGCAACTTTACCAAAACCAGGAGTTATAAAACCTTGTCTCATCAGATATTATTAAATCGGGGAAGGGGGGGGTGGTTGAAGGGAAGAGAGGTAGGAGGAAGCCAATCCTAGAAAAATGGAATCAATGACAGTAAAATGTGTGATTTTTTGAAAAATCCAATCAGCCCTGTCAGGACATATTCATCAAAGTCTCTTAAACATCCCTTAACTGTGCAATCCTGTGCTTACGTCCAAATCTGTGATGGCCGCAAGCTGCATGCAAAATGCTAACACTGGCATGTGCTGTGGCCAACTTAACCTGTCCAGGGCTTTCCTTTACTGTGTCTTCAGCTAAACTATCCCCTGACCAAAATGGGTATCTTAGTTCTGGGGAATAGCTCACATTTCTCCTGAGGCCTTTTATTATTTTTTTTTGGGTGTTCTCTTTCCTCCTGTAGGCCACTCCCTATTGTGTCTGAAATCTCAGATTTCAAGGCCCATCATAAGACTGCTCCCTCCAGACTGCCTCTTGGGTTCCTCCTAATCTGTATCTCAGTCTTCGCCATCATTTTAGCACCGGTGCTTAAACTCTTCGGGCACAATGTTCCTAATACCCTGTTACTCCCCAGGCCCTCCCCACCCACTCAGCATGCCAGCTGGTAGGCAACTTGCAGGGGTGAACATGCCACATCCCGTAAAGGATGTGGGAGTCATACCACCCTTTGTTGGCTGTGCTCTCTCTTCCAGTCTTTATAAAATTATTACAATTCTAGTGAAGCCCTTTTCTAATCCCTGAGCTGAGTGTACAGGGTGCACTTGCTCAAATTCTGCTTGTGGGCAAGAGTTGCCTTTTCCTCTGATGACAATGTGCATTATCCAAAATGTTTACAAGGTAGTTAGTGGGAGTCAATGGCTGAGTCACAGCGATTACTGAATACACAGGAAGTGGGGGCTGCAAATACACGGCACTGCTATACTCAGAGCAGTGAAAGACAATGTCTGTCTACTGCAATGGCCAAGTCACAGCCTGTTCACAATTGCCCAAGAAGGTAAATGGAAGTAAACTTACCTGGAAAACGTACTCAAGATGGTGATTTCCAAATAGAAATCAAGGCTCTTTTCATGACACAGTACTATTTCCTATAAGTTGGGTTAGAAAAGCCTCTTAATTCAAATTCTACACAAACAAAAACTGTCACTTGCTTTTACTTCAGAACAGATGGCCCATCTGGGCCCTGGCTTTCTATGATTTGGCAATATCAAGAAAAAACAAACACTGAAAGGAAGTAAAAGAGAACAATCAGACATGAAGCAATATGTAAACTGACACATATATAATAAACAGTATGTAGCTGTTCAAGAATAAAGGAGCACAGGGCGCCTGGGTGGCTCAGTTAAGTGACTTCATCCTAGGTCATGATCTCACAATCTGTGGGTTGGAGCCCTGCGTCAGGCTCTGTGCTGACAGCTCAGAGCCTGGAGCCTGCTTCCGATTCTGTGTCTCCCTCTCTCTGCCCCTCTCCTGCTCACACACTGTCTCTCTCTCAAAAAAAAAAAAAAAAAAAAAAGCAAAGTACACGTACACTGTTCTACCATCTGCAGTAAAACTTTCGATTGTGAGTAAAAGTTCTGTGAGTGTTCTGCAAGATGACCAAATATTTCTAATAAATTATAACTTGATAAACGAGCGATGTCTTGCAATAGGAGTGGTATGTGATGGCAAAAGTCACATGATCAAAACAGCCAACGGTTCTTGAAATTCACTTTGATGCATGAGTGCTTTGGATTACAAGCATGTTTCCAGAGCACATTATACTTGCAAACCCAAGACTTACTGTACTTTAAAAGACTGTACAGATTGTACTATCTGCAAAAGTGCTCTCAGGGAGACTCATATTTCTATAATATTTCTATATCCAAAATCTATCCAAAGAGTATGTTTTTAAAGAAACAAACTCCAAACAGAAATAACTTCCAATGATCAAAGGCCTCATGCTCTATATTGAATTTAAGCTCAATATTTTCTGAAAGGCTTCCCTCCAATGATTATTAACAGTGGAGGAAAAGAGGGGCACCTGGGTGGCTCAGTTGGTTAAGCACCCTACTTTGGCTCAAGTTATGATCTTGTAGTTCATGAATTCCAAGCCCATGTCTGCTTCAGATTCTGTATCTCCCTCTCTCTGCCTCTCCCCCTCTTGTGCACTCACACTCGCGTTCTCTTTCTCTCAAAGGAGACCTCTTTCTAATATAGTTTCAGCATACCTCTTAATGATTTACATGTTCTTTATATAATCAGGGTATGATTTTGGTCTCTCAAAAATAAACATTAATTTTTTTTAATTTAGGAAAAGATCTAATGAGTGCCTTTATTGTGGGCAGTTAAGCCTAATAAGAGTAAGGGGGTGATATTGGCCTTTTCAAACAAAGATATCAGATTTCTGGTTTTCATCAGCTCTGGTGCTCTGAAGGAAGATGGTTGGCTTCATAATACTGTTCCTTTAAAAAAAAAAAAAAAGGTAACACCTAAAGGTATGCTCCTCCAATACATGGCTGTTTGCAGAGCAGAAGGATAAAGACCTGCTGGCTAAACTACCAGTCCCAGGGGCGCACCTGGGTGGCTCAGTCAGTTAAGCGTCCAGCTTCAGCTCAGGTCATGATCTCGCAGTTCACAGGTTCAAGCCCCGTGTCAAGCTCTGTGCTGACAGCTAGCTCAGAGCCTGGTGCCTGCTTCAGATTCTGTGTCTCACTCTTTCTCTGACCCTCCCCTACTCAGGCTGTCTCTCTTTCTCTCTCTCAAAAATAAATAAAACATTTAAAAAAGAAATAAAAATAAACTACCAGTCCCAAGTTAGTTTTGCATGTGCTATGTACACATATATATTTTTAAGCTTCTAAAATGTTTGGGCTAAAGCAGTTTTTTTTGCAAATCTTCATCAGACTGTCAATGACTACAACAGAAACTAAGATAATTAACAGCAGTGAAGCAAAAAGGATTCCAAAAGAATTGACAATGAAGCTACTTAACAACATGAATTCAGGGTAGGGCATTGGGATGTTAACAGTTACCTCTTCGGAGCTAGTAAGACTTGCTTTCCCACTGATGGAACTGAAACTTGGGGGGTTCAGGAGGGAGGGGCCAGGAAAGAAAGAGGAAAACTAGCAAAAATCAACACACATCTTAGTAACACTGATTCCTTTCATTCTGTGCTTTGCTTTTAGACAGTTAATTTGCAAATAAATTCTTATAAATTTATAGTAAAATGTCCATTTCTGATTAAATTGAATCCCACAATAATTGTGGTCAAATTAGCATTATACCAAAATCACCAGATACCAGTGCCTACAATCAGCCCCAGTGCCGGGAACCTGGCTGAAGGCCCTGGAGGGACCTGCGGTGGCGGGAAAGCCGTGCTGGGAGAAAGCGCAGCCTGATCACCTTCACTGCTTTCCTCCTTCACCGTCAGTGTCCCCGCTGGGCTTGAACACGGGAATCTGCTGACCGTCCTTGAGTTCTAAGAAGACCTCCTGAAGGTGCCACCTGATGGAAACCAAAAGAATAGTCTCTAATCACAAACACCAAAGCAAAAGACATGGTCAAGAAAAGGAAGGGAAAGAAAACAAAACAGTTGTTTTTGGAATAATGTCTTAAAATTTTTAAACACTATTTTATGTTAGTACTATGATAACATACATGTTCTAACATTTTCTTATGGACTCTCATTGTTTAACGGGCATCACTGTCAAGGTGGGCTTAATAAAGAATGAATGACAGGTGAATGGAAGGGGCACCAGGAGAGAGAAGGACCATGTGGAGCCAGCTGGGGACTGCCTACTACCTATGTCCTTGGGAATTAAAACCAACTTGGCTAAACAGCAAGCAACACCAGAGAGGCTTCCTGAAAGGCGGGGGGGGGGGGGGGGGGGGGGGGGGGGGGGGGGGGGGGGGGGGGGGGGGGGTGAGTGCAGCTATTGGCAACCAGACAAGAAAAGCCAATTAAGGGGGTGGAGATCTTCTATAAAGAATGTGATGAATAATTCTGGAACAGGAACCCATGCCTTTGTTCATCTGTGACGACTGAGGCAAGGGTGTTAGAAGTTGTGACGCAGCATCAATATCATAGATCTAGATCAGTGCAGCTGTCAAGTTCTTCCTAGTCAGCAGCATAAGGAGGGGACAATTCGGGAGACTGCACTGCATAAACGTCCGGACAGAGCTAAGAGCCGAAGTGCTGGCGTGGTGTCCGGGCTGTGAAACTTTTCAAGCTTTGAAAAACAAATTATTACTACTGCAATCATTTCACTACAAATGAAAATGAGAATCAGGATTGTTTCCACTGGAGGGTTCTCTTTCTGTTTCCCCATTCCCACCCACCTTCCCAAAATACCTCTGAAAGGGGGCACCTCTGGATGAGCTGACATAGAGATGACCCTCTGACTTGGATCCAGAGACAGGAATCTTCAACTGGGGGGTGTAAAATGTGAGATACAATTGGATACATTGTTGTCCTCCCAAGATAGGAAAAAGTGATGTTTTCTAGAGCTAACCCTATGAAGTCCAACGACCATTCACAGAATTGGTTGTTTCCTAAATTAGACCAGCTGGAGAACTGACCTGATTTTCTATCTGGCTCCCTCCAAACGTCCTGCCCCTCTGTGGATGGTTTGGGGAGGACAGAGGCAGTCCTCCTCCTCGGCACAGACCTTATGTGCAAACCCAATGCCCTGCGTACTGACCATGATATTCAAAAAGCCACTGTTATGAAAGAACGTAACTACAGATACATGCAACAATGTGGACATCAAAAACATGCCAAGTGAAAGAGCCTCAACCAGAAGTATAATTGCGTGTTCTAGAACAGGCTAAACTATGCTGGGAAAATGTGTCGGAGAAGTGGTGCTCTCTAGCGGGGCTGAGGGATGAGAGAGGACCAACTGAGAAGAACATAAGCGACTCAGGTGATGGGAACAGGAGACATCTAGATGGGGGCCTGTTACCTTGGTGAAGGCATTTACTAAAATTCATCAAATGGGACAGTTAAATTTGTACCTTTCCCAGAATGCAAATTTTACCTCAAAAAAAAGAACCATAAATAGATATTAAACTCAGGTTAATGATATGTTGATTGTGTGTTTAAATGAAGTGTATGGATGCCTGAAAATAATGTGTTCATAGACACAGATATGGCTAGGTGAACATGAGGTGAAACAAATCAAGTAAAATATTACACTTGACCCTCAAACAAAACATCAAAACGTGACTCCCCCCAAATTTAATTAATAGAGTACTATTGACTGGAAGCCTTACTATTGATACAAGCAGTTGATTAACACATATTTGTATGTTCTATGTATTCTACCATATCCTTACAATAAAGTAAGCTAGAGAAAAGAAATTATTAAGAAAATCATAAGGAGAAAATACATTTACAGTCCTGTACTGTATCAACAAAAATCTGCATTAAGTGGGCCCACGCAGCTCAAAGCTGTGTTGCTCAAGGGTCAGTTATAATCGTAGAGTCCAGGAAGCAGCTACCTCGGTGCCACAGTGTCAACTCTTTTATCTTTTCTGTACGTTCAAAACTTTTCATAATAAAAGAGAGGATCCAGCCGATGAGAAAGGACAGGAGTCACTCCACATGGTGTGAAAGGCTGGATGACCTACACGTAAGGCCACCTGGCACACAGTGGGCACTCTGCCCTGTCCACCCCTTCCCACTCTCACTCAGCGGTGCCGGGGCCGCCACCGTCCACTCAGTAAAGCCCCACCTCCGCCCCGCCCTCTCCCGGCCTAACGGGCGCAGCCCCGGCTCACGCCCCCACCGCTACCGGTCGGCAAGGCCGCCCTGCCTTCCCAAAGGCAGTTCCTGCGTCTAGTGTCTGGGTATTTCCGATCGGCATGACTTTATCTTCTTTCAAAACCAGATCAAAAAGTTTTATCAAAATATTCAAGCATGAATGGTTTTTGTAAGAAAAAAATCCCAATGAAACTATTCCCATAAAAAATTAATAAAAACAACAGAAAAATGGATCAGGTCATCTCACTCTTACCCTTAAAATCCTCCGCGGCTTCTGCTGGCCCCAGAATCGAGCGTGCGCACCTCACACCATGATGTCGTGGCCCTGTGTCCCAGCCTGTCCTGCCCACCACACCTGCCTGGGCAGCCACTGCAGGAGTGTCCTTCTCAGGCACACTGCTCCATCGCTGGCATTCCTTCTCTTCACAACAGTGCCCCAGGTGCCTAACTGCTGCCTCCCCAGCCACTACTGCAGCCTTTGCCGGTGTCGCCCTGTCTCACTCGGGAATTTTAAACCATAACCTCCTGGAAAGCCTTCTGCATCTCTGTACTCCCCACACAGCCTAGAATCATTTCTCTAACGTGATGTGGGCTCAAAACATATTTGTTCAACAGAAGAATAAATGCATCTCCTATTCAGGTGAGTTTACTGGCTGAACTATAAAAGATGATGTAGCAGAGAAAATGGACTGGCATTTCATGGCAGCAATGTATTAAATGAGCATTTAAACTACAGTTTAAAGAGTTGCTCACACTTGAGTGAGCACTGACTGGCTGTAGATGTATTTCAAGTTCAAAGCAGAAGCTGTGGCACACTACCACTGGTCACTTCCCTACAACCTTCAGGTCAAGACGGTGACCCAAGCCCAAACCCTGCCTTCCCTGCCATGATTATCCCCCAGAAAGGAAGACAAATTTGTGAGAATCAATTTATCCATACTGCTCTCACAGAAGCATTACCTAGCGGCGGTTTTACTTAGTGGATGTTCCCATCCCAACCCTCCGAGCCTCTCCCCCCGTGGTGGCAGCCCTCTCCCTGACTTCAGTCTGCAGGGGAGCGCGTTACCTGGGCGTCAGCAATGTCCACGAAGTTGCACTGGTCGGTGAGGCGGAGATCGTGGACGCGGAGAGGAGGGCCCAGAGCCTCCAAGGCCTCGGGCCGGCGGTGCAGCTGCTCCAAAGCCAGCTGGTAATAGGAAGCCTTGGAAAAAGCCTCTAAGGGGGAAAGACGATTGTTATATTTATTTTTCTTTTTTAAACTCAGTCAGGTAGACTACCTGTAGAAAGCTGGAGGATACAATTCATGTACACCATGGAAACAGAAGCCAATGTGAAATTTCTGTATGGAAATATCATTAGGGAACATCTACCCTGAAGTGTCCACTTCAGAGACTCCAAAAGCAAAGGATAGAAAGTCAGTATCTGCGGGGATGTGGCAGATGACCTTGAGCAAGGTACTTGATCTTTCTGTGCCTCAATTTCTTCATCTCTCATTTTCTACCTTATTCATTGCCTCATTTCTTCATCTAAGGGGTTTTCTCAGATTTTTTCCTGGCTTTCCTTTCAGTTCTAAAGTCCTGAGATTCCATGACTTGCTCAAAGTGACATGGCTTGTCCACGGCAGAGCTGGGGCCAAAATCTAGGACTCTGGACTTGCAAACATTGCTCCTTCCACTAGGGTGAAGGTCTCGATAAACCAGCAGAAAATAGACCCCAACATCATCATAATAAAACCTTTGGGCCAAGAAACACAACATGAAAACGCTAATTTGTCAAGTTTATAGATTTAAGACAATATTTCATGTAAGTAAAGCTTATAAACTGCTCTGTCTCGGGTATACTCCTTGGCCCAAAGGCTACCAGAAAGTTCAGGAAGTACCTCCCTGAAGGTGTAAGGTAGACAAGCTGCCTTCAGGAGAGAGCAAGGTAGGCTTCCCAAGCAGGGGTTTCCGTTTGGCAGCAAGAAAGAGCTTCCCTCCGGTAGGGCCGGATCCCAGTGTGGAAGGGGAGGACGGCCTGAGGCAGGAGAGGCCAGGGAGACCGCTCCTGCTGGGCTCCTTCCCAGGACTGGGCTTGCAGGGCACGCTGCAGGTATGAGCATGGTGCCAGCCAAGATCAGAAAAGGAGGAGATGTCGGGTGCAGATTTCCCTGGTGAGACACGGTTCTCAGTATCTCCTGTATCTTACAATGTATATTTAATTTTACAACAACCTCATGCACAGGCACCAGTATTACCCCTAATCACACAGATGACTGAGGTGAGAGATCCTCCCACAAGGCTACACAGCCAGCACAGAGCTGGCCCTGGGCTCCAGCCCAGGCGGCTGGCTACAGAGCCAGCTGGGCTGTCTCTACTGGACGAGCCTAGCCTCCTGACCCACAAAATGTACCCATTCCTGTGGGGTCCTGCCCCCACCCCTTTGGCAGAGGGGAGAGGAGGCGGAGCTATTCCAGTCGGAATTGTCCCCGCACTGCTCGCCTCAGGCCACCTCAAGAGAGGCTGAAGGAAGGTGGGGGAGAACTCACGCACAGGACACTGAGTGCTCTGGGCCTGTCTGCTGGTGATACGTCCTGGCAGGAAGTGAAAATGGCGCAGAGTCAGGGTGAGAAGCCAAGCTGGGTGGGCATAAAGGACCTTAAAAGAAAGTCAGGCTGCAGGGGGGGGGGGGAACTGCCGCTGCTTTACACCCAGTAGCATTGAAATGACCTTAAATGTCCTGGCTGCCCACAGTAATTGTGGCTTGTCTTTACAAATTCAAATTTGGGTGCAGTGGGGCTGGAAGCAGCATCTGTCAGGATTTTGCATCCTGGACTCTGCTTTTATTTTCTGCGCTCACCAGAGTCCCTTGCTCAAGGTCCCCACCTCCACTAAATCTACAGCAAAGCATGGCAGGGCAAACAGGCTGACGATACTTGAAAAACAGCCAGTTTTCCCCACCTGGGAACCATCTGGTACTCCCCTTCCATCTCTTCTTTACATGATCTCAGAAATCTTAAGGGATCTCTCATGTGCGCGCTGGAGTAAAAGCCCATCTTGCTTTTTGCCAGGCTTCTGATGCAAACAAATCCTGGTCCTTTCTTTTGCACTTGTAGCTCCAGGAAAAACTGGGATTATAGGATAGGCAGGAAGCTATAGCCAAAGGAATGGTGTACTGGCTACTAAAACTAACCAACCCTCTCCTCCTTTCTCTAATCTCATGAAAGCATCTGAAGTATTTCCTTTGATGGAGGAGCAGGGCAGAGAGCGCTGGGAGGCGGCCACACCTTGGCAGCTGGCTTCACTGGATACTTACTTTGTGTAAGGTAATATATAAGGGTGCAGCTCCCACTGGCCACCACACTGGAAAGAAAGACCAGTTTCCCCAGAGGCAATGGCATCTTGCTTCCTGGAAACTTAAAAACAAAAAACATGAATTTGTTGTTAAATTCAAGTTTAGGCCAAGGGCCTTTGGCTGGATGGGGCCCCACAGGGAAAGGAAAGCTAAAGAGGAAGCCAGCAAAGAGGCGAGGCCACCTTCCCCATTTGCTTCCTTTCAGAAAGCCAGGGTTGGCTCTGGAGCCAAAGAAAAAGTACCCTCCCGAGGGTGGCCCACATCCAGGACCCAAGCCGTGGGGGCGACAGCTGAGCACAGAGCAAGCATTCAGCACTGTCTTTTCGGACAGAACCCAGCCTGTGTGCCAAGTCCTACACGGCCAGGAAGCACAACCACTTTGTCTCATGCCGACTGGTAAACAGGAAGCTTATCCTTTTGTGGTAATAGTTGGTCTTATGAGCCTACGAATGGGCCGGTGTGGTCACTGGCTGCTTTCTTTCATATTTTGAAAAATGTCCCACCCCCCCTGGATGAGGAAACTGTGGTCATGACTTTCAGAATGAATGAACAGATGGAGAGGAGCCATCTCAGCACATTCAGCATACCATGGCACCCTGGCCTCAACTCCTGTCTCCTGAAGGCCTGGGTGGGGCTTTGAGCAACTCATGGGCCTCAGTGGTACTAAGTACACTCCTTCCGGGTCACCGTTAAACTACTGCTCACAACTGGCCGAGGCATCTCTGTTAAGCTGTAAGATACCCGGCCATAAAGCAGAGTAGGACACTGGCCTAGATCAAGATCACAATTCAAATGCCCACAGTACCAGATAAATCACATAAATGAGAGCAGACACTGAAAAGTGAGAAGCGCGTGGCTTTCTTTAAGTCTCCGGGAAGCAAGTCAAGGGGCGGCTTTGACCCAGCTCCAGCTGACCATGGTTATGCAGGCCAAGTCCAGATGGATCTTCCAATATTTCAAGAGACCTTTTAAAAAACCTAGCAAAATGCATAGGAGTCTCGTTCTTTCTGTAGGCTTCCTGTTTGCTTTGACCACCCAAGCTGCATCAGGGCTCACCCTCACCCTCCAGGAGATTTAGGTAAATTCCTCTGTCTTTGCTGGTATTTCTCCAAAAAGAAATGAGATTTTGGACAGAGATGGAAACCCCAGTTATAAACTGGGAAGGA
Organism: Suricata suricatta; assembly: GCF_006229205.1. Taxonomy (NCBI): domain Eukaryota; kingdom Metazoa; phylum Chordata; class Mammalia; order Carnivora; family Herpestidae; genus Suricata; species Suricata suricatta. The sequence goes on along the minus strand of NC_043701.1, from coordinate 54,396,918 downwards.
AAAAAGGAAAAGTGTTTATGTCCCCATTTGAAGATTTAACCTTAGAGTTTTACATGCTTCTTCAGGACCAAGCTTTCGATGTGACCTAAAAGGGTCCACATTACAGTACAAATTACTGGGCATGATGCTAGTTCCTTCGCCAACTGGATCTGTGAGCCAAGGTAACCATATTCTCACCATCTACTCCTCCACCTTCTAGAATACAGACATTAATAACAACTATCTACTTATTTCTGAAATCTGGAGGTAAATGAATCTGTAAGAAGGGCTTTTGGAGAAAGTTCCTCATGTGGATATTCTTTCTGGGAACTGAGAACTAAATACACCCTCAGGCAGGGCTAACGTTGACCAACTTTACACTAAAATAACATTAAATTGAGATTTCTGTATAAAAAGGATTTTGATCAACATATCCAGTTAGGGAGGATGAAGCTATAGATTATTATTTATTTATATGCATTTTATTCAACTCAGAGAAGGCTGCTGAAACCCCAAATACCTGTACCCAGATCGCTGGGACAGTTTTGGCTGGTGCGGGATAGTACGTAAGAATATTCATCAAAGTTGAGTGTAAGCTAATTACAGCAACGTAATCTGGGAAAAGCCATTTAGTCTCATAATGGAAAGGGTCAGAGCATCTCCAAAAAATGCATGAGTCAGACCTTGCTTAATTTGAAGGACAACTCAGGAGGGCGGGGCCGTGAGCATGAATCAGACACAGAACTCTCCAGAAGGTTGTAGTTTCCTTGGCCGGCATGAGACATGACAGGGAAAGTGTCCTGAGACAATGCAGAAAATAGCCTCCCATCCCTCATGTGAACTTACAGCCACAAGTGGACACTAGAGACCAGGAAAAACTCACAATTATTAAGGGAGCAACTTACATCCACTGTCTGACTTGAGAATACTCGGGGGGGGGGGGGTTGTACGGGGGACCATGGCCCCAACATTCATTACCTTTGCCACTTCGCAGCAAGGCTTTCTTAAAAATCATCAAAGAGAAGTCACACTGCAATTAGACAAAGATTTTACATTAAAGTCACTTTTCAAGCCCAATTCTCTCTGATTTCCAGTTTGAGACAGCCAAGATTTATTACCAATCCAAGCTTTAAAACATGAATAAGAAGCTTAAATTTCAAAAAGAGCCTTGTCTACACAGGCCCCTGGTTTCGCTCCTTCTCTTCTGCCACATGAAGAAGAAACACCAAAGCCTGCTGGCCTCCTGTGCACCGTGCATCTCTTGTAACAGCCAGGAGACTGGTGTGCAGGACCAGGCGCACACGGCAGGCATCTGACCTCGTGCACATGATCCTCAATCCAGGCGGCTGCCCACCGAAATGAGAGGCCATCAATATAAACTGCACACCGTGGATTAAAGACAGGCTTTTAGGGTTAAAAAGAAACAACAGTGTATTTAGTGTACACACAGGCTTTAATGATAATGATACTAGGTAACGCACATCTCTCAGGGGCTTGGCACCCAAATTCTAAGCAGTGTACATACAATAATCCATTTAATTCTCACTATAACCCCACGAAGTAAGAACTACTGTTATCATCCCCATTTCACAGATAAGTAAACTGAGGCACAGTGAGGTTAGGTAGGTAGAGTGTCCAAAGTCACGGATATATGTCTGGGATTCAGACCCAGGCAGTCTGGCACCAGGGTCTGTGTTCTTAACCACCAGGATACACTGATTTTAAGATACCTGCTGATTTCAGAAATACTGAAAAATATATACCTACATATATATAAATGCGTCTCTAAATTAAAATACATTCATGATGTTCAATGCAAAAAGACCTTATCGTATATGCCTTTCCTGCCACTTTTTGTGATAAGAACAAGGCACATACTTGTACTTTCACTCTTTCATTTAGCAAATGGTTGTGAGGGCCAGCTCTGGTCAGGCAAACAGTGCTGAGGGGAATACAGACAACTCACAAAAGGGCCGTCAAGTACAACTATGCAGTTCAGTATGGCACAATCCTAGCAGGCTGCCACTTACAGGTGAAACATCCCAGATTCCTATTTATTAAGACAGTTTTCCAACAGTTGGAAGTTCTAGAAAATGACTTGAGGAAGGGGCAGGTGCCTTTTCCTAATTTGCACAAAGGCACCTATGGGCACGCTGCGTCTAGGCAGAGAGACCAGAGCACCAGGAGAGGAAGTGACATCCGGGAAGTGGCCAGCTCTGCCTAGAGGGGATCAGCAAAGGTTTCACAGATAACATCAACTCAGTAGAGAGAGCAGAGCTGAAGGGAGACAGGTGTCAGGTCGGTGGAAAGGGCGAACAAAGGCCAGCCTCAGAAATGAGAGCTGAGGACGTGGGAGGAGCCAGAGCCACAGGACTGCGGTCTGGGAATGGAGGCAGCTCCTGGTCGGAGAATGGAGGCCGTTCCTGCCAAGGAAGGCCATCCACCCTGAGCTGCTGGCCTCTACCCACAGGAGAGGTCACAGGCAGGAGGAGCAGCAGTGGAGTGGGAAGAGTGTATCAGAAAGGCAGGTTCTTAAAATATCTATTTGCTAGTTTGTATATACCAGCTCATTCTAAAAAGGATAGGGTTAACAAGGAGGCAAATTTTAGAAGAGAAGAAGGAAATGAATGAGGAAGCCAAAGGGACAATAATTTTAAGAAATACAGCTGGGGTAACATTAGTGCACAAAATTACACACTCTGGTGCACTAGACATTTCTTCAAGGCAGCCACTCTCTGCTCAGCAGAAAGGGAAGTGTGAGCAACTACAAGGCCCAGTGTCCACGGCATGATGGGATGTGGCAGCTGCGGAGGAATACACTTCCCAGTAACACACAAAGCCCGAGAAAGATCTCTCCCACACATGCTCAGCAATGGAGTCTCTGAAGTGGCTAGCACTGCAAACAACATCCCTAGAATTGGTTTTAAAAGTTCACAACTTCCAGATTACTAGTTTTTTTTTATAACAACCCTTAATTAAAGCCACAATCAGAGTCAAGCGGCCCAAACACCAGAGCCTAAGTGGGAAGCTCTGACAGGCTACCTTGACTCAGAGAAGAACTAAGGCAGTCTCCAGGGAGCCCCTCTGTGTGTGACAGTGAGGTGACGGCTGTGGGGGTGAGGTGGGGAGAGGAGAACGAGGACTCAGCCTCTACCCCTTTTTAATCAGCTTCAGTTTACCTACCTCATCCCCTGCCTTGAAGATCGTGGTCACCAGCCCCCAACTCACACACCACAAGTTCAAAAAAGCATGCTGGAGAACTAGAGACCGATTTGAGGCTACCTCCAGAAATGCTGTATTGTAGAAGTAAGCTTGTGATCAGTGAGAATTTGTTAATCTGATGTGAAAATCTGCAAGAAACTCAAACTCAGCCTAGTACACAGCCAATTAGGGGAAGATTTTTTGCCTTACAGTTAACTAAGAGGCAAGGCTTGTGACACATCTTGAAAACGAAGCTGGTTAGCCACAGGAAGCCGGAACAAAGTACCAAAGTACCGGCAGGCTCTCTTCAGAAAGCAGTCAGTAGCTCTGCTCTGACACATGCAGGGTGACGGAGGCCCCCAAAAGCTAATGGCTTGCAAACTCTTCTCAAAGGAGTGAGTGTCTTTCCAGAGTCACAGGGCAATCTGAAACAGGGCCAAGGGCCCTCCGGTCACCTCCCTCCGAGCCCCCAGCCAGACGGAGGAGATCTACCGGAAGTATCATTAGGGAGATGAACAGAAGCAGCTAGAGGGTTCAAGACACAACGGAAGCAATCTGGTAGTACGATCTCAAACTGGGCCACATGTTGGAATTCTCTGAAGAGCTTTAAAAAAATTTTTTTGATGTCCAGGCCACTCCCCAGATCGATTAAAAGAGAATCTATGGGAATCTATCCAGGCACTGGTGTTTTTTAACCTCCTTAGGTGAGCCTAATACACAGCCAAATTTGTAAACGGTGGTCTTCAGGAACAAAGTCCAGAAGGTCAAACACGGGGCTGTGGTTCAAAGGCTGGTCAGGTGGTCCTATAAGGGATCCTGGGACACTAGAGAATGGAGGCAGCTGTTCTCTCCACGCCACACACACCACCTCCCCCACCACATCTTGAGAGATTTAGAGCCTAGGGCATTAAGCGGAATAGACTCCTCTTCCCAAGTGTTCTGGCCCTGGATAAAAGGCACACAATGCCTGTGGGCCCGGTCAGACGGCTGGAAGCTCAAGCATCCATCTGCCAGTGTGTGTGATAAAATCTTCGAGTTTAACGAGAGGTGAACCCAGGAGGCCCTCACAGCAAGACAAGTGTCCCAAAACCCAGTTGAGAAAGATGGACCAATCTAAGATAATAAACCCTTGATTTTTATGAGGCAGTTTTCTCACACTGCAGTATTTCTGAAATCAAGCTCTGTCTTACAAGCTGAGTCTCTTTAGTAAAGTGATTCTTTTCTCTACACTATAATCCCTAAATTGTTAAAATTATGATTTGCCTTAATGTGTCAAGAGTGGGCATAACAGCTGACATAGGAGCAGGGCCAGAAGCCTGTACATGACCCCAGGACCATGTGACCTTTTCAGCAAGACTATTAGCCTCCCATGGCTCTTCTCTAACTCTGGGCTTTGCTCAGGGAGACCCACTCCAGGAATAATCTACCCACTCACTTCATTTCCTCTGGATGACATATGGCTGGTCTGGCTTGTCCCACATCTGAGGGACTACTATAGGCCAGGCATAAAGCAGAGTATTTTATAAGCACTTCTACTATTTCTTATAATATATCTACAAATGGTAAAATATGTTTTGCCTTTTTTGAGCTAGGAAAAATGCCTTAAGAAAGGTTCTGAAACTTGCTCATGGTTACATAGCTATTCTACAACAGAGCTATTACATGAATCTGTCTGATCCCAAAGGCCACGATTTTCCCATTAACTGACAAAATCCATGTTGTGGGTTTCATAACAATCAACGTCCCATACAGGTAATGTGCTGTCCAAAATCCACTCCAAAAGTTCACACGTTCCTTCTGCAGGAAACAAGCCATCCCTACAAACACACTAGCCGTGTGAATGAGCAACTATGGACGTTCTAGTCCAGGCGAAACACCAGATGACCGCAGCACCAGCAGAATATCCATGGAGCAGAAGGACCATCCACCTGTTCCATCCATGAATCATACAGACAATAAAACTGCTCTAGTTTGAAGCCACAAAGTTTTGAGATGGGTTTGTTATGCAGCAATAGAAAACCAATATATCGTTTAAAAGCTTTTCTGAAAGGATTTTTAAAACTCTGTAAAAATATGCATTAATTTTTTTCAAGGCTCATTTATTTTGAGACAGGGAGAGCACTAAAAGGGGAGGAGCAAAAAGAAAGAAAGAGAGAGAGGGGAGAGACAGACAGACAGAATCCCAAGCAGGCTCCACAATGTCAATGCAGAGACTGACATGGGGCTCAAACTCATCAACTATGAGATCAACCTGAGCCAAAACCAAGAGTTGATAACTTAATCAATGGAGCACCCAGGTGCCCCTGTAAAATATACGTTATTTTTAAGGACAACAATTTTAAAAAAGCAATGGAAGGCTTAAAAAAAGAAGACATATTCAAACAAAAACAAAACAGAGTGGAAATATTCAGAGTCAAATTCAAGGCAAAAAGCCTTTAACTGAGTGAAAGATGGACAAAAATATAATAGCTATGATCAGTAGTAGTAAACAACATAACACTAAAATATATAAAGTCAAAAACTAGTAAAAATAAAAGAAAAAAAAACAGCTACAGCAGAAAACCAACATGTCATTTTCTATCAACAAATCCAATGCACACACACACACACACAAAAAACAATAATCAAGAATCTGAATAACTTTTTTACCTTGCAAGGTTCAGTGTGTGTGTATGTGTGTCCACGTGAGTGTGAATATATATTTGAACATTCAAAGATTTTCCAGTGTCTAGAAGGTGGCATTCATTTCATAAGGCTTCATGGGACTGACATAAACATTCTCCTGTGCCAGTCCACAAACCACATGTCTGGTTTGTTCTCTCCTGCATAGCAAGAGACTACCCAGTCCTGTGACAACCTCCTGGAGACTAAATCTGTACAATTCCTGGGAAGATGACGTTAAGTACAAATCAGCAGTTACCTATCTTAATTCATATACACAATAGTGGACACTGACCTTTCACTACTGCAAGGGACTATTATCCTTAATTTTGAAGATTAAAAAGACAAAATTTGACTGAGTTTCAAATAAGATGGAAAAAAAAATCAGCTTAATGCCGTTTTCATTAGGAATAAAACAAACTAAAAATGTTAACAGCTGTCATCCATTCATTCAATCAACAAATATTTGCCACCACACTCAAAATACCAGGCACCTCTACGCCTTGCTATGCAGCAGAGAACAAAAGAGACATGTGGTTTGTGGACCTTACATTGTAGTGAGGGGAGATAAACAATAATAAGATTAATTTAGTTAGTGATAGATACTTTGGAAAAAATAGAGTGTCAAGAGCGTGCAAAAGATAAACTACAGACTGGGAGAAAATATTTGCAAAAGACGTTTGATAAACGACTGTTACCCAAAATATACAAAGAACTCCTAAAAATCAACAATAGAAAAATAAACCTAATTAAAAAATAGGGGGGAAAAACGAACAAATGTCTCACCAGAGAAGATGTACAGATGGCATATGCAGAGACACTCAGTGTCGTCTGTCAGCAGGGAACCTACGACGCACCTGTCAGAACTGCTAAAAGCCAAAACACTGACAACAAATACTGGACGTGGAACAACCACTGAAGGCGGGAATGCAACACGGCGCGTCCACTTTGAAAAAACCGGTCTGCGGTGGTTTACTACCTACCAACCTAAGGGAGCAAACAGACAGATGCATGTGACATGTACGAAAATCACAAAAGGAAACCACGCTGCAGTGGAGTCAGGAGGTTTGGCAGGGAGCCCACATGCCTGCCACCCATCCTCACACGCAAATCCAGCAGCAAGACGGGGACGCGGCAGGTGGCTACTACCTCCCATCCCAGCAAGCAGAAGAAAGGTTTTCCTCACCACCTCCACACAACCTCCCAGCAACAGGTCAGCCAATGAGAGACCATCGCAGCTCAGCCAATGGGGAGCCACTGTATTTCCAACTCTCAGTTTACTGCAACAGACTATTTGTTTAATAACAGCCTTCCCACGTCCCCATTTTCCTTTATAAAAGAGTGTGCCTCTTTGTTCTCCTAACTTCCCCATGGTTCTGACATAGCTTACTTGACCCAGACTGCAATCCTTTGCTCTTCCCCCCTCCCCCAAAAAAACATCATTTGTTGGTGCAATAACTGGCAGTTTTCTTTTTAAAGTTAACACTTGCTAGAGTATAAAAGGAAGAAAGAGCAACTTAAGCTGTGGGGTGAGGGATAGCCTCACTGCCAACCCAACATCCGAGTTGAGATTGAAGGACTCATTTGAAACCCAAAAAAGGGGCAGGTAGAGCAGGCTAAGGCCTCCAGGCAGCCAGCTTGGTATGCGGAAGAAGCAGAAGGCAGGTTGGCATCCTACGTGAGGGCCGGCAGGAGGCGGGGTCTTCATCAGGTAGGCCTTTTTCAGTATCATAGACAGTTCGGATTTTATTCCAAGTGTAATGAGATGCTGCTGAAGACTTCAATCAGGATGATATAGCCTGGCTTGCCTTTTCCTTTTTTAATGATTGCTCTAGAAAGGGCAGGATAAAGCATGAAAACCAATTAAAAAGCTCCTGCAATAGTCCACACAGGAAATAATGGCAGCTTGGACTGGCTGGTAGCAGCGAAGATGAAAAGAAGTGAAAACATGAAGTAAAAAGCAGAAGTAACAGGATACTGGAGGAACAGTGAAGGGCAAGGCAGAGTGATTTCACAGGACTTATCATCATTATCCTTAAACCTCCTTACAAATATTGCCAGCATTGACAATTACCATGCACTAAGACTTTAGAAAGGACAGAGTTGTGGCAGAAAGCTTTAAATAGTAAACTATGATTTCTAAATCTGATTACTCATGATGTGTCATCTGTTTGAATAAAAAACATTTCAAGGCCATTCTCTTGCAGATTTGAAAACACAGCAAAAAGATACTCAGTATTTTCTGGCATCAAAAACTTTAGATAAAGTATTCTGATTCATAACCATTTTGCAAAAGAGTATAAGGAAAATCCTATTAAACATTTATTTCAGAATTTCTATTAAAAGCCTCAATTTTAGAAGAAGGAAGTATATAGGAAGATAAAACAATTCAGTATCAGTGATTAGAAGCAGAATCTGGGAGACTGGCTGAATGTCCCCTCCCTGAAACTCTCCTCTCATGTTCACAGATTCGAACTGTTTTCCTTTTACCTGTCTGGCCAGTCCTCTTTAAGTTCCTTACTGAAATTTATACCCTCTGTCTCTTCTATATTGCCCCTCATTCTATGTTATGGGCTGAACTGTGTGCCTTACAATCCGTGCATAACTTGAAACCCTAATGCCCAGAACCTCAGAAAGTAACCATATTTGAAGATAAGGTAATAGGTTTTTATGTTAAAAAGTACTCTTAATCACTCATCATCAGGGAAATACAAATCAAAACCACAATGAGATACCACTTCACACCTGTCAGAATGGCCAAAATTAATAACAGGAAACAACCAGTATTGGCAAGGATGGGGAGGAACCCTCTTGTACAGTTGATGGGAAGCAACCTGGTACAACCACTCTGGAAAATAATATGGAGGTTCCTGAAAAAGGCAGAACTAGAACTACCCTATGATCCAGCAATCACACTCTTAGGTATTTACCCAAAAGATACAAAAATACTCATTAGAAGGGATACATGCACCCTGATATTTGTAGCAGCATTATCAGCAATAGCCAAATTATGGAAGAGCCCAAATGCCCATTGACTGATAAATAGATAAAGATGTGGTGTGTATGTGTGTGTGTGTACACACATATGTAATGGAATGTTACTCAGCCATAAAAAAAGAATGAACTCTTGCCATTTGCCATGACACAGATGGAGCTAGAGAGCTGCTAAGTCAGAGAAAGACACATACCATGTGATTTCACTCATGTGTGGAATTTAAGAAACAAAACAAACAAGAATAGGAGGGGAAACAGAGAGGCAAACCAAGAAACAGACTTTTTTTTTTTTTTTGAGACAGAGACATTGAAAGGATTATAAACCATGATCAAGTGGGATTTATTCCAGGGATGCAAGGAGAGTTCTATACCCACAAATCAATGTGATTCACCACATTAAAAAAATGAAAGTCAAAAACCATATGATCAAAATAGCATCTGATAAAACTCAACATCCATTTAGGATAAAAACTCTCAACAAAGTGGGTACAGAGGAATTATGCCTCAACATAATAAAGGCAAAATATGACAAACACACAGCTAACATCATACTCCTCAGTGAAAAACTGAAAGCTTTTCCTGTAAGATGAGGAACAACATAAGGATGTTCTCTCTCACCATTTTTATTCAACACAGTATTGGTAGTCCTGGACACAGCAATTAGGCTTAGTAAGTAAGTAAGTAAGTAAATAATGGATCCTCATTCAAAAGGAAGAAGTACAACTGTCACTATTTGCAGATGACATGATACTACATATAGAAAACCCTAAACCTCCCATCAACAAACTGTTAAATAAATTCAATAAAGCTGCAGAATACAAAATCAATCTGTTATATTTCTGTACACTAATAACAATCAAAAAGAGAAATTAAGAAAACAGTCCTATTTATAACTGTATCAAAAAGGATAAAATACCTAGGAATAAATTTAACCAATGAAGTAAAAGACCTATACTCTGAAAACTGTAAGATACTGATTATAAAGGGGAAGCCAAAACAAACAAATGGAAAGATATACCATGTACGTGGATTGGAAAAATTAATATTGTTAACATGTCCACACTACCCAAAGCCATCTACAGATTCAATGCAATCCCTATCAAAATACCAATGGCATTTTTCACAGACATAGAAAAGACCATCCTAAAATTTCTATGGAACCACAAACGATCCCATATACCCAAAGCAATCTTAAAAAAGAACACAGCTGGAGGTAGCCATATTTCCTAGTTTCAAACTCTACTACAAACTCTACTACTACAAAATTATAGTAATCAAAACAGTATGGTACAGGCACAAAACAGACAAATGGATCAATCGAATGAACAGATAATTCAGGAATAAACCCACATACATATGGTCAATTTATAAAATGAGGCAAGAATATACAATAAAATCTCTAATAAATGGTGCTGGGAAAACTAGATTGTTATATGGAAAAAAATGAAATTGGACCACCTTCTTGTACCATATACAAAAATAAACCCCAAATGGATTAAAGACCTGATACCATTATCACTTCTCGGCCTTTTGGCTAAGATCAAGTGCCAAGACCTGATACCATTAAACTCCTAAAAGAAAATATAGGCAGTTAGTTCTTTGACATTGATATTAGCAACAATTTTTGAGATACGTCTCCTCAGGAAAGAACAAAAGGGACTACATTAAACTAAAAAGTTTTTTGTATAGCAAGTAAACATCAATAAAATGAAAGGGCAACCTATTTGAAAATGATATATTTAATAAAGGATTAACATCCAAAATATATTAAAAACTCATTCATCCCAATATTTAAAAAATAAAGCCCAATTAACAAATAGGCACTGGACCTGAATAGACATTTTTCCAAAAGAAGAAATACAGATGACCAACAGACACAAAGAACAATACCAAATATCACTAATCATCAGGGAAATGCAAATCAATACCTCAGTGAGCTCCACTTCACACCTGTCAACATGGCTATCCTCAACAAACACACAAAATAACAAGTGCTGGCAAGAATGTGGAGAAAAGGGACACTTATGCACTGTTGGTGAGAATGTAAACTGGTGCAGCCACTAAAAAGAGTACAGGTTCCTCAAAAAATTAAAAACAGAAATACCATACAATCATCAATTTCTCTTCTGCATATGTGTCCAAAGAAAATGAAAACACCAAAGCAATAAGACATAAGCATTCCTATGTTCACTGTAGCATTATTTACAATAGGCAAGATATGGAAGCAGCCTAGGTGTCCACTGATAGATAAATGGGTAAAGACGATATGGTATATATACACAATGGAATACTATTCAGCCATAAAAAGGAACAAAACCATGCCATTCACAATATGGATGGACCTAGAGGGTGTTATGCTAAGCGAAACAAGTCAGAGAAAAGATAAATGCTATATGCTTTCACTTATACAAAGAATCTTAAAAAAGTAAAGCAAATGGGGGTGGTTGGGGGGCTTAGTCGGTTAAGCCTCTGACTCTTGATTTCAGCTCAGGTCATGATCTCACCGTTGTGGAATCGAGCCCTGCGTTAGGCTCTGCACTAACAGAGTGGAGCCCGCTTGGGATTCTCGGTCTCCCTCTCTCTACCCCTCCCGTTTGCACGCGCACACGCGCGCACTCTCTCTCTCTCTCTGTCTCTGAAAATAAATAAACATTTTTAAAAAATGAGCAAACAAAAGAGAAACAGACTAATAGTTACAGAGAACAAAATGATGGTTACCAGGAAGGGGAGTTTGACAGACAAAATAGCTGATTAAGAGCAGCAATATTCCAATTATACAATAAGTAAAACACAAGATTTATGTATAACATAGAGAATATAGTTAATAATATTATAAGAACTTTGTATAGTGACAGATGGCAACTAGACATTCTGGTGACCATTTTGTAATGTATATAAATATTTAATCATTACATTATACACCTGTACTAGTACAACATTGTATTCAATTATTCTTCAATAAAAAAATAAATGTTAAAAAATTAAATTAAATTTTTAAAAATAAGGTAAAATAATAAAAATGTAAAAGCCAAGAAAATGGTAAAATTGAGGATAGTAGTATTTCTGATGGGGAGGTTAGAGAGTGGAATGGGAAAGAACATACATGTGGACAGGGTAGGGGAGGTAAAATTTTCCCTCTACCATCTTAGAGTTTCCAGTTGGGCCTGAGAATTAAATTGACTTAAAACAGATTAATAGGAGAAAGGCACACAGATTTTATTTTTACATATACTTGGAAGTTGCCACAAGAAAATAAAGACCTAAAGAACTGGCAACACCCAAGTTCTTCAATATTAGGTTGAGCAAGGAGAGATGATTTTGGAAAGACAACTAAAATATATGGTAAACCTAAGTGAAAACTGTTATTTTAACAAGGTCTGTTTGTACAGAATACCCAGTCTTCTCTCCTAACTCTAGTGATAAGCATGTTTCTTCCCTGTATGGGGAGGGCATCTTTCACATGGGAGGTCAGAGCATCCATCTTTGCACCTGCTGCTTTTCAAGTGCCTTTAGCTAAAAATAATCTTTATGCCAAAGTGGCAAATGCTTAGGTAGCATATTCTGCCACCCTTCAATATTATACTGCATTCTCACATTAGGTGATCCATTCACAGAAATCCATAATCCACGTATATGTGATACCTAAATTCCTTTGCATGTATTTATGGTACAGACTTAAAAAAATCTTTAAAATATAATATTATACTAGCTCTATGCCAAATATATAGTTAATACCTAAGAAATATTAATTATTTTTAATGTGAGGTGAAAGTTCCTACATAAAAGTGTAGTATAATTTGGACCTATATTTTAAAGACAAGAAGGAACTTGAGGAAATTGACCAAAATGTTCACAATGACTACTTCTGGGTGCTGAGAGACAAAGTAAATTCATTTCTTCTGTATCTTCATATTTATCGGTACTTTGCAATCTTTTGCATCAAGCATATTTAAATTACTAAGAGTGACAACAGAATCAAATAGAACAATGAATACAAGGCCTAATGCACATTATGCCCTTAACAAACATGTCGTAATAAGAAAGAAATGTATATACCTCATCTTTTCAGTATTATCAAACTATTAAATGGCTTTGCTTCACCATTTTATCCTAGCAAAGTCACTCGAAGATAAATAGAAGATATATTCTAAAAATCCACTGTGCTTCTCTACATAGTTTATTAATAGCCTATCTAACTCCTCACGCAGCATTTTCTAAAGATATTGCAGGAACACAGGAGTGGGACTAACTACCTCCTCCATTTCTCATTTAATCTCGGCCTTTGGATGGCAAAGCCCCGACAGTACTGTCACAAAGAATAATGGAGAGGGGCGCCTGGGTTAAGTCAGTTAAGCGTCCCAAGGTCAGCTCAAGTCGTGATCTCATGGTTCCTGAGTTCCTTCGTGAGTTCAAGCCCCACATGGGGCTCTATGCTGACAGCTCAGAGCCTGGAGCCTGCTTCAGATTCTGCATCTCCCTCTCTCTCTGCCCCTCCCGTCGTGATCCTGCTCTCTCTCACTCTCTCAAAAACAAACATTAAAAAAAATGTTTTTAAGAATGGAGATATCATAATATCATAAGCAATTTGTAATCTGTAAAGGGCAATGCAGTTGAGAGTACTCTGATCGTCCTATACTTTTGAGTAGATTGGGGGCATAATCAGGTTTGTGACCCCAGTGACTATCAAAGAGTTTCTGAAACAAAAAAGGGGTTTAATAAGCGGCTTCTTAAATAGAATTTTTAAATCTGTCTTCCTCCTCCCTCACCCAATAGTAGCTCTAACACTTCTGTTTTCTAGATTATAAACCTCCAATGACTAAGATGGTCTTTTATAAAAAGCAAAACTATTCTTAAAATTCAGCTCTGGGTAAACTTTTCTTCGGTTTGATATGTGTTATATCTTCCTAACAATACTCTGTGTTTACAGGCAAGTAGAAACTGTATATTAACTTGTCTCTGGTTCAGCAAAATACAATGTTTGGCAAATGGTAAGCATTCAATACACAACAAGGATTCTTTCTTTCTTGTTCCAAAAGTGAAAGCTCAATAGCTTTCAGGAAGAGTTGGCACAATTTACCCTAAATTTATAAAACTGCTGGTGATACTACCACAGGCAATTTGATAAGTCACCCTTTGTGTTATAAAAGAATGAACATAGCAAGATGCTTTGTTCATAATTTCAGCCTGATGTAATCCTAAAATTGAAGTGTAAGATTTGTGACAAATGGACCTGAGTCAAGGACGAGATTTCCTTGATGAATAGGCTTTATTCACTGAGTTCGTCACAGAGGGAGTAAATTTAGACAATTCAGTATTAGGGCTTATCTTCTGGAGTTTTAAGGGCAGGCTTCCCATGACCATTCTCATTCCAACCCAGTCTGCGCTTTCTAGAGCTGAACCATGGCATAAGTATTAGGCATTTTCAAAACTGCTGATAAATTGATAGAGTTGCTTGGCTGAAGGTAATTTTAAAGGTTAAAGGTCATTAGCCAAGTTTATTTTTCAATAGATATTATACTGTTTCAAAAGATATTCAATAGATATTCACTGTTTTCAATAGATAATACGTCTGTCTACACAAGAGTAGTCCTTCATGGTTTTTTTTTCTTCCAGGCTGTAGAATAAACAAGTGCATTCACAGTAACATTATCTCCTTCCACGATCAAGGAAACAAGTCAAAAACCATTATAAAATTAAGTGTCAATCTACCATAATTTGTATTGTAAAAGTAAATTAATTACAAATTTAATCCAATTCCTAGATTTAACAAATCACTTGGTAACTACCTCATGACCATTCACAACTCTCATTTATAGGGGGATCGTGTCACACAGAGAAAGTTCAATTATACTTTAAGGGGGGCGGGGGAAGAGTACACAGTTCAAGACAATTTCCATGAAAAATCTTATCGAGGAATCTTCCAATGAATTTGAGCAAAGCCAGATGTTACTCAGTGTCTCACTTGTACCACTGGGATAAAACAATTAATGTACTGCTCTGCTGATTCCTTTAATAAGAAGCCCTTTAACTACTACCCATTCTAAAAACTACTACCCATTAATATTTCATATTCCTATGGGAAAGTACAATCCTAAGAGCAAGTTTCCAGATCCTTTTTCAGTGAGGAAGTTGGCAGGAGCCATTCAAAACAGATAGCAATTCCTTATTTAACGTGCACTTAATCAAACCTCACTGCTAATTCCTCTGCCAATTTCAAAGGGTTTGGGAAGACAGGAGTGGGATCAAGAGACCCGGAGACTTAGGCTATCTAGAGACTCTCCAATGTTAAGTCCTTCAGAATCAGATCCTTGGCTAAAGCCAGGCAAACTCAAGGTGCAAACTGCCTCACTGGACTGAACACGTCACCCTTCGTTAGCCCCCAGAAAAGACTAAAGTTTTAAAGTGGTAGAGTTATTACTTGGATTGGCAACATATACCTCCCCATCATCAGTTCCTTAGAACACTATTCTAAAAACTTTGGTGTTACCAAAGAATTTCCATTAGAAATGGTTATTTTTTGTTAAAAAGAATAAGTATCTTTAATCAAGTGTTGGTTGATACAAATGAAAAAATTAAGAATGCCTTCTCTCTATTCTGGTTTATATACTAGATGAAGGCATGAAAACACACCTATAATGTACTTATGGTTTATTTAGAGAAACATTCTGGCAAATTAGCATGGTTAAGTGGTACTTATTTGGAAATACTGATGTAGCAGTAATTTGAAAAAACAAAAACTACCAGTTTATTTCAAGATTTCAAGTCAAATTTTCATCCTGAATAAAATTTCTATTAACACAAACAAGCTGGGCTAGACTAATAAAACACCAAACAGAGGAGACATTTAATGAATAAACTTGCTGTTAACACTGTGCCTAAGTAGACTTTTTCAGAGGTACTGTGTTCTGGCTAAATGAGGCTGGCTTTGTTCCTTTCAATAAATTAGAGAAGGGGAAAAAGGTGGGGAAGGGAATGTGACAATCACCCTTAATCCAGACCAGGCTGCCATATGTCACTTTTTGTCTTTTGCTGGTTCATTGATTATTCATGAATTTACTACCTGAAAAGTGCTATATTTATCTTTACAGCCACAAAGCTGTCAATTCAGCTTCAAGCAAGCCTGTCTTTGTTTTCAATGAAACACACAATTTGCGCAAAAAAAGGCCTTGAGTATGTGACACTGCCCTATGCTGCAACACAAGTATATTTAAACACACACACACACACAAATGCTCATATAATATCAGTGAGTTTCCATGTTGGTTCTGGTCTGAGCCTTATTATTA
Source organism: Suricata suricatta (assembly GCF_006229205.1). Lineage (NCBI taxonomy): Eukaryota > Metazoa > Chordata > Mammalia > Carnivora > Herpestidae > Suricata > Suricata suricatta. The sequence goes on along the minus strand of NC_043701.1, from coordinate 54,380,797 downwards.
TTTTTTAATGACTGTTACATCAAAAGAAAAATGAAGCAGTCTCAGCTTTTAGAGCCTTTGGCCTCTATGGATTCCCACAGAGGCCCCGAATCATTCTCCCTGTATTTTGTTATCAATGGTCTTACTGTTTCCATTTCTTTTATTCTTTTACACATGCTTGTTTCTGGCAAATTTACTCTGCTATTAACTTACCAGCTTAAAGCTACCTGAGTTCCAAGCACTGCTTTCCTGGGATGCATTACATCAGCTCTAGCTCTAAATCTGCCCTAGAGTTTCCTTCTCCCACATACAGTCCCACGAAAGATGTCACAGGCCAAATTCCAACCTGTCTGCCAGCATCTACAGAAGACATATTTTTTAAAAGGTATAAAAAGAGACACTTAGGGGCAGCTGGTTGGCTCAGCTGGTTAAGCATCTGACTTCAGCTCAGGTCATGATCTCATGGTTTGTGAGTTTGAGCCCTATGTTGGGCTCTGTGATTACAGCTTGAGCCTGGAGCCTGCTTCGGATTCTGTGTCTCCCTCTCTCTCTCTCT